>NC_137131.1:9416133-10016133 GCF_949319135.1 Squalius cephalus
TCAGCATTTTGAAACGAATCGGTTGACTTAAAGATTCAATGGTCAATCCATAAACATCTGTCTCAATCATGAATGACTCAGTCATTGGAACGAATCGTTTGAACGAATGAATCAATGACTCGCTCATTAAGATGGTCGCCTGGCGACACCTAATGGCGGTTTAGTGTTATGTTTAAAAGTGTCATTTTTTCCAACGTGCACCATTATCAATGTCCGTGCGGACGTCCGTTTTTTACTTTCACTTTTATATTAGCGATTTAAAAGCACCCGCTCGTGTCACACGTCGATTAACCGATGGGAAAATATCCTCACAGTCATATACCTAATAAATTTATATTTAAATACAATAGGCCTACCTAGTAAAACGTTTTAAATACTATTTTGATATCCTTTTGGACACAAGAGGGCAGTATAGCCCTATGTTTGCTTTTTTGTTGAACCAAATAGCACTAAATAGCCTGTTTTTAACTTTTTCATACTTCTTGAATTGCAAAAACAGAATAAAATAGGTTTAGTTCTAATATTTGTATAATTTTATATAAAAATAAATGGTGTATAATTACATTTTTAGAAGTTATGAGATGTTTCCTGCTTCCTTTTTGACATTAATTTAATCCCTCGCCATAGCAAAACCGTTTGAGATATTCAATATCCGTTTACAATTTAGCATCTTTAATGTATTTTTATCATGTTGAAAAAGTTTGGTGGGAATAAAATAAATAGTTTAAGAGGAGTGGCTAAAAATTCAGAGGCTGATTTTGCAAAAAAATCCACATTCACATGAAAATATCTCACTTCCTGATGGGAGGAGCTAATGAATGTAAATTAGAAAGTTGTCCGGCTTGATGAGAACAATATACAAACTATTTTTTTTTACTCTAGTTAAAACTAACCCCCCCACTTTTGTCAAAAGCATGTTGAAAGTGACACACTTCCTGCTGCCAGTTGGTGGCGCTATAACTTTGACTCACAATAGTCACATCCATGTGATCGGCCTCTTACAACGAACACACTGGTGAAGTTTCATCAAGATCAGTTAATGTATGCTGAAGTTATAACACACTTCCTGTTTCATTTTTTCGCCATAAATTCGTTTCCTCGCCACGGCCAAACCGTTCCGAGATATTCAAAATCCGTCCGCAATTTAGCATCCTCAATGTCTTGACTTCATGCTGACCAAGTTTGGAGGCGAATCGATGAATTTCCTAGGAGGAGTACATTAAATTCAACAGCATGCGTTTCCAAACAACGCTAAATAGCAGACTTCCTGTTGAGCTGGCGTAAAACTTAGAGCACGAAAGTTGTTCGGCCTGAGGAGATCTATGTGTGTACCGAGTTTCATATTATTACATGCAAGTGTGTTTGATTTATGGACACGTGTTCGGATCCCGTTCCAGGGGGCGCTGTCGAGCCCCCCTGCCACGTCCGGGTACCAGCTTCAGCCCGGCCCTGATGGGCGTTGGTTCTGACCTGTGTGCAAAGTTTCAAGAGTTTTTGAGCACGTTAAGGGCCCCAAAAGCCCCTGAAACCTTGAAAAACAAAAAAGCAAATCTCACCCAACAGACAAATCCCTCCCACCCCTCACACACACAGAGTCAGAGAGAGAGAGAGAGAAAATTCTCCCAAAAAATCACATTCAAACCAAAATATCTGACTTCCTCTTGGTCTGAGAATATGACTGTAAATTAGAAAGTTTTCCGGCTTGATGAGAACAATATACATACCAAGTTTTGTGATTCTAGGAAAAACTAAGCCCCCATTTTTGACTAAAGGTGGCGCTACTGAGCCATTCCACCACGCCCGTTTCTGAAACTTTGCACATGTCTACTGGCTAATAAATGTAATGTGTCTGTTGAGTTTCATGCAATTTCAAGTATGTTAAGAGTCTCAAAAGCATCAAAAAAGAATATTAAAGTTTGAAGCGTTGCCACGGTAACCGTATTAAAGATATGAAAAATCCTTTCACAGGTCTACATCTGCCGTGTGTCTACATTATACACAAAGGTTGAAGCAAATCGGGTAAAAATAAGAGGGTGATTTCAAAGCATTTTGAAAGTGACACACTTCCTGCTGCCAGTTGGTGGCGCTATAACTTTGACTCACAATAGTCACATCCATGTGATCGGCCTCTTACAACGAACACACTGCTGAAGTTTCATCAAGATCAGTTAATGTATGCAGAAGTTATAACACACTTCCTGTGTCCCATTATTCACCATAAATTCGTTTCCTCGCCACGGCCAAACCGTTCGAGATATCAAAAATCCGTTCGCAAGAATTCATCCTCAATGTCTTGACTTTATTCTCACCGAGTTTGGTGGCGATCGGATGAAATCCCTAGGAGGAGTATTTCACATTCCATTGTATGCGTTTTCCAAACAACGTATAATAACCGACTTCCTGTTGGGCTTTTGTAAAACTTAGAGCACGAAAGTTGTTCGGCCCGATGAGATCTATATGTGTACTGAGTTTCATATTAATACATGCAAGCGTGTTTGATTTATGGACCAAGTTTTCGGACCCCATTCCAGGGGGCGCTGTCGAGCCCCCCTGCCACGCCCCGGTACCAGCTTCAGCCCGGCCCTGATGGCCGCAGGTTCTGACGTGTGTGCAAAATTTCAAGAGTTTTTGAGCATGTTAAGGGCCCCAAAAGTGGCAAAAAGGCAAAAAAAAAAATAATGAAGAAAAAGAAAAAAAATTAAATACACAATACTTTGTAATTGATACTGAAACTTAATAGAAACCATTATAGCTTACATGCCGCCAGAGATGAAAACAACAAATAGCTAAAGCCCCGCCTCCCCCAGTCCGGGTACCGGACCTGGCTGAAACACTCATGCATCTAGCTGGCAGAGTGCCAAAACTTCGCTGGCGCCTTCAATAAAATGCTCAGCACTCATAAATAGCCTACTACCGGTCAACTACTTTTCTCACTCTTCTTTGAGATATGGCACCACGCGTCTGGATCGTTGGTAGTTCTATAATCCGCAGGCTGCATACTCACATCTGTGAGTGCCTGGATGAAAACATTGGTCTCCGCTGTGAGATAACCTGGGACGGCAGAGGAGGTAGACTCTGGGAGCAGCTGCTTCCAGCTCTGCGCTCCCTTCGGACCAAAACTCCAGCTCCGGAAATTATCATTATTCATCTGGGTGGAAACAGTCTGTGTCGGGAGGGCCGCGACCGTCTGAATTTTCTTCGGGAAATAAAACGTGACCTGGTCGAAGTCATCCGAATGTTTCCCCGTACAAGGCTACTATTTTCTGACATTTTGCCCCGTTTGAATTGGAGAGCTCAACCCGGCAGGACTGGCTATAGCGTTGAACGAACCCGGAGGTGGATCAACGGTGCCGTGTCTGGCTTCTTGGCAGATAGACAGATGAGCTGTATTCGCCATAGAAACATTGGCTTGTTCCATCTGTGCAGAGACGGAGTCCACCTGACATCAGAGGGAAACCAGCTTTTGTTGAGCAACCTCCGAGAAGCTCTGCAGGTGGAACTCCGCAGATGTAGTCACCAAATGTCTTTTTAAAGGCACCAATAACGGCTCTTTTAAGAGCCACTCAATTATTATAAAAAAGAGCATTTTTACTAGTGTGTGAAAGTCGTCTGCAAAGCACATATCACATTTTTTCAAGAAATATAGCCTACAGTAAATAAAGCCTACATTCCAATTTTCCCAATGCAAGCACCTATCACATTTTCTTCAGGAAATATACACATTCTCATTAATATTAGCCTAGTATTATGAATATTATTTTTTATTTAATGTTTTTTAGTCTTTTATCTGCCTGGTCTTCTTGTTGCCATTATTTGAGTTGTATATAAAAACATCATTACAGTGTGACCCTTTATCCTGTTAAAGTGAAGTCATGGGATAGCTTTAATATTTTTCCACTGCAAGCACCTATCTATCACATTTTCTTCAGTAAATAAGCCTATTCAAATTTTCCCAATGCAAGCACCTATCACATTTTCTTCAGGAAATATAGCCTACATTCCAAATAATTATGAACACAAGAGAATGTGGCAATATTCGATTTTTATTAATTGTATAGAATTTCATGCACCACAGAAGTGCTCGTCCCCACAGTCATGTACAGAGGGAAAATGCTTTATTTTAAGGTCAATAACAGATTTTTACACCATTTAAAATACAATACATAGCCTAACTATCAAATGTATTATGTAAATGATATATATATATATATATATATATATATATATATATATATATATATATATATATATATATATATATATATATATATATATATATATAAAAATGAAGAATAAATATTATACAATTTATAATGAAAGTAGTGGTCCCCTGGAGTTATGTCATTTGTGTTACCATTAAAAAAAAAAAAACTCTTATTATGAAATAAAAATCACACTGATGACATCACTTGACTGACTTCTCCCAATTTCCTGAATATCTATGAAGAAAAGCCCATGGTAGATCCACTGTCTCTTTTCAGTTAGCAGAAATCTTCTCATTTATCTCATGATTTCATATGAAGCTTTTAGTTGAAGTCACTGGTATGACCTACTTTACTGTTAGGTAATTGTAAAAAAAATTGAATACAAATGGATTAATCTACTTAATTTAGTTAGTATACAATGATTGACAACATGTGATTTGTTACCTTGCAGCAGCCATTTTGTAAAAATAATTTTTCATGAAAGTTGACACTGGTGTTACTGTCACTGGTGTCACCTTTCTCATGGGTAACACCAGTAACACCAGTGACTTCCATTTATATATAAAATTTATTGTGTCACTGGTGTTGCTGTCTTTTTTCTGTCACATTAAATACAATGTCACATGTGACAGTAATAATGTTACATTCATTTAATTATTATTATTATTATTATTATTATTTTTGGATACTATGCATCCTGATAAAGTTCCCTTGGCCTTTGGAATTAAAATAGCCCCACATCACATAGCCTTCACCATACCTAGAGATTGGCATGGGGTACTTTCCATAAGTTCATCTCTCAATGCAGATCAAACCAGCTATTAGGCTAACTGAAATAAAACCATGCCAATCTCTAGGCATGGTGAATGGTATGTGATGATGTGGGGCTATTTTAATTCCAAAAGCCAAGGGAACTTTATCAGGATGCATAGTATCCCAAAAAAAAAAAAAAAAAAAAAAAACTTAAAAATAAAAATCTGCCTGCCTCTATGGGAATTTAACATAGGGGTGTACTCACTTATGCACCATGTATTTTAAGGAAGAACATTTATTTATTTACGATACATTATTCATTCACAAAGAAAATTGGTGTCCTTAAAGGTTGGATTTTTCCTAATTTTTTAAATTAAGGCATTAAGTTGAATTTCCAAAATACCATTTTTTTATTCCTCTTTTTAGTCAACTTTAGCATGGGTGTATTAACTTATGCATTGCACTGTATATATATATATATATATATAATTTTTTTTTTTTACCTTATTCTGATTTTATGATACACTCAAAATATTCCACAACAAATCCTTTAAATTTCATGTAAAAATAAAAACGAAAGTAAGCATTGTTGTGCTCACGTAACCCTCTCATTAAAATAAAAATGTTTCAACATTTGCAATGTATTTGGATGCTAAACTTTTCTTTATTATAGGCTTTGTACTTCAGTCGTGTTACAATATCGACAGAAAAAATCATCCTCTTCACACGCGCAAAAATGTGCTTGGAAACATCACAGTGAAGGCGCTGCTAGCCATGAATGGTACAAATTGTACTAAACAATTCTTCAATTGAAAAAAAAAAGAATAAAATGGGTTTAGTTCTGATATTTATATAATTTTATATATATATAAAAAGATGTATAATTAGGCTACATTGTTAGAAGATATGAGGCTTTTAGTGATTCCTTTTTTGACATTACTTTAATCCCTCGCCATAGCAAAACTGTTTGAGATATTTATTATCCGTTCACAATTTAGCATCTTTAATGTTTTTTCATCATGTTGAAAAAGTTTGGTGGGGATAAAATAAACCACTTAAGAGGTGTGGGTAAAAATTCAGAGGCCGATTTTGCAAAGAAATCCACATTCAAACCAAAATATCTGACTTCCTTTTGCTCTCAGATAATGACTGTAAATTAGAAAGTTGTCTGGCTCGATGAGACCAATATATATACTGATTTTTGTAACTGTTGGTAAAACTAACCCCCCCACTTTTGTCAAAAGCATGTTGAAAGTGACACACTTCCTGCTGCTAGTTGGTGGCGCTATAACTTTGACTCACAATAGTTACATCCATCTGATCGGCCTCTTACCACGAACACACTGCTGAAGTTTCATCAAGATCAGTTGATGTATGCAGAAGTTATACCACTTCGTGTCTCTCTTTTCTCGCCATAAATTCGTTTCCTCACCATGGCCAAACCATTCAAGATATCAAAAATCCGTCCGCAATTTAGCATCCTCAATGTCTTTACATCATGCTGACTGAGTTTGGAGGTGATTGAATGAATTCTCTAGGAGGAGTACATCACATTCCACAGCAAGCGTTTTCCAAACAACCCATAATAGCCGACTTCCTGTTGGGCTGGCGTGAAACTTGACAAGGGAAAGTTGTTCGGCCCCATGAAATCTATATGTGTACCGAGTTTCATATTAATTCATGCAAGCGTGTTTGATATATGGACCAAGTTTTCAGACCCCGTTCAAGGGGGCGCTGTTGAGCCCCCCTGCCACGCCCGTTTCTGAAACTTTTCACATGTCTACTGGCTAATAAGTGTTATGTGTCTGTCGAGTTTCATCCAATTTCAAGCATGTTAAGAGTCTCAAACGCATCCGAAAATAATATTAAAATTTTATGTGTTGCCACGGCAACAGTGTCTAAGATATCAATAATCCTTTCACAGGTCTACATCTGCCATGCGTTTACATTATACACATAAAGTTTGAAGCAAATCGGGTAAAATTAAGAGGGTGACTTCAAAGCATTTTGAAAGTGACACACTTCCTGCTGCCAGTTGGTGGCGCTATAACTTTGACTCACAATAGTCACATCCATGTGATCGGCCTCTTACAACGAACACACTGCTGAAGTTTCACCAAGATCAGTTAATGTATGCAGAAGTTATAACACACTTCCTGTGTCCCATTATTCGCCATAAATTCGTTTCCTCGCCACGGCCTTACCGTTCGAGATATCAAAAATCCGTCCGCAATTTAGCATCCTCAATGTCTTTACATCATGCTGACTGAGTTTGGAGGTGATTGAATGAATTCTCTAGGAGGAGTACATCACATTCCACAGCAAGCGTTTTCCAAACAACCCATAATAGCCGACTTCCTGTTGGGCTGGCGTGAAACTTGACAAGGGAAAGTTGTTCGGCCCCATGAAATCTATATGTGTACCGAGTTTCATATTAATTCATGCAAGCGTGTTTGATATATGGACCAAGTTTTCAGACCCCGTTCAAGGGGGCGCTGTTGAGCCCCCCTGCCACGCCCGTTTCTGAAACTTTTCACATGTCTACTGGCTAATAAGTGTTATGTGTCTGTCGAGTTTCATCCAATTTCAAGCATGTTAAGAGTCTCAAACGCATCCGAAAAGAATATTAAAATTTGATGTGTTGCCACGGCAACAGTGTCTAAGATATCAATAATCCTTTCACAGGTCTACATCTGCCATGCGTTTACATTATACACATAAAGTTTGAAGCAAATCGGGTAAAATTAAGAGGGTGACTTCAAAGCATTTTGAAAGTGACACACTTCCTGCTGCCAGTTGGTGGCGCTATAACTTTGACTCACAATAGTCACATCCATGTGATCGGCCTCTTACAACGAACACACTGCTGAAGTTTCACCAAGATCAGTTAATGTATGCAGAAGTTATAACACACTTCCTGTGTCCCATTATTCGCCATAAATTCGTTTCCTCGCCACGGCCTTACCGTTCGAGATATCAAAAATCTGTTCGCAAGAATTCATCCTCAATGTCTTGACTTTATTCTCACCGAGTTTGGTGGCGATCGGATAAAATCCCTAGGAGGAGTATTTCACATTCCATTGTATGCGTTTTCCAAACAACGTATAATAACCGAACTTCCTGTTGGGCTTTTGTAAAACTTAGAGCACGAAAGTTGTTCGGCCCGATGAGATCTATATGTGTACTGAGTTTCATATTATTACATGCAAGCGTGTTTGATTTATGGACCAAGTTTTCGGACCCCATTCCAGGGGGCGCTATCGAGCCCTCCTGCCACGCCCCGGGACCAGCTTCAGAACGGCCCTGATGGCCGCAGGTTCTGACGTGTGTGCAAAATTTCAAGAGTTTTTGAGCATGTTAAGGGCCCCAAAAGTGGCAAAAAGGCAAAAAAAAAAATAATGAAGAAAAAAAAAAAAAATAATCCTTACGGAAACAATAGGGCCTTCGCCCTTTCAGGGCTTGGGCCCTAATTAACAAGGTCCTCCTGTGTGGCAACCACAATGTTACCTAACACACTTCTCTACCATCTAAATTCCTGAAACTCTAGACTAAAACCAACACCAATGACCTATGGTCTACAAGCATTGTATCAAATCACTAATACATTTACAGTATACTAAATACAACAAAACATCATCATAACAGAGTCGAAAACTTTACTGGGACTCAAAATGTGACTTTTTGAGAATTAAATGGATCATACGAATAAGTTCATTCACTACAATGAATCAGATTTTCCAAACACTACAAATGACAGTGTTTATCCAGCACTTCACATGACTAGTTTAGAATGAACCTGTTCAATGAAGCAGACTTTCCAGCACGAGAGTTTAAAATGAACTAGGCCTAATTTATTAGACTGTATCTGACTTTCCTTTCTGTAATTAATTTATAATGAACCGATTAACTAATAAAGCATTCTTTTCAATGCTATATGATTAGTTTAGAATGAACTGATTCATTAAAATCAAACAAACTTTCCAACGCTAGGCTACATGAGAGGCTAGGCTAGGCTACATTCAGAATGAATCAGACCTTCCTACACATGACACTTTTAAATAAACTGATTCAATAGAATGAATCAGACTTCCCAGCGCTACATATGGGAGTTTAAAATGAACCAATTAATTAGAGTGAATTCTATTATTTATACTGATTGTTTTTACATTTTCATTATTTAGTGTGTTAAGCTATTAAGCAAGGCATTTGGCTCCCACAATGTAAGCACTGGGAAAAACCTGACCCATGCACATTAGGACAGCATGTTTATCTCAGCAGGATATGCTATTCTCTAAGGTAGGGTGGAGAGCACTCAGGAAGTTTCAGGCAGGCTTTGTCTTGGAGAGGAAGTGTGTGTTCAGGACAACGATGACCCTTCATAAAGACATCAGTCCACTCTCTCATTGTATCCGGCATGTGGCTTATTTTAATTCAATCGTTATGTGTGTCATGATCTCACCAGCTCAGGGAGAGCTTCATATAGACAGATGTAAGGGATATTCTAAATGCGTTGATACTGAAGATGGATTATCTCAGAGTCACGTATGTGTTTATTGCACGTGATGGATTGTTTTCATAGTGTGGATGCACAAAGTCAAAGCTGCAGACAACTCTGGCATGCAAGCAATCATTTAAGATGTTTTAAAGACGCCAGTCAAGAGGTCTTCAAGAAATGCTCAACATGTTTTACATGTGTTTATTAAAATTAGAAATCCAGAGAGTATTTTAAGATAATATTACCTGATACTGCACACTTTTGGAGCATGTTATAGGTAATTTGTTTAAATGATTGTTTTATTATCTCATTTACATGCCCATTTGGACAGTTTTATGGCAATATTTCTAAAACTGGATCGTATTTATAACAGAAAATGAAAGCTTTAGTAAATAATATATACTAAAGGTTTAATTTACTATATATATTAATGAAATACGTGTGCACTATAGAGCAGATAGCTTTAGTAGTGGAGTGGTATATATCCACCTCTATAAGACTGCGGAGAAACAGTGCTATTCTTAGACATTGTGTGTGAATACTGTGCAGGTGGTTGAGGAGAGACCCCCTGATATGATTATAAAGCGCTTTGGGTGTACAGTAGTACATGTGAAAGCGCTATATAAATGCCTCATTCAATTCTATTCTATTCTATGTATTATTCAGTGACCCATGTGGATTTGCTCTGAGCTGTCTGGTAAAGACTTACCTTGAGCCCAACTATTTTCCACCCAGTGCAGGACGTGGCTGTTTAGGGATCTTTGGCCATGGGCCTGTATTGTTGTCAGTTTTGGCTGGTCAGTTAGATTCATACTTAGAGTCTGATCTCACTCCTGAGCAGAAACATTTGTGTATAGGTCAAAATACTCATTTGAATTTGTTTCCCTTGATGACTTTATAGTGTTTATATGCTGCATTTCTTTCTATTGCTTTCCTTTCCTGCAAACTTGTAAGCTGTCCTCTATGTTGGTTAAGGTATGTCAGTCATCACATTCTCATTTACTCCATACTAATCCATTCTTACTGCTTGTGCACTGTCATCACGTGGGCAAAATCAGGAGATTCGGCCCTCCCCTGGTCCCTCAAGGTCATCTTTGGCTGTCCTCTCTTAATTTATCTCTCATACACACACAAACTCAATATACTTTCATCGCTTTCTAATTGATTCAAAATTCATTCATCGAATTCATTTAAAATTTGTATCACTTTAGTTTATGATATTTCAGTACGAAAACCTCCATCATTTTCACTAACCACTAATAAAGAATGCTGAAAAAGAATATTACAATTGTCATGGTGAATATGCATGTCCTTCTTTTTAGAGCTAACCAACCTTTTTTTCTATTTTAATAGCTTATTATAGATTGCATTATACTTAATGCATAAATATGCACAGACTTAAAAACAGCATTCACAATCCATTCTCTTTCATAATGTGACATATTTCTGAAATACTTATTACTAGTATTCAATGCAATGGAAAAGACAAGAATTGATGGTATAAGTATTGACCAATTTCTATTGTGAGATAGAAATCTCTATCTCACAAGACCAAATACCCAGTTATGTTTTTTATATTTGCACAGAACATTCTAACAAGTACACTATGTCCAGGTTTGATGATGCCAGTCTGTGCTTCAATCTCAGTGTCTTTAACCCATTGATAGCCACATTAAGAGATTAGCATTGCCCTAATCGCATTACTGTCTCACATTCTCACCTGTCTCCATTCATGAAGCCCAGTCTTGGCCTTGGCTTTGACCTCCAGTTCTTATTGGGTTACAGGATTGACATGCTCCTGCAGACTTTGTTTGGGCTGGATCACAGTGTACCAAGTCTGGGATTGAATGAAGAGAAGTTGAGTATACTGCCTTGGCATTGAGCGAGGTTTTAATGCCCTTGTTAGAACTCGAAAAAAAAAAATGCCCCAGCTAACCTATCACTAATTTATTCGGTTCTCTCATTCTCATTCAGGTCTCAGATTTACACTGCCAAAGATCAGAATGTTACATATCTCAGAATCTATTGCAACAGCGAGCAATTGCCAAAACGCCCTGCTCCATCTCAGATCAGTAATTGGTGTTTCACTCTTGTCAGCAGTTTGAATTGGCTCCTCTCCTCGTTTCATTACTTGACTGGAGGTCAGTGTTGTTTAAACATTTGTAAAGACATACTGGTCTGCACAGTTCTTAATATAAGTATATTTGGTTATTTTTGTAATCAATTACTAGTCATTTAGTAGATGCTGTTTACATAGCGTAACATACGGTATAAAAATATCAGTAGCGGCCCTCCACAAAGAGCACTCTATTTAAAGGCTCAATGGTTCTCTCAGGGATTCTCAAGTTCACAGGTCTCTGAGATGTCAGGCTTTTGTATCACTGGCCTTTAACCGCTGATATACCACCCCTCAAGTTGCATTTGTTCCTTTAATGAATAAATGAATTGTGTGCCCTTTTGACCCTGCCATGCTCACACTCTGAAACACAGTAATGATGTTTTAATGTTTAAAGCTCTGAATCACAGAAAATGCTGCTAATGCACAATAGATTTCAGCAAATAACAACTTAAATTAGCCTTTTTCTCACTCTAAGCTATTGTTTGGCTTCAGAATATAATTTACAGACTTGGTAGCCTATCTTTTTTGTCCCTTTTAGCTTGACACCCACCAGTTACAATCTTGTTTATGCAAATGATTGGACAAAATATTTTTCTTATATGTTCCATTTAAGAAAGAAAAATTTTGGAAAAACATGCAGATGAGTAAATGATATTTAAAGCCACTGTGGTAAAAATCAAGTTTTTAATGTTGTTTACGTGGTGTTTTTAATATGCTTTAAGACAAACCATGTGCAAATTCATAAATCAGCACCATTGCGGAGTATTTTCTCCTTAAAATTGCAGTGAAAAATTTTTCCCAGGAAAAATCTTTTAAATATGTCATTTTGGTGATCAAAGATGAGTTTTAAGGGATACAATTATTGACTGCAGTTGGACTTTAAATCCTTAAACTTAAAGTAAACTTAATAGATGGTCTTTGACTAGTCATATTCAATAATAATAATATCCATCTCCTTTGGTAACTTAAAAAAGGGGTTCCCTGCCCTGTAGTGGTAAGTCATGCTTTTCATTCTTCTCTCACACTTTTTCCATGGCCCATTTTTCCACTCGTGAGTTCCAGCAGGCAGGATTAGAGCGAGGGATTAAAGTCAAACCCTCTGCCTGTGGTCCAACACTACTGCAGATCTCCTACTGTTGATGATACGTGCATCTATCCTCCTTCAAACTAAGATTCTCTTTTTCTGAGGAAAATCATGTAGCCATTACATTCCATTAACTTTTTTTCTGATGTCTTCAGAACTATAATGCCCATTTCCTCTCATCACCAACCAATTTTTTTTGCACTGAATATCATATAACAGCATTTTATACACATTACCACTGAAACTCAGCACTCGCAGTTCCTCAGAAAACAAACATCTGTTCACTGACACCCTACTTAATTTTGTCGGCTGAACGATTGACACCAAATTACACAACAGAAATCCCCTACCATGGGGTCCATTGGTATCATGTCACCTGTTTTTCCTCTCATTTGCCTGTATTTCTACCAAACGTCTTCACAGATGATATCATACTATTGCTAGGCTATAATAGCATTTCATATGTATGTTCTATATTTAATAATATTATTTTTAATGTGCAAGCCACATGCAGGTGCCTATTGCTTTCACACATAGGGGACTAAATATATTACTGTACAATGTGTTATGTAAGTGTTATGCCATGACTTTCAATTACATCTGTAAGTACATCCTTATTCACCTATGCATAATATTGCAAATCTCAACTTCTTGATTGCTTATACCTTTGCAAAATTTAAACTATAGGCCTATTATCGCCCAGCAATATATTTAATATAGACCTAGAACATCTAACTTTACCCACATACAAACATTACACTCACGTAAAGCAATATATGGCTATATAAAAATTTCCAACCGCATGTTTATCACTACAAAATGTAAACTAGCATGGTAATGGATGTAAATGTATTTGGTCTTGGCTGAATAGATCTGCTACACTGCTGCAGAGAAAGTACAGAGACTTGCTACTGCCAATACATTCACAGGCATTGCTGTGAGCAAGTAAGACATGCTGCTGCAGCACAACATATATGAAATAACCCTTGTAGCAGATCTATTTAGGTGGAGCTGGGGAAGGTGGAGGGTTTCTGAGAGCGTGCTGCGGACCGCTAACAGCAACAATGCCAGCTATCTGAAATGTTGAGCAGCAAGCTCATTGGCTGCTGATGCCACAAGAAGTTAATACTATGCAGATAACGAAGTGATTGCTAACAAATGCGCCATCTAGAGTTTCATGACAGAACTTTGTATATTAACTTGGATATAGCATTAAAGTAAGCCTATCCAACTTTATCAACACGTAACTTACAAGCTATAGGCTATAGCGAATCTCAACTGCTTGATTTTTTTTAGATAATCGCAAATATTTAAACTATAAGTAGCCTAGGTCTAACTAACTTTTTCCGCATTTACTAGCCTACTCACGTAAAGCGATAGCCTACTATATAGCCTATTGCAAATCTCATGTGTATAGTGAAAAGCGCTATACACATAAAAACTATTGTTTATATTGTTAAAATGATTGTAGAATATGTGGCCATGTCAATGTTATCTGCTAGTTTATTATAGTTCATTTTCAGTTCAGCTTTCGTTTCCCCGTACTCGTAAAGCTGAATTTTCCGTATTTTCGTGTTGTGAACATAGACTGTAAAAAATAGTTTTGTGGTTGTGAACCAAGCAGCGAGTGCCTTAACGTATGCACTTACCAGCTTCCCTAGACATCCATGTCACACAGAGAAAAACACAGCTGCTGAGTCTGAGCTGCTGAGCTTCACCCCCTCCACCACAGACTGTTTTCCATCTACTTCCTCCCCTCCCCCACCCTTCCTCACTCTTTGTTCGCATTCTGTCCTCTCCACTGGTTGCCACCCAACACCGTTTCCGGCGCTCTGATTGGCCAGTTTGATATTAGAGGCGGGGTTTGTGATGCAGCGCTGACATTTTCTCAGTTCGGTGAGAGATTACGGTGTCAGTAGAAGACGAGTTTGAGAGAAGGCAGTTGACACGTAGGCGATTAAACTGCTCTCTCTCGGTGTAATCCCTTATATTTCACCATTAGAACAAATATAGCACTTTACTAAATAAGTAAGATACGAACTAGATGACTCGTGTCATAAAAGAAAGGATTTGAATCAAAACACAGAGCTCTTTTCTCTGTCGTGTCGTCTTTCTTCCTCATTCCGGCTTCTTTTGTTTATGTCCTGCAGTGTTCCACTGCACGGTTGACATTACATCGCTGATCGTGAGTAAACGATAGAGTGAATCGAGAAAAAAACGAAAGGCAGAGAGAAATATAGAGAGACCATCTCTTCATTTTAACCGTGTCTAACGTTACACGTCTTGTGGTGTCCAACTGGACCAGGAGTGAGAGTCTAATGCCCCCGGAGGATGAGCCCAGCCATCGAGGGGATGCAGACAGAGCCGCAGGGGTATATGGGGAAAGGGGTGCTCCTTGAGCCCTTTGTGCACCAGGTGGGGGGACACTCGTGTGTGCTTCGCTTCGGGGAGCAGACGATATGCAAGCCCCTCATCCCCCGGGAGCACCAGTTTTACAAGAGCCTCCCTGCGGCTATGCGGAAGTTTACACCGCAATATAGAGGTAAGTAATAATGCGACGTATTATTCTGGTTTCCTGTCTATACAGGCTATTCCTTTCTCTTTCACAAGTGTTTTTGGGGTACAATATAATATCTTTCGGTTTGTTAGAGTGTAAAAAAACATCTTCATGCTAAATGAAGGCCAGCAGTTCTGCTGTGTTTCCGTCTTAACGCTGTTTTCTCACGAGGGCGCTGTTGTAATATCATCAATTCTTAAAGGGACAGGTCACTCAAAAATAAAAATTGTCATCATTTACTCACCCTCATGTTGTTCCTTACCCGTATGACTTTCTATTTCGTGGGACAGAAAAGTAGACGCCCTTTCAGTCACATTCATTGTATTTTTTATTATTATAATTAATGTGAATAGTTATTATCATTCTATGGAAGTAAGAAAGTCATGTTTAAATGTATCTAAATGTTTGGGTGTATTATTATCCTTGTAAAGCTCCCTTTCGGGTAGGGCCCCTATAAGGTAAGTTATTACAAGCTGGCAAGGCTGTACTTTTTAATGCACACACCTAGGTATCAGGGTTTTGCTTGAGGATGAAATGCCTGAATTTGGAATGCATCCCAGCCTGACAGACTTGAAAAATAAGCACCAATGGCAAATGTTTCTTTCTGGACCAAAAGACTGCTGATATGACATCATTGACTGCCTCCCCCACACTTGTGGTATCAAGATTTTGCTGTCATTCCTGAGGAAGAACCTGGAAAGACAAGTTCAACCAGCTTAGATGTTCGCTTCTGTCCATCGGTCTCCCCTACTTTTTTTCAGAAATATTTACTGCTTTGTTTTGATGCACACTGCAGTGTCCATATGCTTTAAATGCCCTGGTTTCCAGTGTGATGATAAGTGTGCAGGGCATCTGTTTTTTTATTGGGTGAGGTTGAGGGATGGGTGTGATGTCAAAACAGAATCTTGGACATAATCTTTGTGGTTGTTTTGGGTGTCTTGAAATGCATTTCTTATTTTGAACTGTAGTTACTGCATCAGTGCATTTGACACTTCTCTGAATTGTTTCTTGTTTAATTGTTCTGAATTAAACATCTAGGTGAGACTTTGGGTGTTTGTTTGCATTGTGGCATTATTGTCATTACAATACTGTACATTTCTTTATTATAATGCATAAAAAACTGATGAAAAGTACATGATTAAAATGTATTCAATGACTTCATCTGAAATCAGCTTAAATTAAAAGTATTGCATGTTTTTACTTTGATGCATTAAAATACTCGATTAATAGGAGGCCAATGGGAATCATCAATGAAAATAATGGGCATAAAATCGGTGCAAAAATCGATTAGAATTTTTTTTTTTTTCATGAGATTCATCCTGGTAGTAATTTCTCTCTTTCAGAATATCATATATTTGATTTTTCTTTGACTGCAAATGTCTCATGTATGTCTCTTAATACATTTTAGACTATTTGGGACTGCCTTTCCGGTTCAAAATACATTCTTGTCATTCTTGTAATGTCCACGTTTTTCTTCTGTGATTTTCCCAGGTTTTGGTCCATTGTTTTATCTGATGATATCAGTTTTGAATTTGAGTCATGACGTGATATGATTTGATAATTGACAATAAATAGTGTTGGTTTCATCATATCTTAAGCCTCTTGTCATTTGTTTGTGGGCTGGTTTCATCCTTGTGTGGCAACTGATTGAACGTAAACGTTTCTTATGGTTTGCCATGACAGATTGAGAGAACCAATCCAGTGAAGTCACAGCTCCTGTTCATTGGCTGCTGTTGTTTCCTAGACTTCTCTCTCTTCCAAAACATCAGCCCTATTTTCTCTCTCTCTCTCTCTCTCTCTCTCTCTCTCTCTCTCTCTCTCTCTCTCTCTCTCTCTCTCTCTCTCTCTCTCTCTCTCTCTCTCTCTCTCTCTCTCTCTCTCTCTCTCTCTCTCTCTCGCTGTCTCTCTCTCTCTCTCTCTCTCTCCCCTCTTTCTTTCTGTTCTAAGTATTTCTGTCTTGTTTGTATGTTATGGATTGTGTGATTCCAATCAGGTTAGGACCAGCCCGTGCTGTCGGCTCAGTAGCTTTTGTTAAAGACTCGGGAGCTTTTAAGAGCAAAAAAGAGAAGTGGGTAAGAGATGTTAAAGATTTCCCAGACAGTTAACTTTAAGCTCGGATCTCTGACTACTTCTTCTTTGCTAAAGTGAAGTTATTATGGTTTCACCTCTGACCTCGTTCTTTTTTCTCTCTCTCCCTCTCTGTCTTCTATTCCATCTCTCTCTCCTCCCTCTCTCTGCAGGTGTGGTGTCAGTGAGTTTCGAGGAGGACGAAGAAGGGAATTTGTGTCTTATTGCGTACCCTCTGCACAGCGATCTTGGGGACCTGGAGAATGTGGTCCCTTCGGCCGACCTGGATCCCAATAACAAAATAAAATGGGTCAGTAAAAAGCTGCTGGACAATGAGGGCTACAGCAAAGACCGGTCAAGACACACTCGGAAGGATAAGGACAAGAGGTAAGGGGACGGTAACTTGATTGTGCAATAGGCTTATTAATATGCATAGAAAATCAAATTGACGAGTTAAGGCCCATTCACACCAAGATTGAAAACTATAACAATATTAAAGTCCACACTAGCGAAAGATATCATTAAACCACCTGGCAAGTAGGGCTGAATGATTAATCAAAATAAAATCGAAATCGCGATATGGCTTAGTGCTATTATCAAATCACAAGGCTGCAATTTAATTAAATATAGCAGCTTGGTTCATAGTAAATGCTGCTCTATCTAAAATAAATCCATCTCTACATCTGCTCTGGTTTTTGGGTCACTTATGTCGTGCATTTGGGAACACTACTTGTGTAAGTAATGTCATTTTACAGTGTACATATTTTTTTTAATTGCATGATTTTAGTTTTTACAGTGAAATTATAACAATAGTTATACTTCTTATTTTGCTTAATATTTTTATTTAATAATAATCATCATTATAACAAAATAATATTAATTATTATATTTTTTTTAGTTATATTGATATACAGTGAGGAAAATAAGTATTTGAACACCCTGCTATTTTGCAAGTTCTCCCACTTGGAAATCATGGAGGGGTCTGAAATTGTCATCGTAGGTGCATGTCCACTGTGAGAGACATAATCTAAAAAAAAAAAATCCAGAAATCACAATATATGATTTTTTAACTAATTATTTGTATGATACAGCTGCAAATAAGTATTAGAACACCTGTCTATCAGCTAGAATTCTGACCCTCAAAGACCTGTTAGTCTGCCTTTAAAATGTCCACCTCCACTCCATTTATTATCCTAAATTAGATGCACCTGTTTGAGGTCGTTAACTGCATAAAGACACCTGTCCACCCCATACAATCAGTAAGAATCCAACTACTAACATGGCCAAGACCAAAGAGCTGTCCAAAGACACTAGAGACAAAATTGTACACCTCCACAAGGCTGGAAAGGGCTACGGGGAAATTGCCAAGCAGCTTGGTGAAAAAAGGTCCACTGTTGGAGCAATCATTAGAAAATGGAAGAAGCTAAACATGACTGTCAATCTCCCTCGGACTGGGGCTCCATGCAAGATCTCACCTCGTGGGGTCTCAATGATCCTAAGAAAGGTGAGAAATCAGCCCAGAACTACACGGGAGGAGCTGGTCAATGACCTGAAAAGAGCTGGGACCACCGTTTCCAAGGTTACTGTTGGTAATACACTAAGACGTCATGGTTTGAAATCATGCATGGCACGGAAGGTTCCCCTGCTTAAACCAGCACATGTCAAGGCCCGTCTTAAGTTTGCCAATGACCATTTGGATGATCCAGAGGAGTCATGGGAGAAAGTCATGTGGTCAGATGAGACCAAAATAGAACTTTTTGGTCATAATTCCACTAAACGTGTTTGGAGGAAGAAGAATGATGAGTACCATCCCAAGAACACCATCCCTACTGTGAAGCATGGGGGTGGTAGCATCATGCTTTGGGGGTGTTTTTCTGCACATGGGACAAGGCGACTGCACTGTATTAAGGAGAGGATGACCGGGGCCATGTATTGCGAGATTTTGGGGAACAACCTCCTTCCCTCAGTTAGAGCATTGAAGATGGGTCGAGGCTGGGTCTTCCAACATGACAATGACCCGAAGCACACAGCCAGGATAACCAAGGAGTGGCTCTGTAAGAAGCATATCAAGGTTCTGGCGTGGCCTAGCCAGTCTCCAGACCTAAACCCAATAGAGAATCTTTGGAGGGAGCTCAAACTCCGTGTTTCTCAGCGACAGCCCAGAAAACTGACTGATCTAGAGAAGATCTGTGTGGAGGAGTGGGCCAAAATCCCTCCTGCAGTGTGTGCAAACCTGGTGAAAAACTACAGGAAACGTTTGACCTCTGTAATTGCAAACAAAGGCTACTGTACCAAATATTAACATTGATTTTCTCAGGTGTTCAAATACTTATTTGCAGCTGTATCATACAAATAAATAGTTAAAAAATCATACATTGTGATTTCTGGATTTTTTTTTTTAGATTATGTCTCTCACAGTGGACATGCACCTACGATGACAATTTCAGACCCCTCCATGATTTCTAAGTGGGAGAACTTGCAAAATAGCAGGGTGTTCAAATACTTATTTTCCTCAATGTATTGTATATTGATATTTTTTTGGCCAAAATGTTTAGCCCTAAAAATGTGCATTAATTCAAAAGCCCAATTTTTATCAGAAAAATCACAATTGGATTTTTTTCCCCCTTAATTGTTCAGCCCTTCTAGCAATTACCCAGAACACCCTAACAGCTGTTTAACAATGTGCTAAAAACCACTCATATCACCTTATCAACCGAATAGCACTGACCTGACAACCACCTACTACATTGTAGCACAGGTTTGCATTATCACTGCATCATTAGATTATTTCAAATCCAAGATGAAATCTTAAAATTTCTTCTTTTATATAGATTTGTATTTTTGTAGCTATTCAATTTTGAACCCCTGAAATAAATCAATGTGATGTGTGCTAAACCCTTGCTGATATATTAGTAGGCTTTAACCAGACGCTGAGGTTCAGAATCTTTCTCAAGGGCACAATGCTGACAGATCATGTACTGTTCCTTGCGGATCGAACCAGCAGCTTTACAGTTAGCAGAAGTTTTAATTCCTAGACCACACCACCCCACATCTCTGGAATAATACTAGCCTGTGTTCTCCTGTAATAATGGCCCTGCTCAGTACGTGTCTGACTCAGTGAGAATGTGACCGATCGTAATGTCGTTGTCGTCACTGACCCACAGGACACCCAGCTGGGCAGAGCAGATGCACTCTCAGCTCCTGGCAGCCGGACTGGTGCAAATGTGCGTTTTGAGCCAAAGTTTAGCAAGTGGTTATGTAACCAGCGTAGCTTTGTGACTTATTAGAAGTGACCTCTGTGTGACTGGGGAAGGGGTGAAAGAGCACATAAGGGGCATTTGTTCTCCGTGCGGGATTTAGGATTTTACGAATCATAAGTAATAACCCTCCATACAGCACTTTACTGTAAAACCGGAAGGAAATGCACTTATTGGAGCTGTAGCAAACGTGCATGTCGCAGTAGCATTAAAGCATTTTCATAATAATAATATAATCAGATAACAACATCATAATATTCAAGGTCAAACATGTTTGCAGTGTATGAACTCTTGGCCCAAGCCGCCATGAATCCAGGATTTTGCAATGTGGTTGTTAAAGGGTTAGTTCACCCAAAAATGAAAATTCTGTCAGTAATTACTCACCCTCATGTTGTTCCAACCCCGTAAGACCTTCGTTCATCTTCGGAACACAAATTAAGATATTTTTGATGAAATCTGAGAGCTGGCTCACCCCTTCATAGGCTGCTAGGTAATCGATATCTGCCATCCCAGAAAAGTTAGTAAAGTTAAAATATCCAAGTGACTACAGTGGCTCAACCTTTTTATTTATCAATTTATCAAGCGACGAGAATACTTTTTGTGCGCAAAAATAGCGACTTTATTCAACCATCTCTTCTCTTCCATGTCATTCTCCTAAGCTGTTGACGTAGTGTAACAGCGCAGCACTTCTGGGTTGTACGTCAGAACGTAGGCTCACTATTGGCCGACGCTGGTCATGTGTGTGATGCTGGCCAATAGTGAGCCTACGTTCTGACGTACAACCCAGAAGTGCTGCGCTGTTACACTACGTGAACTCACTCAGGCCCACACAGAAGAAAATGAATAGTTGAATAAAGTCGTTATTTTTGTTTGTTTGTTTTTGCGCACAAAAAGTATTCTCGTCGCTTGATAAACTTAAGGTTGAGCCACTGTAGTCACTTGGACTATTTTAACAATGTCTTTACTAACTTTTCTGGGCTGGCAGATATCAATAACATAGAAGCCTATGAAGGAGTGAGACCGCTCTCAGATTTCATCAAAAATATCTTAATTTGTGTTCCGAAGATTAACGAAAGTCTTACGGGATTGGAACAACATGAGGGTGAGTAATTACTGACAGAATTTTTATTTTTGGGTGAACTAACCCTTTAAGTTGTCCTGAATGCTTTTTGCAAATTGCTTCAAGCTTCTTTGGGTGTTCTGGGTCCTAGGGTGTTTGTTCAGATCTCTAAAAAACATGTTGAGTTCATCCAAACAAGTAATCTGATCCAGCATGTTAGCCCTAATCCGTCTGTCTGGCTGACCCACCTCTGTCTTCACCCTTGCAGTGTGAAACGCGAGGAGGAGTGGCTCAAGCAGGCCGAAGTGTTCTACTACAGTCTGGAGGGGAGCAATGCTGCCGGCCCTCAGCTCAAGCACAACCCCTGGAGCCTCAAGTGCCACCAACAACATCTGCAGAGGATGAAGGAGAACGCAAAACACCGCAACCAATACAGTATCCTTTAGTGCTGCCACAAACAACAAAGGTGGATTGGTCTTGTGTAGTTTACTGATGTTAGTTGGATTATTATTTACACACACACTCACACATATATATATATATCTGTTCAAAAGTTTGGCACCAGTTAAATATTTTTGAAAGAAATTAATACTTTTATTAGTTATTTTTACACATTAAATTGATCAAAAGTGACAGTAAAGGCATTCATAATATTACAACAAATTTCTATTTCAAATTAATGCTGGTCTTTTGAACTTTTAGGAAGAATCCTAAAAAATATATATCATGGTTTCCACAAAAATGTTAAGCAGCACAACTGTCGACATTGATAATAATAATAAATCTTTCTTGATCACTAAATAATCATATTAGAATGATTTCTGAAGGATCATGCGACACCATGGCTTTACCATCACAGGAATAAATTACTTTTTGAAATATATCTAAATACAAAAAATCTAATAATATTTATTTCACAATATTACTGTTTTTGCTGTATTTTTGACCACATAAATCAAGTCTTAGTGAGCCTTCTTTCGAAAAACATTAAATATTTTGAACAGTAGTGTGAGTTTATAAAAAATATATTTGACTATAAAAAAACTATATATTTTAGTTTATTTATTGCCAATGAAAAGTAAATGATGGTAATAAATAATTATAAATTATGGTAATATATAATTATAAAAATAAAATGTGTATGATGGCTAATAAGAATTATAATTATACAAAAATGGCTTTAAATAAATAATTTCATCTTATTTTACTTTTCAGTTTTTCCTTAAAAATCACTAAAAACATGATATAATATTTTAAATATTATATCATAGTTTAAACACCTATTTTACCCAATGTTTACTTTAAAATCACACAAAATATAGATATTCACTGCACAACAAATAGCACAGCACATTATAAAGCTGGAAAAGCTCATTATACAGCTTATTTTGGCTGCAAACAATTAGTGAGGACAATTGTAAGGAAAATAAAAGCAAAAGCATTTTATCATGCAACAAAAACAAAGGTTAATTGTATAGCACAATTTATAGAAAAGAAAGGAGAATCTGTGTTTCCCTTAACCCGGCACCTCCCATCAGAATTCATCCTGTTAGAGAACCTGACGTGGCGCTACACGGTTCCATGCGTGCTCGATCTGAAGATGGGCACGAGGCAGCACGGGGACGACGCCTCTGAGGAGAAGAAGGCC
Source organism: Squalius cephalus (assembly GCF_949319135.1). Taxonomy (NCBI): domain Eukaryota; kingdom Metazoa; phylum Chordata; class Actinopteri; order Cypriniformes; family Leuciscidae; genus Squalius; species Squalius cephalus. The sequence goes on from NC_137131.1 coordinate 9,439,379, forward strand.
ATGCAGATTCGCAAGTGTCAGCAAAGTACATCCGCCAGCATCGGAGTGCGCCTCTGTGGCATGCAGGTTAGCGTAGCACTCAAACGTGATTCCATGAGGAAAATATTAGAAAGGCGATATTTCGTTGTCATTTACACACTCCTCTGCTTTCCTCCAGGTGTACCATTCAGACACAGGGCAGCTCATGTTCATGAACAAGTACCACGGCCGCAAGCTAACCCTGCCTGGCTTCAAAGAGGCCATCTTTCAGTTCTTCCACGACGGGAGACGGCTGAGGCGCGAGCTCCTGTCGCCGGTGCTTCGGAGGCTGCGAGACATGCAGGCGGCCCTGGAGGCCTGCGAAAGCTACCGCTTTTACTCCAGCTCGCTCTTGATAATCTACGACGGAGACCCTCCGCGATCCCGCCATTCCCCAGAGGATGGACTTTCGGAAGAGGAGGAGGAAGATGACGAAGAGGAAGAAGAAGAGGAGGAGGAGGAGGAGGAAGAAGAAGAAGAGGAGGGAGGTGCTTTTGGATTCCCTCACGGAGCAGGTGCGGCTAGCAGCGGTGCTTGCGGCGGTGGAAGCGGCACCAGCGGCTCTGCAGGGGTGCGACGCGTGGCCAGGTCAGACAGCGGCCCGGCCGTAGACGTACGCATGATTGACTTTGCCCACACCACTTGCAGGCACTACGGGGAGGATAGCGTTGTCCACGAGGGCCAGGATAGCGGTTACATCTTCGGATTGGAGAACCTCATCACCATCATTTCCCAACTAGAGGATCACGGCACAGATTAAACCAGCAGGGCGTCCGAATGGGGAAATGCTTCTTTCTCTTTCTATTCCTCGTTCTTTCAGTTCCTCGAGATGTTCAGCTCAGTTAAAAATCTCGAAAACTCCACCTGTTCAGTTGTTTTTGGTGTCTTTTTGCTGATTTTTTGTGTGCGTAGAGGATTAAAAAGGGTCGAGAGGCTAACATTGAAACGTCACGTGATCGGCTTCCTCTGTGTTCAGTAGCTTTACTCCCTTACCCTGGTGTGGTTTTTTTTTGGTTCGCCTTTTCGTTCTATTTATTGAGAAGATAAAATGGTTATTTACAAAAGAAGGACCTGATTTTGTTCCCGTATTCTTTCCTTGAGAAGGTTCCAGAACTTTGATTAGCTTCCGAACACTCCTTATTGAATGAAGGAACAGTAGGTGGCGAAAAGGAAGACTGTTAACCGTCGCTCTACAGCACCGTCCCGTTGCACCTTTACCCATTATGAAGAGAGAACTATATTCAGATAGTTAGTTGACATACAGAGACTATGATAAAGCTTTATTTATTTGTCATATTTCCTAAATAAACTAAAAAGAAAATTCAAAAAAGAAGATTCAAAACTACATTCCATGTTATTGTTACAATAATGATATTAATAAATATTATTATTTGACATGTTCAGATACCTCTATCTTATATCTGTTGTACACGGTATGTGGGAGGAAAAATAAAACTTGTTTGTGTTAAATTCTGGTCTTGTGCTGTTTTTTTATTTATTATTAGTAGTAGTAATTTCTCTAGGTGTGCTGTATCCTATCAGGTCATCTCAGTTTTCATCTTTAGTTATATATGCCGAACAAGAATAGTGAAATAAGAAGAATGAAGTTGGTTAAAACGTTTAAGATCTTTACTAAGGATGTTATTAAATTTGAACTACACTGATTCGTTGAATTTACTACATTTTTTTTATGGTAAGTGGTTCCACACAATTGATTTTAGCTACATTTAAACAAATACATTAAGTTGAACTAAAATGTAATAAGTTCAACTTAATTGCCCTGTGTCAAACTTTTAAAGCAAGGTGTCCTGACCCAGTGGCCTGACCTTATCCTCTTTACTTGCTGTTTGAGACGCTCGTCTCAGTTACAAATGGACGTGTTACGTGTATCACTGTTACACAATGGCGAACATGTAAAACAGACATGCATTATCAACCACACTTTTCAAAAGACAGGAGTATGTTGTTACACTTTTTACTTCAGTTAAAGAGTACATATACATACACTATTGGTCAAAAGTTTAGAATAATAAAGATTTTTTTTTGCATGTTTTTGAAAGAAGTCTCTTATGGTAACTAAGGCTGCACTTATTTGATCAAAAATACAGTAAAACAGGAATATTGTGAAATATTATTACATATTAAACTATTTTTTGTTTTCTAGTTTAATATATTTTAAAATGCAACTCATTCCTGTGATGGAAAAGCTGAATAGTCAGCATCATTACTCCAGTCTTCAGTGTCACATGATCCTTATGTTGATTTTGTGCTCAATTATTAATTTCAGTTAAGAAAGTTTTGTAACATTATAAATGTCCTTAATGACACAATTTAATACATTCTTGTTAAATAAAAGTACACATTTCTTCTTTAAAAAAAAAAAAAAAAAACTTACACCAAACTTTTGAATAGTAGTGTATCAGGATTTTAAGCAGCAATATTAATCAACTGTTTTCAACATTGATAACAGTAATAAATGTTTCTTGAGCACCAAATCATCACATTAGAATGAGTTCTGAAGGATCATGTGACACTGAAGACTGGAGTAATGATGCTGAAAATTCAGTTTTGCCATCAAAGGAATAATTTAGTATATTGAATAGTAATATTTCACACATTTAAGAATTACATTTCAAACTCAACTGGACTTCATTCATACTAAATGTCTCATATTATTGTGCTAGATTTGGTGAATTGTGGTCCATGAACAGCTGGCCCAAAACATACCCACTCCACAGGGGGCTTCCGATGCCAAATTATGGGCTTTATAGGCTTTGAGGACAGTGAGTGTTTAATCATTTGTTCTGTATGGTTGTTTTATCTGCTTTATCCCCCGTCTTAGTGGAGTGATTTGATGTAACCTCGTGGATGAGGGCCAGTGTGCCTTTATCCAGCAGTGTCAGTGCCAATGTAAATGCTAATTGGTCAGTGCATGTATATGATTTGGGATTGTTTTTCTGCCTGAATGTTTGTTTGATGAATATTTCAGCATCACCCTTTGGTTGCCATGGTAACGGACCTGTTTGGTAATACTGAAATCGCTATGGCAACAGAACAGTAGCATATTTTTTGTTCTTTTCTTTTGCACCAGGGATCATGTGGTGGCCTACATACGCTTATTACACCTCCTTTAAAATGTCAGGCAAATATCAAATTAATTCATCCCCAAGCTTGAACATATGTGGGATGTGTTCACCTTACATAATTACTGGTTTCAAGTACGCAGCTGGGTCAATTGAAGAGTTTACATTTGCATGCTCATTAAAGATACTCAGCTGTGCTCTGTTTTAGTTCAATTCATTCTATTCTTCCTTTGTTCTTTCTGTGTTCCTAAGAATAGACCATTGTGAGAGCAAAGCATTGCTTGGTTTCTTTTGTCTTTTTCTGCGGACTGAGTCATACCTTTTGAGGTCGCTCACACATAAGTAAATATTTAATTTGTCAGGCATCATCCTGTTATATTTAACTTCCCAAGTTCCAGAGTGAGATGCTTTTGATAAAGACAAAACTGGGACAATTCTCTAGCTTGAATAAACAATAAAATAAAATAAAAATTATTTAAAAAAATTAAAATTATTATAAAATAAAATAAAAGACATTAATAAAAATAAATAATAAAATAAATAAAAGTTTATTCAAACTCACACAGTTTGAAATATATTTTAAATCTAATTTTTAATTAAGTTTAAAATTCAAAATAGAAGCATTATATACAGTTCTAAAAAATATTTTGTAATTAATTAATAAGACATTTGTAAGTAAATAAAACATTTAATAAATAAATAAAAGTTCAAATTCACTCAAATTATTATGCTGAAAATATAATTTACAATGAACAAAACTGTATTCAAATTAGAATAATTTTCATTATAAACATTTTATAAAAAGAAAATTTTGGAAAATTCATAAAATACGTTTTATAAATAAGACAGCTATAAGTAAATAAAAAGTTTATAAATAAAAAAAATTCTAATTCACTCAAATTATCATGCTGAAAACATAATTTATAATGAACAAAATTTTTATTAAAATGGAATCATTTTCATTATAATATATTTTTTTAAAAATGTGCTAAATACCTTTTCTAAATAACTAATAAATAATAAATTTATAAATAAATATAAAGAATATATAAATTGAATAAAAAAAATATTCAAATTCAAGGGCATCAGTGATCCTGTATGTCATAATTAGCAGGGTAATTTATAGAGGTCACTTCATCGACTTTACCCTCGATGCAAATCAATATTTCATCCCATTCCAGTCCCATCGAAAGCATGTGTTTGTGTGGCATGGTTCTTCATATGATACATTCAAACAAGTGGAAAAAAAAGACACTAGCACTGCTCATCCATATAGCCAACATCACATGATACAGGTTAACACTGTAGCAACTACCAGAGGAAAAACAATTCAGGGAGACTAAGTCATAAACACACCCAGACAGGGCCAGCCGTATAGGTCATGAATGCCCCTTGGTTTTGAGAGAGTGAGAGAAATCCAGGCCAAGAAAGAATTCAAATCTTACATAAGCACCGCAATGACGTCAATGCCACTCCCATAGCATTAGCTGTAGGCTGCTGCTTTGACTTCATTCACTGACAGCGCTGTCAACATGTGTTTAATCAGGCCTGCCAATTACACTAACAAGATCAACTACATCTACTCACCAACGTATTCTTGATCAGCTACAGGCCTATTGACTTGGCTTATTATTTCATTAACATAACTGCAAATGAGGTGATTCTCAGGTAATTCAAGAAAAAGACTCTGTTGCTTTGCTTGGTAAAAAGACTAAGTGAGAAGTCTATGAAGAAAAAAATTATTGATGAATGTATTTAAAGGTTGGGTAGGTAAGAATTGTCTAAATAACTTTTTTCAAATTGGCTTAAACTGTCTTTATATACCAATACATAATTAAAATGTAAGTACTTTGAAAAAGAGAGTATACAAATTGAGTGACTATAGTGTATTTAATCTTCAAAAAACACAGCTCATTAATTCCTACCGGGACGAAACAAGTGATTGGCTTGCGCGACTGTCACTCTCCGTCGCCATGACTACCGCCGCTATTACTGGCTCTGCCCACGTGCGCGCAGTCGCGCACCCGTTTTTAGGTGGGAGTGAATGGAATTAATGAGCTGTGTTTATTGAAGATTAAATACATTAGAGTCACTCAATTTTTTATACTCTCTATTTCAGAGTACTTGCATTTTAATTATGTATTGGTATATAAAGACAGTTTAAACAAATTTGAATAAAAGTTTTTTTAGACAATTCTGACCTACCCTACCTTTAATTCTACTTCTATATTGTATGTAGTGTGAATATACTGTCAAAGCAGCTCCAGCAACAGCAGACAGAGAGAAAGGGCAGGGTTGATCAAGCGTTGTTTTTACGTAACCGATGCTCTTTGTTTTTCAGCTAAAAAGTTGAAGAAAATGGAAAGGGGATAGTATGAGGAAGAATTTTCAGACAAAGTTTTTCTTTTTCTGATAAATAATTTTTTCTGTATTTTCTTTACAGATTAAATATAATATTATCTTATTTAAATTCTTTAATTCTTTTAAAAAATGTTATTTAAATTTTTTTTTTATTAAATCTGATACAAGGGGAATATACAATAAACTTCAATTTCTCCTGTTCTTCGCACAAGCTATATTATGCCTTCAGAAGACTGTGAATTTAGTACATTTGGACCTCTTAAAAGTGTTTTTTGGAGCATGACAGACATGGCTACAAGAAACTGCTGTTGTATTGAAAAAAAGCGCACAAATTGTTTTTCTATTGTGTTCTACAGATAAAATAATAGGTTTGAAATGACACAAGTATAGTAAATAATGAATTTATGTGAACTAATTTTATGTGAACTATGCCTTTAAAAACCTAGTGAAATGGCAGTGAAGCACTGAGTCCTGTAGCCTTGATGTAACAAGGATGATGTAACAGTGTCTCAAGCAATTGTAAAGTGTTCTTGCGTCCGGTTCAAGGTATTCAGAGGAATGCAATTAGTCTGCTGTGAATAATACTTTAGTGGAAATAGTTTGGGTGCCGGTGCACAGGGCGTCCTTCCATTTTAAGAAGGAATAAAATAGGACTAGAACTAATTTTAAAGATGTATTGACTTCCCAAATGATTCCAATATTGCCCTCTTTGGTTTAGGAATCTGTTGAGTTGTAAAGTGCTCTGTCTACCGAAGCGTTCTGTCCTGATGTGTGTTTGCACATGAATTGTCACATTATGACTCACTAGACGCCTTTCTAACTCACTGATAGTATTTATAGAAGTATCTAAATATAAGAAAGAAAAAAACTCCCACTAATCTGAAACACACAGAAAGCTCGGACATTTGATGACAATGCATTAATTTACTACAGTAGTTTAGTACAGAGATAATGAGTGTTTAGTAATTATGTGTGAGTCTGAGCATATGTGGAACTAACCATAATATGTTTACTCTCTCTAAACAAATTTGTCATGCCTCATCAAAGGCTTAGGGATCATATCTGTGACGTGGCAAAGAAATTCATGGTGTCACTTTAAGGGTTAAGTAAATGTCTCTGATATAAATGCCTCATTCATTCATTCATTCATTCATTCATTCATTCATTCATTCATTCATTCATTCATTCATTCATAGGCCAGGGGGTTTACACAAAGTTTAAATGTTTTACTTCATTAAACAGCAGGGAGAAAGAGCAAAGAGAAACAATACTTCAGACAGTGCTTGTTATGTTTCCACATTTAATTGCACTTCAATAATAAACAGCATTTTTTAAATAATGAAATTAATATTTTTATTTTAATATTATTATTAATAAATAAATGGACGGACGGACGGACGGACGGACAGATAGACAGATAGACAGATAGATAGATAGATAGATAGATAGATAGATAGATAGATAGATAGATAGATAGATAGATAGATAGATAGATAGATAGATAGATAGATTTTTTTTTAAATGAATCATAACAAACATTTCTTTTTCTTGTAGGATTAACAATTAAATGCTTTTGTAAGCCTGAAATGTCCCCACACACTCAGTCAGTGTGGGTGTAAATCATCTCTGAACATATCAAAAGGGGAAATGAAACTAGACAGATATCTAACTTTATAAACTCATGAATTTGAGCTTCTACCTAGTAACAGAAGGGTTTGCTGAAGTATGCATATGAAGAACCAATAAAACTGAAGAAATGAATCATGTCATCTTTGCCATGCTCCTATTCTATAAAAACTGTTGTATTCTTTTTGCTGGTGGGATTTTCTCTGAAATTGGTCTGAGATCCTCCGGCTGTGATTAAAGCTTATTGGAAGGCATTGTCTGGAGTCTGTAATGCTGCGCAGTAGGTTAGTGGAACACTAGAGACCTTATTCCCAAGTACTAAACAGGAACGAGATGCCGCCTGACTCAGTGTGAGACTCTTAGTCAGGGTTATATTGCTGTCAGGTAACTATATTTCTAGACATTTATGCAGTCAGAATAGTTACTCTTTAAGGTCAGAGGTCAGAGGTCACTTCACCTTATAATTTTGCAAATGTCAACTGCTTGGGCCTGGAGACGCCCCAGGTAAACTTAAGTCAGGTGTGTAGGGGAAAATCTTCCTCAATAGATAGATAGATAGATCAAATAATGTGTTTAATTAATGAAAGTCCGTTCTAAAGGACAAATGACTAATTGTGGCAGTTATATCTGAAATAGATTTCATTGGCATTTTGTAAATTGCTTGTCAGCTCATTAAGATTGAAAAGTATGAGGAAAGATTTAAGTAATAATGTCCAGCTATGTACGTGTACATATGCTTCTTATTGCACTGAGTGCTTTTAAAGGGTGGTATAATGGCCTTTTCACAAGATGTAAAATAAGTCTTTGATGTCCCCAGAGTGTGTATGTGAAGTTTTAGCTCAAAATACCCCACATGTATTTTTATATAGCATGTTAAAATGGTCACTTTTTCAGGGTGAGCAAAAACGCTTCGTTTTGTGTCTGTCTCTTTAAATGCAAACGAGCTGCTGCTCCCAGCACAGGGGGCGGAGCTACAACAGCTTGCCTCATTTTACCTCACACAGACATGCGCTGAAAATTTCAACAACTTTTAGCCTTTTATGTTCAAACCGAAGTCAGAAAGATGGAGAGACTCAAGAAGAAGTGACAATTTCTGTATGGTTAGTTGATGAATTTATGTAGCTTATGTGTAGTTATCTTCTAGTCATTGATTGGCAGATTCTGTCTTGATAATCTATAAATCGCGTTCCGGGGCGGGGTTTATGTAAATTTTAGGGTTAGTGATGTCACTAACCCGGGAGGAATGTCGTGTATTCCCTATGTCAGCTGTTTGTTGTAGTCCTTAAAAAGCTATTTAAAAAAAAGAAAATATCTCCCTTTGCTTTGAACTTTGAGCGTTGTAACTTTGCAGTTGTTGTTTATGCTCAAACAGCAACATTACACTCTAACTAAAGTTAAAAAAGTGAAATCATAATCAACCTTTTCAAGAACTGATGTGAACAGTATTGAGGCAGTTCACTTCCTGAGCATTTAATAAAATAGATGAACTTCGCCAAATTATGTAAGGCATAAAAAAACGGATGGAGCCCAGCAATCCTAAGTGGGTCGCATGAGCCAACGGAAATGTCACATAAACCATAAAATAAATCAAATAACTTTCAGCACAGTTAGCAACTGAAGAATTTAGATCCTGCGTTATGTCAACAGCATCTGAAAATAGCAGCTCAAATTGACCATATCTCACTGAGAAATGCAAACACTACAAATATAAATGAAGCGGAAGGCGAACGTCTTGCTTATGTATCACGCTGCTTTCTTCTCAGTCCATCCACATCCTTCCACATGGCTAAAATATTATTCATTTATAATAAATATACAAGAGGTACATGAAACAAAAAAATTGCTAAATCAAGTGCTAAATGACATTTTTCCCCCTTATATGACACAACACTGAGATGTAAAAGAAAACAAAGTTGGGGGAGAAAAGAATGTGTGATTTGTGTGGTATTTGCTTGGCCTCACCTCTGTGTTATCTCACAGTTCACTGACCATTATATAACCAGTCTGAACAAGTATCTCTTTATTAAAGCACAGACAACTCATCTCTAACCAACAAGCACACCAGAGAATCAGCCGCTGTGTGCATAAATGTGTATAAAGTACTGAGCAAAAGGCCATGTGCTCAATCTGCTCCCTCATTTGTACTTTCCCTGGTTGGTGTGAATGTTGGTATGGCTCAGTGATAATGTGTGTCAGATCAGATTGGCCTGGATCAGCTGCAGACAGACACCAGACTGGGAGAATCTGCTGTTATTATCATGTTATAACCATTCAACTAATCTGTTTTGATGAACTATTGGTTTTTAATAATGAAAAATCATCAGTTAAATAATTGATTATCAAGTTTTAAAGGGATAGTTCACCCAAAAATGAAAATGCTGTCCTCATCTACTCACCCTCATGTTGTTCCAAACCTGTATGACTTTCTTTCTTCTGCTGAACACAAAAGAAGATATTTTGAAGAAAGTCGGTAACCAAACGACTGATGGTCCCCATTGACTTCCATAGTAGGAAAAAAAAAATACTATGTAAGTCAATGGGGACCAGCAACTGTTTAATTACCAACCTTCTTTAAAATATCTTATTTTGTGTTCAGCAGAAGAAAGGAAATCATACAGGTTTGGAACAACATGATTGTGAGTAAATGATAACATCATTTTCATTTTTGGGTGAACTATCCCTTTAAATGTTGCTGTGGTGAATTACACCATCTTATAAATTACAAAAATATAACTTGAAATATGTATATTAAAAATGAATCATATTATATAATGTAAAAAAATAATGGTATTATCATTGTAGGCCTATATGTCAAAATAAGCATCATTATAAAAGTGGTATGATTGTCAAAAAACGTCTTAGTACTATAGTTCATATTTGTTCAGGGACTCTCACCTATATGATTCAACAGTAAAGTGCTTGAGGCAACAGGTTTTTTCATGAATCAACAGTGCAGGGACGCCCCCTGGCGGTTATCTTCAGTTGCTCAAACACAAACCATTCACCACAAATTTAAGCATTAATATTTTATGCTTCTTTATTGTTGCCATTATATGTCACCTACCAATTATATTACGTTGGAATTAAATGTTCTCTTTGAAAGTAGTTTGAGTTTGAGTAACTTTGGCTAATGCATCAAAACGTTTGTCAGTCTCAGCACAGTCAATTAAAAGGCTAAAAGAAACTAATAAAACATGCAACTATTGCTATCAGTGTTGGGGTAACGCATTACAAGTAACGCAAGTTAGGTAATCAGATTACTTTTTTCAACTAACTAGTAAAGTAATGCATTACTTTTAAATTTACAACAACATATCTGAGATACTATTTATTGACTGACACCTGAGCTCTCCTGTCCCCCAAATCGTTTGTGAGGTGCGAGGCGTTGTGTGCGCTGTTTATGATGGTTATTCTAGACTAAATGTGAGCATGCATTTACTTATCTCACTTGCACAAAAACATATTCAGTATTCCTAAAAATGAAGAAAAACAGTGAAATGCAAACTCAGAATATTACACAAACCTGTAATAATAAAATATAACACATATAGCCTACTTAATTTATTCTCACTTTATTATCCGTACAGTAAGCTACAGATGTAATTTTGCTCTTCCTTCAGCCTGCCTGAGTATTATTTATTTCACTTTTGGTGTGAAAGGGGCTATACAATTGCCAAAAATAGAACTTTTGCATTTTTTTGTTATTAAAAAACAAACATGAGAGCCCAGCCCAAGTAACGCCAAAGTAACGTAACACATTATTTCGCATAAAAGGTAACTAAGTTATGCAATTAGTTACTTTTTAAGGAATAACGCAATATTGTAACGCATTACTTTTAAAAGTAACTTTCCCCAAGACTGATAATTCAGCAATTCTAATCAAGTGATTTGAGATATTCTTCCGCCAGGGGGCGCATGGAGGCTCACGAAGCCGAATCGAATCTCCTTTTAAATAATTTAAATCTCAGGTAGCCTACATTCAATTCTATTACGTCTACCAAATGTTTGTTCCGGGAATGCATACAGAAATCTATCCCAGCAATCTCTAGGCTACTTTAGATCAGTATTATGTCATTATGTCAAAGATTATATAACTGTAAGAAAAGTCACATTTATCACGTGACTACCCTCAAGCCCGTTCGAGCAATAACATACCTGTAAACAGAAACCTAAATATCCACTGATGTAAGATAACAAGGCAAACTATAGCTTAAAACGATCATATCATACTTTTTTTTTATTTATTTTTTTATTGCAGAACTTACACATAATTACAAGTTCAGGGAAGTGAAGCAAGGTTATATCTCTTACAATGAACAAACAATGATACGAAAAAAAAAATCCTGGGTTTGCATACAGCACATTATGTAATTATACATACAAAAAGGAAAAGAAAAGCATAACAACAAGGTTAAGTCATATCTTTGAATAAAGCATCATAATGCATCAAAAATGTTGCACTTTTTTTGTTATTTATAAGTCTAAGTGATGAAATAAAAGAATTAAGGTCAGCAAGAAAAAGCCTACGTATTTATTACGCAACATCAGTGACGACTTCCGGGCCACTAATCCCGCCCTTTCCAGTTTATTTATTTTCCATTCAACCCACTATTTCTGTGGCTCAGACACTGACGTGTATCTCTGTGCTCTGGGTGATGACGTGTCCTGAACACGCTCCTCTCGTAGAGCTGCTGACCGGTGATTGCTAACCGCTAGATTGGGACCAACATCAGAGGAACACCATGGCCAGTGAGTCTTCATCGTTTTTTACTGTACTTCCAGTCTATTAACAACTAGTACAATGCATTCTGTAGCTACAAACAACTTGTATTTTAACAATAACAGGTTAGCCGCAGTGTTTATTCGCTCATTAAACATTAGCAACTGCATTTTGCTGTCATAAACTAATGTTGTTCATTGCTTTATCATTAGGTTCACAGAAACACGTTGTTTAACTTTACGTTGTCGTTTAAAATGTGACTTTAATGGTTTAATTTGTAATTACACTGGTTTTAAAAAGCGACCATGGCCAGCTAGTAGCAGTACTAGCTCCGTAAACTAGCCTTCTCACAAATGCATTTGTTGTTTATTTGATTGCTTAGAAGTTGATTGTATTGTAAACCTGTAATATTGCACTTAAGTAATTTCGTTAGAACCATGGTGTGTTAAAATACAACGCTAACTTCATATACAAATCTGCCAACTGTGATACTAATCGTTAGTAGCGTGAATTGTATTCGTTTTATGCATGCATTTGGTGTGCAGATGGTTTTGATCGTGTTATTTGGGTCAGGGTTTTCTTCTTGGATTGAATGATGACGTTGCAAGATAGAGATTCAAGCAACTTGTTTGACCTCCAGAAACTAAAGCCACGTCGCCTGAAATCCCAAGAGCTCCTGGGATAGTATCGTTGTCTTGTTTTCTCATGTTAGGTTCAATAACTGTAACCCTAAGAGCGGTTCTTTTCTTTTTCAGTTAAATTCCTGGAGGTGATCAAGCCATTCTGTGCGGTTTTACCTGAGATCCAGAAACCAGAAAGGAGGGTATGCGGTTAGATCTCATCTCAACATCTTGCTTTAATAGTTCTTGTGGCACTTAAGTGATACTAACTCTTTGAATCTCTTCACCACAGATTCAGTTCAGAGAAAAAGTGTTATGGACAGCAATTACCCTGTTCATCTTTCTGGTCTGCTGCCAGGTATGTTTAATCTGTTAGTGCTGTAAACTGTTGATCAACAAATCATTCTTGTGCATTCATAAACCTCTCAAACCAAACATTACCATCTTTGGATGTTTTTATTGGTTTAAATGATCTCCTATGATCTCTGTCCTCCAGATTCCCCTCTTTGGAATCATGTCTTCAGACTCAGCAGATCCCTTTTACTGGATGAGAGTGATTCTGGCATCCAACAGAGGTGTGTATACCTGAATCAGCAATGTCAGACAGTGATTGAATCAGATGAATGATTTAATCAAATCTCATTGGCTGATTAATTTGCTCATAATTATAAAATCAGATTTGAATGATTTTAAGCACCCATGCTAATCAATAACTGTGATTTGTTTAGTTGTCAATGAATTGTACAAAATTATCCCAAATAGTGGATTTGGAGTAAATTTTATCTAATATTTGTTATACGCAGAGCCGGACAGTAACTGAGTACAGTACTTAAGTACAGTTTTGAGGGATCTGTACTTTACTCGAGTATCATTTTTGGGGAGTACTCATGACTTTACTCAAGTACATTTGAGAGGCAAATATTGTACTCTTTACTCCACTACATTTCTATCCATAACTCTGAGTACCCGTTACTTCTAAAAAAAAAAAAAAAAAAGGAAAAAAGACATCTCGGAAACCCTCTCAAATGTGATTGGATTGTGCAGGCGCCACTGATTGGGACAGCCTATCAGTAATCACCTTCAGCTTTCCGCCAAAGTCAACTCCATGGTCAGATTTTGATAAGAGATGAAACCATGGATGAAGACGCAGCAGGTCCATCCCGGGAGCGATATTTTTTTTCCCAGGATGGTAGGGGAAGACCCCAGTGACGGGTAGGTTTAGGGGTGGGGTTAGGGGTAGGTCATCAGACCAATCAGGGATGACTTCCCTAATGAACATTCATGAGTCTTCCCCTACCATCCTGGGAAAAAAAATATCGCATCCCGGGAATGTGCCAAGCCGTGGCCCCACCTCGCCAGACTATTTCAATTTTCTGAACAAGTTGATGATAGTTTTCGCTTCAAGTGTTTGCTGTGTTTACCAATGTAAGCACTGTGGCAGTAGTAATGCAATATTTAGAAAATGTACTCTTGATACTCAAGTACTTTTAAAAACAAGTACTTTTATTTAAGTAGACATCTGACTGTAGTACTTTTACTTGTACTTGAGTAAAATTTAGCAAGGGGTATCTGTACTTTTACTCAAGTAATGTAGCTGTGTACTCTGTCCGCCTCTGGTTATACGTTATTTTTATATTGGTCACCCGCATTTGCAAAATCTCAAATTGGCCAACCATAAGATTTAGTTTAGTAAAAGTTGAATTAAAGCTTTAAAATGTGTGTTTCAGGAACTCTGATGGAGTTGGGTATCTCTCCAATTGTGACGTCTGGTCTAATCATGCAGCTGCTGGCTGGAGCTAAAATCATTGAAGTTGGAGACACACCTAAAGACCGGGCGCTCTTCAACGGAGCTCAGAAACGTAAGGCAACCCTTACTCTTTTACACTGCATGAGTCTTGTCCATTTACATGGCTCTCTGCAATTCTTGTTTCTGATTGGTCATTTGTGGATCTCTGCATTTAATTCTACTATGATATTTGAATGACGGGGAAAGTTTAATAATGCAAGATTATAATAATGTATTATCATTTACCAGTTGCACATCTTTCCTGTGGTCTTTGATATACTTAGTTAATTTACTTCACTGCTTGAAACTAATAGAAAGGTCTAATGCAGCTCCCATTGCAGTAATGCTTGTGGAAAACCCATCTTAATGTCACCATGGCATTTGTTTCTGTAAGATATCTAACTGTGAGATCTTTCCACCAGTCTTTGGCATGATCATCACCATTGGCCAGGCTATTGTGTATGTTATGACTGGCATGTATGGAGACCCTTCAGAGATGGGTGCGGGAGTCTGCCTCCTCATCATCATCCAGGTTAATTCACATTCTCTCTATTCTCTATTTTATCGACATGTGCTTGAAATAATTAGACGTTTTAGGAGTGATAAACCGATATTAGTATGTATCTTCTTCAACTGATAACCTTTTCTACAGAAGCATTTGGTTCTGACTGAATCTCCTGATAGGATTGTGAATGGATAATGCACATTTTCGGTTTCAGTCATTCATATCGTGTATCGTGTGCATTTTAATTATAGTACTCCTCATTCTAGATACGATCATTGACAACAACCTTTAAAATAACATTGGATCTATTTTTACCTTATTGTGGATTTTTTTTTTTTTTTTTTTATCTCTCCAAGTAATTAAATGGCACTGTTGGTTGTTAAATTGTCTGTAAAATCACAAGACTTTGCTCTGGCTAATGCAGTGACCTTTGTAGGCACTGTGTAAATCTCATCTGTTTGCATTCAAATCTAACCCTATCTATGCAAATGAGCGCATATAAACGAACTGATTGATCAACATCTTGTCAGTCTTAATTTGCGGTTCATTTTGTGAAGAGCATCATTCTTTCTGTTGAAAACACCTTGCTTTAGTGGTGGTCTGCATGCTCTGTATAGAGTTTAATTATGTTATGGTTGGTCACTTAATGATGTTGATGATCTGTTCTCTGTAGCTGTTTGTGGCCGGTCTGATCGTGTTGCTGCTGGATGAGTTGCTTCAAAAGGGTTACGGTTTGGGCTCTGGTATCTCTCTCTTCATTGCCACAAACATCTGTGAGACAATCGTGTGGAAAGCGTTCAGCCCAACCACAGTCAACACAGGAAGAGGTTTGTGTTCAGGATGAAGTGTCTTGTTTTGAACCATTCTGTGGTGTCATAAGCAATGTTGACTGATTTTTGTTTGTGTACATTCAGGTACTGAGTTTGAGGGAGCCATTATTGCTCTGTTCCACCTGTTGGCAACTCGTACTGATAAAGTGCGAGCTCTGAGAGAGGCCTTCTACAGACAGAACCTGCCCAACCTCATGAACCTCATCTCTACAGTCTTTGTCTTTGCTGTAGTCATATACTTCCAGGTTAGTGGATTATTGTTTAACAGAGGTGTTTGCTAAGGTTTCACTGATGTTATGGCTTGTTCAAATCCTAACCCGAATTAGCTGACAGCTTGTATTAGATGCTAAGTATGTATATTTTTTTCCTGTTCCACAGGGCTTCAGAGTCGACCTCCCTATCAAATCGGCACGTTACCGTGGCCAGTACAACACATATCCCATCAAACTCTTCTACACCTCCAACATTCCCATCATCCTGCAGTCTGCACTGGTGTCCAACCTTTACGTCATCTCTCAAATGCTCTCCACTCGCTTCAGTGGGAACTTCTTGGTCAACTTGCTGGGGACTTGGTCGGTAAGTGACCATGTATAAGTTATTTGTTACTTTAAAATATTTGCGTTATCTGAACTTTTTTTTTTTTTTTTTTTTTCGTTTAAAAATGATTCTATATGATTTGTTTACATCCTTAAGTGTTTTTAATTTAGCATTTTGATTTAGATTAGAGTTAGAATATGCTAATTGTATTTAATTGAATAATTTTAAGTACTTTTCAGTCATTCTGTGGTCACTTTTATATTTGCTGAAGCCCCTCTTGTGGGCCCTGGTTGGGAACCACTGTTTTAAATTATGCACACTCACACAAGATCAAACTTTACCTGGCCTAGAAAACTATTTAATCTGCACCTGTGTGGTCCGCCATCATGGAGGCTGCCATGACCAGATCACATGACCAGATGGATTCTGCTCATTTTTAGATTGCTTATCAGACTCTTTGGGTTGTATAACAAATTGTTTTAAAAATACTTGGTGCTCCTATAATGTGTGTGTTTGTTTCTGTTAACAGGATAGCTCAAGTGGAGGGCCAGCTCGTGCTTACCCAGTAGGAGGTCTGTGCTACTACCTCTCTCCCCCAGAGTCTTTTGGTACAGTTCTGGATGATCCAGTTCATGCAGTCATTTACATCATCTTCATGCTGGGGTCCTGTGCCTTCTTCTCTAAGACCTGGATTGAGGTGTCTGGATCCTCTGCTAAAGATGTAAGAGCGTTAGGCTATTCCTGCTTCCTGATCACACAGAGCTACACTGCACAGTTGACTTAAGTGGGCTTTATATGTTCATTTTGCATTACTTAGGTGGCTAAACAGCTGAAAGAACAGCAGATGGTTATGAGAGGACACCGAGAAACTTCTATGGTCCATGAACTCAACAGGTAAAACATGCAGAGCACTCAAATTTAATTAGACCCAATGAGTCAAATATGGAATAACTAAAACTTTTTTTTTTTAAATCCTCATTTAGGTACATACCCACAGCTGCAGCTTTTGGAGGCCTGTGCATAGGTGGTCTGTCAGTCATGGCTGACTTCCTGGGAGCCATCGGTTCAGGAACTGGAATTTTGTTGGCCGTCACAATCATCTACCAATACTTTGAGATATTTGTGAAAGAACAGAGTGAAGTGGGCAGCATGGGTGCTCTCCTCTTTTAGTACGGCCTACTGTGGCCACATCAGACTGTCTGAATTTATAAGGTTAAGTTCTTTTATATGATTTTTGTTTTATCAAATGCACAAATTCAATGTTCTACATCAAGGATGGGCTCCCAATGTGCATCTGATCCTGACCTGTAGTGGCTCGCTTTGCACCAGAGTTGCAGACTGAATTGTGTTTTGCTCTCATGGGGAAAATATGGCAGCTTGATATCTCTGTATTAAGTATGGGAATGTAACCATCCACTCTTTCTGGGTTTTTTTTTAATCTCCCAAGCCAGTATCTATCTATAGATGTTTCGGATTCTACGTAATTCCATTCAATTATGCATAATAGAAGAAACATGTCCAAACCTGATCCACATTTGATACGCCCTGCAGTTGTCTCTATGTGTGTGATGAGGCAAGCGCAATGTTATATGGCAACAGTTGATATGGTGTAAATAAAAATAGATTTTTACGGTTGGTATGCGCACTTTTGCCCGCTGAGTGTGTGAAGATGTTGGATTGGTTGTTAAAATTTGCCCAGGTTTATCAATGCCATTTCTTTGAGATTACTGCATTGAATTTGTTGAGGTTTTGCCAACAGATTTTCCATTATATTTATGTTGTTTTTCTTCTTGTATCTACAAGCTATTGTAAAATAGTTCTGTGCATTTCAGGATCACTACTTAATGTTTCTGTTATCGCCCCCTTTTTAGATCTCATTAGCTTTGGTTTCTTTTAGTGGACCAAATGCTGCAGAAACTGCCTGTTTATGAATATTCCAGTGTTGATATGAGAGGATGTGGTTTGTAATAGTATTTCATTTGTTGTTTTCTTATACAGACCACAGTATTAAAATTTGTTGAACACTTTTGGAGTTTTGTTCTTTTAATTTTTTCATTTTAATTTACATGTTGAGCACAAATTTTTACAATTCTCAAAGATGTTATTGCAAAAGATGTAGATGCAAAAGACTTACTTCAGAGTGAAACAAATGATTTCTGTGCAGAATCCACATGGCTACCCCATTCCATAAATAAATAGAAAAAACTTCAAAATAATTTGTCTTTTTGTGTTGTCATATGCTTTCTTTTGCTTGGCCTCATCCTGATGATAAAATAAATATGTTCATAGTGTCCTCTCAGATGCAATGTCAAATCCACTTAGAATGCTGAATATGAACTGACAGAATAAAATAAATGTAATTATTTAATATTTAATGAAATGTAGTATTTAACAATACACTGAAATCTAAGAATTAGGTAAATTATAATCATGTTTTATGTTTCCTAATGTATTAAATATCCTAAGAATTTGGAGTCAATTTAGATGGGTTAAAGCTGCATTGTGTGTGTGTGTGTATATATATATGTGTATATATACACCAAAATTATTGTTTTTGCAAAGATATTTTTAATATTTCGAGACCAAAACACAAAAATAGATCAAATAAAAAAAAAAGACTGCTGAATTGAACATGTAATAAATACATTTAACATGAACATTATTACATTAATGAAATTATACAGTTAGAATAAAATAACATTATTTTATAATTATCCACTAGAATCACATTTATATTCCATATTTCTTTGATTTTGAAATTTAATTCTGAAAATGGCTTTTATTCTGAAAAGCTGTTCGTGTGCGCACATCTTTGCAGCAGCAGCGCATCGATGGTGTCGCATCCTGTCTTGAGTCTTTGTCGGGCTTTGCTGCGATATACCATCATTTGAATACGACAGCAGGTACAATAAATGCATTATAATAAAGTTGTCCCAACAGGTAGCGTCGAAAAAATATCGAATGGTCGGTGCTGGTGTGTACATGCCAATAAATGGTGTATCGATTCGCCACCCTAAGCCTGAAAGAAGGTTGTTAGCAACAAGCTAGCACTTGACTCATCGTTACAATGGGTGGATAATAGCAATCCGAAGCTCTTGTGTGTTTTGTATGATAGAACAGGTAGACATCATACACATGTATGAGCTTGACATGAATATGAATAAATCAATTGTCAAACGATGAACTGCATCCTCAAAAGACTGCCATATTTTAGAAGCAGATGTAACTTATTTTTTAGGCATTGAGGGAATCGAATACTAACTTATTATGATTAAATTAGTGCTGTCCTTTTATATTCATGTTACTACTAACCATTAATTCACATTTATCTGCTAGTTATTTTAACTATTACTTAAGTATTAGTAATTTAAGATGAAGAAATGATTAGATTTAAACTTATTGTTTGTCTGTTTTAGGGTGGTCATTTCCCATCATCATCCCTTTAAAGAATCATGGCTGAGCCCGAACTCCTCCTGGACTCCAACATTCGCCTTTGGGTTGTGCTGCCTATTGTGTTTATTACTTTTCTGGTCGGAGTGATCCGCCATTATGTCTCAATTCTGTTACAAAGCGACAAGAAGCTCACGTTAGAGCAGGTCTCAGACAGGTAACTTTCATTGGACTGTTTCATTATCCATCCTCATGTGTTTTGCACCACGCATTACAGAACACTAAAGATTTGTGCTTCATGTTCTCTACACAGCCAGGTTCTCATCCGGAGCAGAGTTTTACGGGAAAATGGAAAATACATCCCCAAACAAGTGAGCCCTTCTTATCTTTCTGTGTCTTTTGATTGAGGCGTTACCGGAGCACTGAAACTGAAATGTTATCTCTTGCTAAAACAGTCTTTCTTGATGAGAAAATTCTACTTCAATAATCAAGAAGATGGGTTTTTCAAAAAAACCAAAAGAAAGGTAGTCCCACCCTCTCCAATGACTGGTGAGATTGCTGACATTCTTTTATGCATATATTACATCATAAAACTGACAGTCAGGATTGACAAGGTTAATGTGATGATATTTACTCAATTAGATCCCAGCATGTTGACGGACATGATGAAAGGCAATGTGACAAATGTCCTGCCTATGATCCTTATTGGTGGTTGGATCAACTGGACCTTCTCTGGGTTTGTCACAAGTAAGAGATACGGTTTTTGTTATCAAATATGGCTTCTTTTTGTCCTTTCTCAAAGAATTCATCTTAACGCATTTATAATTCTGTTCTCTCCCAAGCAAAGGTACCGTTCCCTCTCACTCTCCGCTTCAAGCCGATGCTGCAGCAGGGAATTGAGTTGCTCTCTCTAGATGCCTCCTGGTTAGGGCTCTCACAACCTTTGAGTGTTTTTCATGTTCTTGTTTTATTCAAAGCTGTATCTTTAACTAACCTCTTGCTGTATGCCTCCACAGGGTGAGTTCAGCATCTTGGTATTTCCTGAATGTCTTTGGTCTCAGGAGCATGTATTCTCTTATTCTCGGACAGGACAATGGTAAATAACTTTACTGATGTGCCATTTCAATACACCATCATTTTGACCTACTCCAATGGTGATGCCATATTGTAAAATTGATCTAAAATTTGTCAGTTGTCTGCAATGAAATAATGTTTTAAAATCTAAATAAAGGGCATTTTGCCAATTTAATAAAATTTGTACTGTAGCAATAGCTTTTACCTTAAATTTTTGCCCTAAAATTCTAATTAATTTTGGAATTATATGCATATTTTTGAGATTTGTATCATTTACTTAGGGTAGGTCCTATATATCAAAGTCCCTTTAAAGTTGGTGGCCATATTTGCAATTTCAGACGGGCAATTGTCTATCAATTGGTGATTGTCTCTTTTTTTATTTACAAGGTCGCATATTATGAGTGCACCGTCTTTGTATATATCTAAAGTCTTTGCTGTATATGAATTCATTTTCATACATTTGCAACAGGTGCAGATCAGTCTCGCATCATGCAGGAACAGATGAGTGGTGCTGCAATGGCAATGCCTGCTGACACAAACAAGGCATTCAAGGTATCAGCTAAACTCTAATGTTAATACATTTATTCTGTTATTTTTTTGTTTATTTTATATATTATTTTGAAGCTGGAAACCAAATCTCCCTATTTTTTTTTTTTTTTTGATTTATGTGTATAAATGTTCTGTACTTTCTGTTCTTCCTAGGCTGAATGGGAGGCACTGGAGTTGACCGATCACCAGTGGGCCTTAGAGAATGTTGAGGAGGATCTGATGAGTAAGGACTTGGACATGTCTGGGATGTTCAGCAAAGACTTGCCAACGGGCATCTTCTAAGTGCCTGTCTACTACTGAGAGGTTTTGGAGGACCTCATGAAATTACAAGAGTGAATTGTCGGACTGGTTGTGGGAGTGACAAAACGCTTCCATTCAGATTTCTAGAAAGTGTCATAAAGCTCATTGCAGACATTTTGTGTCATTTGCATGCACCATTCCCTCCATCATTCATTTTTGACCAGACTTAAGTGTCATAGTGTGACAACGCTTTGAGCTTAAAGCTTTTTAAATGATCTCTTGTGACTGCATTCATACAACGCAACAGAAACATTACAGTGCACCCCCTAGAGTAGCATGTGGCCTGGTTTTCTTGAAAACATTCCCTAATGTTTATTGCTGTTGTCTTTATTTTTGTTTTAACTTTTGCTTTAACTTTTCATTAACTTTAGTTGTTTTAAGAGCCCCTTGTTCTTGTTTTACTAGGACCATTTGATTGTTTGGACCAAGTAGGCAAACAGGAAGTTTTAGGAAGTAATGTGATTTAAAAGTGGAACAGTCCATAACTTAGGTTCAGTTACATGAATAGTATATTGCTAGCATTTTAGATGGTTTCTTATGGTGCCAATAATACACCATGCACTAAATATGTAGTAAAAATACTTTTTTTGGCCATTAAACTAAGATTGAAGATTAAGATTTATTGGCACTTTTTTTTTTGCCATTAAACTAAGATTGAAGATTAAGATTTATTGGCATGTTTAATATATTTATTTGACTTTTATTAAATATCATCTTTGCTTTTATAAAATAAATGTTCCTAACTACATTTACTGGATGTGTAGATTCTTAATACAGCCTGTTTTACTGAACCATGACGCACTGTTCTGTATTCTGTATTTATTTGATGATTTAATTTATTTTTCTGAAGAAAGCGGATCCACCATTAAAGTTGAGATAAAGTCTTATTTGACCCCATTTACTTTTTAAAAATGATATTTCTGGTCTGATTGTGCTACTTCTTTACAGCATGATGTTCCAAAGTAAAAGAAATGCTACTTGTCTTCACTATTTTTATTGAAAAGTTTCAATTTGCTCTGCCTCTTAGGGCGGATGTTACTCCTTTTCTTTATCCAATTCTTCAGCTGCTGGTCAACTGCTGCCACTCTTCATAATATAATTATGATTTAGTTAAAAAAAAAAACCCAAGACAATAGCCTAAATATAATTTGCATCTACATTAAAAAATACTAACATTTGTTTTTTAAACATTTTCATAAAATGCTATTTATTAAAAACCAATTCCATTTCATTGTCATGTTAATAAAACCGTTATATAATTAAGTCTCGAGCATATTTTCAGTATATGGTTTATTAATCTATGGAAGCTTGTGTTCTGCCAAAAAAAAAGGGTAATTGCGACTTTTTTTATGTCACAATTCGGACTATTTTTTTTTCTCGCAATTCTGGGTTTTTTTTTTACTCAGAATTTTGAGATATAAACTCGCAATTGTGAGTTATAAAGATGTAAACTTTCAATTGCAAGAAGACCTTTTTTATTTAGTGGCTGAAACAAGCTTCCATGCGAATCAGACAATTTAACAGAAAATAAGATATTTTGAAGAATATTTGTAACCAGACAGTTGAACATAGTTTTTTTTCCTACTATGGAAGTCAATGAGTGCCGTCCGTCAACTGTCTGGTTAAAAACATTCTTTAAAATATCTTCTTTTGTGTTGAAAAGATGAAAGGAACTCATACAGGTTTGGAACAACTTGAAGGTGAGTAAGTGGTGATGACTAAAGTTTCATTTTTGGGTAAACGATCCCGTTCAGACTGGTTTTGTGAACCGGTTCAACCGATGCATCGAAATGATCCGACCATTCAATTTAAAGCTCAATATAATAGAAAATAATTTCAGGAACAGTGTGATAAAAGGGTCCTCATGGTCAAAACTTGTTAAAGCGGCTGACAGGAATAAATAAGATGTCAGGGATGCAGACACCAGTCTGTTTTATCTTCCCAGAGCCCTAACTTTTAATGAAGGACGGTACAATTTGTTTTAATTATCCACCGCACCTCCTTCATATAACTACTATTCGAGTTCGGCAGCCTAGTACGCGCGCACCCTCTAGCGCTGCGCGTCCCCCGTATACTTCAGCGCGCTCGCGATTACTGCGGGTTCACTCGCTGCACGATGGCGGAGGGAGGCGGACCCGAGTCGGGTACCGCTTCGGACCCTGACGAGAAGCCGGTGATCACACAGACACCAGTACCGTCCACCGAGAGTCAAAAGCAGAGCATCGGTACACTGCTGAAAACGCCACTTCGAAAGGGAGACGAGTGGTAAGAGGTTTTTAAATAATGCCGAAATCAAGGCACGCTTGTCGGCATCAGCTCAGGCCTACTGACGGAGACACCGGCTGCCGGAAATCCCTTCACTAGCTGGGCTGTGGACAACCACCTGCTTCGCTAACACCCATAAACTAGCAGGCTCCCGTTATTATCAAGGCGGTGTACACAGCAAGCGTGCGTTTTAATATAATAAAGATGTAACGTTAACACTATTTATATCGGTTAGAAAACGAGGAAGCTGTCTTGTAGCTAGTTAGCACAGATTAACCAGCCGTAGCCTCTTATTTCACCTCAACTGTCAAGGTTCTTCTGCTTAAATGTCTCCTTTATGTAATAATAAGACGTTTTCAGACACTTTAGTCGCTGAAGGGTTGGTAAATAAACGCAACCACCCCGTTGTCGGTTATCAGTTCTCTGATAACAGCGTCAGGCATGTAAGGCACTTCATTAGCCGAGGCTAGTTAGCCAGGCTAGTTTGTGTTTCATTGCCGAGTTAAGTGTTATTTTCTGTCAGACGTCAACTCTATTTTAGAGGAACTGTCAAACTAGATTAAAATGACTGTCTAACTTCTCCCTGTGAAGTTGTGGGGAATACTAAGCTACCTAAACGAGTATTACAGTAAGGCAGTGCTTTGTCATGGCCTTTGGATAACACCCAGTCACTCACAATGTTGTTTGCCGATAGAAGAGTTTATGACACTGATATTAAACACACACACACACAAAATACATATAGAATTAATGGAGCTTAAATGGCAAACACATTTATACAATATTTAGCATGTTAGTATATGAAAGTATTTGGATAACCTGTCCACTTTTATTTTGAAAACTGTGTGTAAGAAAAGACTAGTGACTCACTCGAATGGACATTTAAATTTCAGTAGGATTAAAAGTACTTTCAGTATATAGACTTTTAATAAAAATAATTAATTTAATCAAGCAGGTAACAACTTGTGTTGTTAAGGTCGCTTTACTCTATTTTTAGATAGAGCTTCATAGTTTAATTAATTAATGAACATTTTGAAATAAACAAAGGCTAGTTTGCCCCATTTTTTATATCTAATGCCCAGTCTTTTCATTGAATTTAAAAGATGTTAGACGGAAAGTTATGAGACTGACAGCTTCTGTTACAATGAATGAATGGTTATGAATTTTCCACTACAGCAACAATAAACATCTCCTTTTCGGTTTCACAGAAGAAAATCATATCTTAGTAAGCAATGACAATTTTGACTATTGGGTGACCCATCCCTTTTAATTTGGACTTTTGACGTTTCTTATCAAACTATAATGTCTGTCCCTTGGCGGAGTGGAATCAAGTGCTAACAAGCTTATGTAGTGGAACAAGTTCCTACTTTGGATGAGATTAAGAAAGACCTTATTGACCTTACTGAATATCCTCATTGACTGCTCTATATTGGTAGATGTGTAACAACACAATAGATATTTGCTTTGCTATCAGTTTAGGCCTTACATTTTAGGAGACTAACACATTTATTGTCCTTTTCCCGTGACTTTCACTGATCTCATTCTATTGTTCTACCTGTTTAGGTATTTGATTGACAGCCGGTGGTTCAAACAGTGGAAGAAATATGTGGGCTTTGACAGCTGGGATTTGTACAATGTTGGAGAGCACAATCTCTACCCGGGACCTATTGACAACTCTGGACTCTTTTCAGGTAATGAATGTTGAGTGTTGTGCCTATCTTTGCTTTGCCACACTCTCATAGATGGGTGTTGTGAAAAAATGGGTTTATTCTGCCAGCAGTAAAACGTTCTTTTTTTGTTTTGTTATTATAATACTGGAGACATTTTTATCAGCTTTTAAAAATATGAATGCTTACTCCATTATGTATGTGAATATCTGATTCAAAGCTGTGTGGGTAATTTAATTTTAAGGTGCTTACAGACAGTGCTGGACTGGGACTAAAAAGTGGCTCTGGAATTTCTGGCACAGAGCGGCCCACGGTACCCGGTCCGCAACACACCAAACATAACACAACTGCTCATTTTCCGCAGAGCAATTTTTAACACCACTTTCTACAGGGCTCGACAATAAGGACTGCCTGATGGCCCGGGGCATTTTTGCACATTTTTAAGCCTTGCCAATTTAAATATTCAAGCGCACGTAGACCCGAAAGTACCCACGTCTCTCAGTTTGGTACTCGTGCTGTATGAAAAGTTTTGTGCGCAGGAACACACATCCAAAGCGCACGCCCAGAACGCCGCGTCTCACAGCGCGCGGATACTTTCACGTCTTCCTGAGCTTGCATGGACATATTCACACAAAATTGGCAAATTGCCCGTCTTGTCGAATATCATCGGAAACATAGCCAGTTAAACATTAAATGTAAACATCAAATGTTAACATGTGAGATAATATGCATATGTAACAGTATATTGGATCTGTGCAGCTCTTAAAGTGACAACAGCCTAATATTCCTGCTTCTGTCTGTTTTTATGTTAATCAAACATAAGACAGTAAAAAATCTCTCACTGCTCTTGACTGAATAACTGTAATAAGGGTAAATCTGTGTTTATACAGTGAAGACTATGCAGTGATATTTTACATTTGATTACTATTTCTGTGCCCTACCTGAAAATCTAGTTAAGACCTACATGATAAACCTGAAAAGAACTGTTTATTTCATTTGTATGTGTTTGTTCTCGTAATTGCTTGTAATTTGACTATTTGTTCTTATTTTAGTACTGACTGTAACAATATTTAAAATTTATACGAGTTAGGCTTGTAGCTTTTGGTTTCATAACCTTATTTATTAAGGTTACATGGATCAAAAACAACGAAAACAATGACTAGGCCTATTTTATTTTATTTTATTTATTTATTACTTTTTTTTTGTGGTGGGGCCAGTGAAAACTTTAGCAGGGCAAGTAAAAATTTTAACCACTGGCCCAACCTCGCAAGTAGAAAAAATCCTTAGTGTTGAGCCCTGTACTAAATTAAAAATATAACAATAGCAAAATATAAATGATATTTAAAATTTTTAACTGAAATAAAATTATTTTTGTGCTTATTAAAATTAATAAATGAATAATAAATAAATGCAATTAGAGTAACAAGACATTATAGGGTTGTTACCAATCAAATGAAATCTGACAGAATCCATCTTTGCACTGCAGAAGTGGCATTTAGATGTTTTTACACAAACTGTTTACAAATGCATAAATGTAATAATATTTTTAAAAATGAAATATGTCATTTTATGAAAAATGTAAATATTAAATTTTGGGGGAAAAAATTTAATCGAAACTAAAACCGTTGGGAAAACTACCGGTGCTCCAGATGGCCAGTCCGCCCCTGCTTACCGAGTATGTAGTTTTGACATTTCAGACTTAAAGGGATAGTTCTTAATTTTTCACCCTCATGTCATCCCGAACTCAACTTTATTTCTTCAGTAGAACACTAAAGGAAATGTTTTTCCTTTCTCTTCCATAAATCACTAT
Organism: Squalius cephalus; assembly: GCF_949319135.1. NCBI lineage: Eukaryota > Metazoa > Chordata > Actinopteri > Cypriniformes > Leuciscidae > Squalius > Squalius cephalus. Next base: position 9,466,520 of record NC_137131.1, read on the forward strand.
TAACCAGATAATTCATATCTTTTCATTTATTTATTTTTTCTAAATGATTCGTTCATGAATCGGATCTTATTCTTGAGTTTAGTTCACTTGACTCAATGATCCACACTGGAGGGGAAGCTTGTCATTGATTAATTATTTAAATTGATGTTTATCACCCAAAGCAATCATGTGACTTTGGAAGACTTGGAATATAGTTGTGTAGGCATTTTTATTGGTGCTTTTCATTCTTTTTGAAGCTTGAAATCTTCCAAAGCGACAAGTACATTTTCCAAAATCTATCCTTTGTGTTTTATTGAAGGAAGTCAATTTTTCATATTTTCTCCATGATTTTCTGAGCCTAGCATGGCTTATTCTGTTTGATAATACATTGTAGCGTTAAAGGGTTCTTATGTGTTTTTCTAACGATTTCCCCTTTTCTCTCTCTATCATAGATCACGAGTCCCAGACGTTGAAAGAGCATCTCATAGATGAGTTAGACTATGTTTTAGTGCCTACAGAGGCCTGGAATAAGCTGGTCAGCTGGTATGGCTGTCTGGAGGGTCAGAAACCCATCATCAGAAAGGTTCCCCCTATTTCTTTGTTTTGCTCTGTTGCTTTGTGTCTTTCTTTATTTGTGATGCTCATAATGTAGCATTATTTACAATTTTAGCTTGCTATTTAAAATTGTATGTTTTTCAGATTGTGGTAGTCTCTTTGTTTATTTTCCTTTTTGATGCCTTTATTTACCCATGTCTGATATACATGAGTGATTAACACAGGCAGGGTTACATGGTTATATTATTTTCATGTGGTAATTGCATTTAAACAGTTACACAGTTAATGATTTAATTAAGGTATGTTGAGTTGAGAGATGCAGATTGAAATGCTTTGAATGCTTTTCTTTTGCTGTGTCTTTGTGAGTGTTAATTCATTGTTTTTGAAAATGTATTTTCCAGGTTGTTGAACATGGAATGTTTGTGAAGCATTGTAAAGTGGAAGTGTATTTGCTTGAGCTGAACTTGTGTGAAAATGACAACATGGAAAAAGTTGTCACCCGCCATTTCAGCAAAGCAGACACTATAGGTATGAGATTCATAAGAAAATATCAGTTTTCCTCCTCAGTAGTATTTGCATCACTGATTTTATCCATTATCACCTAAAACTAAAACTGTTCATTCATTTTAATTGTTTACAGCTATTGTCAGCAGCTCTGCATGTGTTTTTCCTTTCAGTTCTAACTCAAAATTGCTCTTATACAAATTATTTGTTTTTCCCCCTCTAGATACTATTGAGAAGGAAATGAGGACTTTATTCGACATCCCATCTGAAAAGGAAACTCGTCTTTGGAATAAATATATGAGTAACACTTATGAACAACTTAACAAGCTTGACAGCACTGTACAGGACGCAGGGCTTTTTCAGGGGCAGGTAAACCATTGCACTTTATTTCATTCCAGTTGTGGTTGGTTTGAGGCTGATTGACATTTTCAGAGGGTTTATGAATTCACATCATCAATCTCATTTCATTCCTCAGGTGCTTGTTATAGAAAAGAAGAATGAGGATGGCACATGGCCCAGACAGACCTGCCATTCCAAGTATGTACATGCAGTTTAGGTTGTTCTCACACTTAAGCAGCTTAATGTTTAAAAAGAACTCTCTAGTTTCAGAACTGGACTAGTTTTAAATCAGTTACTTTGTCTTGCCACTCATTATTCTAAAATTGCTTTGAATAACCCTAACAGAATTCTTTGATTTATGCCTAGGTCCAGTACTTCCACCTCTCGGAATTATACAACCTCCCCAAAACTTTCTTCGAACTCATCTGCTACCATATCCTCCACAATAACAAATGGGGATAGCAATAGCAACTCTGGCTACATGCTGAACAACAGTACTTCTGGTAACAGGTCAGCTTGAACATTATATAACAAAACTATCTCAAATTACTCCACAGTTAGTTTAGTTCCTTACTGAAAGAATTTAAACTGGGAACTGAAACAAGGTTTCAGTTCAAGGTCAGATTTCCTGTATTCAGCATTTAGTTGACCGATTGTGGTGGTCTAAATAGGCTTAAAGGTGCCCTAGAATTTGAAATTGAATTTATCTTGGCATAGTTAAATAACAAGAGTTCAGTACATGGACATGACATACAGTGAGTCTCAAACAACATTGTTTTCTCCTTCTTATTTAAATCTCGTTTTTGAAAAACACCCCTGAAAAATAGGCGAATCTCCACATAACACCGACTGTGACGCAACAGTCGGGATCATTAATATGTACGCCTCCAAAAATTTGCATATGCCAGCCCATGTTCAAGGCCAGGCGGAACTGCGCAGCCGAAGCATCGTCCGAATCATTTTTCTTCGAGAGACATCATGGCTTGCAAACGAGCGAAGCATGGCAGTTGCTCAGTGTTTGGATGTACAAATGAACACAAAGGTATTTTTTTAGTTCCTTCATCCGAGCCTCTGAAGAACCAGTGGGTTATGTGAATGTCTGATGTGTAATTGAGAGAAAGATTATCTGTCTGAACTTGAACAAAGTCGTTCAATACTGTTTATGCATCAGTAAATCAAGCCAGTGACTAAACGATCAACTTCACGTCGTTTCTCATAGTAGGATGAAAATAATCTTACTTAAACTGTGATTAATATACAGATAGCGATCAAAGAACAATCCTTTTCCAGTCGCCCAAGCTGTCAATCACGCAGCGTGAGTTTATCTGGACACTTGCCAAAACTCGTTATGAAATCAATGACGCTGTTACACTGCACAACGAAGCTCTTACTGTACGTACATCATGTTTGCATTGGTGAAATCATTAGTGAGAGTGCAGAAACTGCGTTGCAATGATAAGATCTTTATTCACGTGATCAACAGTATTTTTTTACAGTCTATGGCTTGCGCTGAAGTCTCACAGCAGCCAATCACAGCAGTGGGCATTTACACTGAAGTCTCACAGCAGACACGCCCCTTCAAACAGAGCGTTCAAATCAGAGGCTAAAATCAGGCTAGGAAAAATGCCTTTTATTTCTAAATTATAACAAATTTTGATCTAAAAAACATACTAACATTATAAGGGCACCCCAGGAAACATTCTAAAATAATAAAATAATCCATGCAAATGGCACCTTTAAATTGTGCTGTTAACTCATAGTAAATGTCTTTGCTAACCCACCATATCTGTTGCAGATTGGGAAGTTATAACTCCTACAGCTCCTCTTACAGTTACAGAGAATCTGCCGCTCAACCAGGCCTCTGCGGTCTGAGCAACCTGGGCAACACCTGTTTCATGAACTCTGCCCTCCAGGTACTCAAGTGCATATGCATTGCATGTTTTGAAATCTGAAATTTGCTGTTTTTGCTCATGGGCACTTGGTGGAGCTGATGACCGTCGATAGAAAAAGATGCTTTTGGGCCCAGATGGTGTTATGACATCTAGCAGTTAGCTAGATCATGCTAACCAGCCAAACCCTTATTTTCCTTTTAATTCCAGTGCCTGAGCAATACTCCCCCTCTGACGGAATATTTCCTGGAGGACCGGTATGAGGCCGAGATCAACCGGGAAAATCCATTAGGGATGCGAGGGGAGATTGCAGAGGCCTACGCAGATCTGGTCAAACAGACGTGGCTTAGTCGGAGCAGTTACGTGGCTCCACGCACTTTTAAAGTGAGTGAATCTGTGTTTGATAAGGTACTCTGGAAGTCGATTTACATTTCCAACATACCCTTAATTTGAATGTTAAGTTTCTCCTCTCTCTGTTTAGACCCAGGTGGGTCGGTTTGCCCCGCAGTTCTCAGGGTACCAGCAACAAGACTCTCAGGAGCTACTGGCCTTTCTACTGGACGGCCTACATGAGGATCTTAACCGTGTTAAGAAGAAGCCTTACCTGGCCCTGAGAGATGCTGAGGGACGGCCTGATGAGGTAAACCTCACTTCATGTGTAAACCACAACAAGACATGTGTTATAGGTAAAAAACAAATTCAGAAGTAGTCAAAACGACCGGGATAAAGCTATAATGATGCACAAGTCCTGAAAAGTGAATCCAAAGCATTTTGATGGCCCTCTGGTGGCTGGCTGCAGTATAAGCCATAAACCCCACCCTCTCCATATAATCGAATGTGACAGGAGGCAAACTAAAAAACCCAATTAACACTTCAAACTATTTTTTTGCAAAGATTTTTTGTCATTTTTTTGTAGCTCTAATCATGCAAATGTATGTTCAAGTGTTCATTGTCCCAATAAGTTTGGTTTTATTTGATGCTGTAAAAACGGGATGTAATGATTGACAGCTGAAAAATTTGGCCAAGAATGTTGCTTGACTTGTGGGAATCTCATTTTTCTGTAGATTGTAGCTAAGGAAGCATGGGCAAATCACCGGTTGCGGAATGATTCCATTATCGTGGACATCTTCCACGGCTTGTTCAAATCTACGCTGGTCTGCCCAGAATGCTCCAAAGTTTCCGTTACCTTTGACCCCTTCTGCTACCTCACGCTGCCCCTGCCCATGAAAAAGGATCGCACTATGGAGGTGTTCCTGGTCCGCACTGACCCGCAGTTCAGACCCATGCAAGTAAGACCCGTTTTCCTGAAAACACTCAGGCACAGGTTTTAATTTTAAGATGTTGGCTAAAAGATCCATTTGTTATCTTCCAGTACCGTGTAGTGGTTCCCAAAATGGGTGTTGTAGCAGACCTGTGCAGTGCTTTGGCCAAGCTATCTGGACTTCCTTCAGACAATGTAAGACTTTTCTGTTCCTAGCATTCACCTTTCCATTATTTATGATTCTTAAAGAGAGAGTTCTCTCAAAAATAGAAGAATTGGCCTGCTGTTCCAAAACCCTATAGCTTTCTTGAAATAAAGCATGTACATTTTAGTGTTTTTTTCTTTTGGAGTTTGAGAGGACTAGGTCTCTGTATTCTTGCATTTAAGTGGAAAATACATTTCATTTTGTGAAAAAAAACAAAACAAAAAAAAGTCATGAATTTGAGACAAAATTAGGTTGAGTAAATTATGGCTGTTTTCACTTTTGAATGAAAAATTTCTACTTGTCTTCATAACATTGGTTTAAAGTTATAGTGGACAGTCTGAGACTTAGTATTCCTGCTTTGACTCTTCTAGATGGTTGTGGCAGATGTTTACAATCACAGATTCCACAAAATCTACAAACGGGATGACGGTCTCAATCAAATAATGGAGAAGGATGACATTTTTGTGTAAGCCATCTCTTAAATTCTACTTATCAATACCGTTCAAAACTTTGGGGTCAGTAAGATTTTGAATGTTTTTGAAAAGTCTCTTATGCTCATCAAGGCTGCATTTATTTGATCATAAATAATGTAAAAACCATAATATTGTTGAAATTTTATTTGTTTTAAATAACTTTTTTTTAAAAATTGAATACATTTTAAAATGGCATTAATTCCTGTAATGGCAAAGCTGAATTTTCAGCAGCCAATAAGTTCAAAAGCATTTTTTTTCTTCAAAAATATCTTACTGACCCTAAACTTTTGAATGCTCATGTTTGTTCATTAAATTGTATTACATACTATAGGTTTTGCCAGTTCAGCTGAGCATGTTGTTGTTTTAGTGGTCTTTTACTGATTGTGTCTTTCTGGTTTAGTTATGAGGTGTTAGAGGAAGATAGTGAGAGGATGAACCTGCCAGTGTACTTCAGAGAGAGGCATGCTAAGCACAGTGGAGGCTCTTCAGGCACAATGCTCTTTGGCCAGCCTCTCCTCATAACCGTCCCGCGCCACAACCTCACCGTGGATACCCTCTATGAGCGCGTGCTGGAGAGGATCGGGTTGGTATTCTGCTTTATTGGTTTATTCTAATGTTACACTGATTCTGTCATTTCACACTTGGTTGACATTTTATTCTCTTTTGTTTTAGGCGTTACGTTAAACGCTCACAGGGAACCATTACAGACAGCAGAGCATCTGCCTCAGCCACATCGTCTAGCAGCAGCCAATCACCAGAATGCCTCGCTTCAGTGTCCACTCACAGCACAGGGCTGAGTAGCTGCAGCAGCCCGGTTTCAGATGGAGCTTCCTGCAGCGCTGGATCCAACGGGAGCAACCACTCCAGCAACGGCCCCAATGGAGTCTGTGATGGTAGGACACTCCAACTTGTTATAGAGCTCCCAAATGCTGTATTCATAGTCATCCATTTTAGATTAAAAAAAAAAAAAAAAATGTATCCCCTCCAGACATCTGAAACAGGTCTGATTTTGTTGCATGCATGTGTTTTAGGTGACGAGGAAGCCATGGACCACCAGGAGAGTCCAGAACCAGAAAACAGCCACTCAGACACTGTGGATGGAGAGGAGGATTCTGAACCAGAGAATGGGCCCAATAGTAGCGGTGGAAAATCTTTTACTTCTCGGCCAAAACTCTTTTCTTTCAGCATGGTCAATTCCTACGGCACAGCCAACATCAGTTCTCTCCCGTTTGATGGCAATCTCCTAAAGCTCACAAGTAACTATCAAATCTTTTTTTACATTTCATGCAAAAAAATTTATCAAATGAATCAGGTGAATTACTAAATGTGAAACACGTTTTTGTCTAATGTGTACTCTTTAGGATCACTTGCATTATATCCTTAAGTCAAAACTGATAGAAATGCCTTTCTACAGCTCACTCAACAGTAGCCATTGATTGGGACTCAGACACGAAGAAACTATGCTACGATGACCAGGAAGCTGAGGTAATGATCTCCGTTCCGCTAACTGTTCAAAACTACTCAACTTTTTAAATGTTCGGCGTCAGTAAGATTTATTTTATGCTCACCAAGGCTGCATTTGTTTGACCAAAAATATAAATGGTAATATTGTGAAATATTACAATTTAAATAACCAAATTGATTATTAAATAATCAATAAATTGATTTTGTTTTGGGGACTGCTGGAACAGGATTTCATGCTTAAATGTTCAAAAAACGCATTATTCTTCCCAGTCTGTCAGTAACGCTCTGGGGTGCGTTTACCAAAAGCATTGTTCCGTCGTTCTCAGCATAGGTCAACGAGTCTGTGTTTTCCGAAACCATAGTTCTAAAGAACATTCGCAAACAGCATTGTAAAGTTGTGTGGTTTGATCGACAGCTCTCGACCTGTAGTTGGAAGCATAGTTTCTTGTTTACATGACGTGGACTCAATGAATCCCTATCTTGAGCCAAATAAGCAAGCTGACATTCAGTACAATCTGTATCTTTTATTTAAAATACATACAAATGTAATTGCATATTTTAGTTTGTCAAGAGATTTAAAGCGTCATTTTTGATGAGTGCGAATGTGCTCTAGTACGTAAGAACGAGCCTATGATTGAATCTGGAAATAAAGCAAAATAACTGAAATTTTTTTTAAATAGTCCTCAGATGTCATGTCTGTAATTTATAGCAAAACAACTACCATTAATTCGATCTCAAACAGATTCATTAAAATTAGTTTTTACTCCACCACATGCGTGACTTAATTAACCAATGTGGTTGAATGACCAGTTTGCTACAATACAGTTTCGGGAAACAGTCGTGACCATAGCCGTGAGTTTCAACCAAGCGGCAACCGTCCTGTCTCTCTCTTGATACCAACACGAAGTGATTTAAACTGCAATTCATCGGCTGGCCGCTAGAGACAGGCTCCAGAAGAGAGTCAATCCCATAGACCCCCCCCCCCCCCCCCCCCATGTTAAAATGCCCAACTTATCATCAAAAAAATAATAATTACAGCCTGGTGCAAAAAGTGGTTTTATATAGCTAATGTTGCCTTTCATGACAACTGTGAGGGGGGTGAATTGTTTTATAACTCATCCATTTAAAATATATTAAATCTGAAAGTTCTGCATTATTAAGGGCGTGGCCAGCTGTTTGTCTGCTGTCTGTTAGCCATCATTTTTTCCCATTTTCGTTTATCCATGAGTGATGCGCGGTGACACGCTACCAAGATGGCGACTGCCGGCTCCGTCCACTTTGGGCTTCAAAAATGCTCTTCAGAAACCTACGGGTGACGTCACGGACACGCCCATATTTTTTTTACAGTCTACGGTTTCAACACACTAATAATGTTTTTTGCAAATGCATTGGGCGGGAATTATTTAAATGAGGAATATTGTGACGTGTACATTCCTGGAAGAAAACTCAAGACTATAATCGAGGCATTTCAGGGAGTTCAAAAACAGTCCTTACTGATATAGAGAATAACTCCCTTTAGAATGGACTTTGTGCTTTGCAACTTTGCAGACCCTTTTTCATGCTCAAACAGTAACATAACACTAAAGAAAGTCCAAAAAAGGTGAAAAAGCGTTATATATATTTTCAAAATCGACTAGTTGATGGGTTGTTTAAATGACTAGTTGATTAATCAATGTTGAGCAAGTCCTGTGTAATTGGCATCCAGTGAGATGTGACACAGTGGTCATCTGGTCAAAGATGTCTGTCATAATCCTCACAAAAATGGACTAGTCCACCATCTTTCCTTTCAGCTACCTGTGCTAAGTGTCCTCGGACATTAATGTGAAGTCTCTCCCCAGGCCTATGATAAACATGAGAGTATGCTACATGCTCAGAAGAAGAAGACCACAGTAGCTTTACGAGAATGCATAGAGCTCTTTACTACAATGGAGACCTTAGGAGAACATGACCCCTGGTGAGGAGCCCCTGCTTTCCAAGGTCAAATGTTTTACCAAAGTATAACCACATTTAGTGCAGTTGTAATGATGTGTATGTTTGCTGTGCTCCTCTGTAGGTACTGCCCCACGTGTAAGAAACACCAGCAGGCCACCAAGAAGTTTGACCTGTGGTCTCTCCCACGCATTCTGGTTGTACATCTGAAGCGTTTCTCTTACAACCGCTGCTGGAGAGACAAGCTCGACACGGTCGTGGACTTTCCAATTAGGTAAATCAGTTGTGAGACGACAGCTGCAGATGACAAAATTGAATGACAATCAGGATGGATGGATCAATGAAGTGATGGATGGAGAGAGAGATACTTTAATTTAAATAAATATTTATGTAATATATGTATTATTATAATTGTTATTATTGCTATTTATTTAACTACTCTTAATGGTGTTCATTCTAAATTATATAATAGTTTGAAGGTTCTGCATGTAACATTTTTTTACTCTTCTAATGCATAAAAATACCATAATATGTTTGCAGATATTTAGGAAACATGCTAAGTTCTCATACTCGTTTCTCTGAAAAATACTTCTACAGACAGTTATTTTACTTGTTCCAGGGTTTGTTTTGGTCAGTGTGATCTCGCCTACTGCTTGATCACCCAATAGTATTTCGACACCCTGGGATGCCAGTTGGCAGGAAACACAGTGTATCGCAGCCTTGGAAACGAGTAAACAAGCTGGTCAGAGATGGCAGATTCCACACAACCTAAAAAGCCTCGGTATCCATCTAAAAATCTCTATGAACGAGAGCGTATTAAAACGTGGATAAATCAACTCATTAAGTTACAGTTGTGTGACAAACTGGCAACCGTGAGCATTGAGTCTGAGGAGGAGGGGGCAGGGAAACAACGTTTTTTGTTATTTTGAATTTGGACTGCAGTACCTATTTCAACCACTAGGTGTCATTTTTACAGACAGCACCTTTAAAGCATGTAATCATTCTCCAAAGAGCATGGGATTCGTCCCTTAAATTAGTGTGTGCCCGCTCCTCATGTAAAGCACTTCTGTTAATTTCCCACCAGATGGCGCTAAATTCTCTCTTCACCCACACAGAAATAGGTTTTCATTGTCTTTTCGGGATGTCATCTGACTTCAGGTGTACATTTGTATTAGTACATCATTTATTTATTTTTCATAATAAGTTAATTTTAGTTATAATGTAACGTTCATTCGTTGCATACAGAATATTGACACTTCAGATACGAACAATGCCACACTTATGGGCAACATGTTTTTCTTGCCATGAAATTTGCCTTGAGCATTTGGCATTCATCCCATTTGGGTGCTCTAGGTCATCTCACTGAACAGGAAGCAGGAAAGAGTGTAAAGGGATCAGGTGCATTGCATCAGGTGTCAGTTTCTGGAAAGCTGAGTCATGCTTGCCTGGACAGACAAACCCATCCATTGTTCAGTGTGGTAAATGGAGTTGACTAACACAGTACTGGTAGTCTAGTACATGGATGTATTGATTAAAAAATGAAATGTAAAATAATCAATTCCAACAGACACTCTTTCTGTTTGCGAAAAAACTTAAACTTCTGGAATTGTCATGTTTTTTAAAGAATGTTAACTTTCTTACACAGGGACTTGAACATGTCAGAGTTTGTTTGCGACCCCAAAGCTGACCCATATGTCTATGACCTCATTGCTGTTTCCAACCATTATGGAGGAATGGGTGGAGGCCACTGTAAGTCACTCTTACTGCTTGTCTCCCATTTTTTCAGAACTCTTTAATTCCCTTTTAGTGAAATCATATCCTATCTATTGTCCTTAATCTTTTAATTCTTTCTTTTGCAATCATATCGATACATAACTGGCCAACTCACAGGTTGTGTCAGCAGCCTTTTATTTGCCCTTTATCACTTATTCTTCCTTTCAACTCTGATATCTCATGTTTGATAGATTTCTACAGAAACTTAAATACAGAGTTGATCATTTACGTATTTGTCATTGTATTGCTGCCTGGAAACGATAATTTAGTTTAGTTTGGATTACGCAAGTTCAGCGGTTGAGCAATACGTTTCATTCATCTTGCAGACACGGCATACGGCAAGAACAAGATGGATGGCAAATGGTATTACTTTGACGACAGCAGTGTGTCTGCTGCTACCGAGGATCAGATTGTGGTGAGACTCTTTAAACTTCTACTCTTTCCCTTTTATTAAAATATATACTTTGCCATCCTTTCTAGACTCATAAAGCATTCCTGTGGTTAATGAATCTTAAAGAGACATTGTCATCCCATAAAGGACGGTTTGTACACTGACTCAAAATTGTCTCTTTTTGTTCTCCACAGACTAAAGCAGCCTACGTGCTTTTTTACCAACGTAGAGACGCAGACACACCGTCCAAACCCACCCCTTCCGCATCACTAGGCGGAGCTTCAGAGACCCCGGACGACCACATGGACACCAACTGATTTTCTTTTAGTCTTTCAAGGACTGGCACTGAAACAAAAACTACATAAAGATGAAATCAGCAATGCATCGACGCACATCCCTGGCTACTTCAGTGACTATTAAAGGCTCACAAACAGGCCCTCTGTTTTTAGCTTTATTTTATTTTATTTTCTTTCACACATGCGTCTTTATCAAGAGCCAAAAAAGAATATTAATAATAAATAAAGAGAATTTTAGTTTGAAGCGTGACATGAAAGACTTTATTCTTGGACCTCGATGCCTGCTGATTATAGAAGCTTGTTTCTTTTAGTCTGAAATGAGAATGAGGGTAAACCGGCAATATAACCTCTCTTTGGACGACATGAATGTTAGGTGAAATAGATCAGGAGAGGGGAAATGCCTAAAAATAGACTATGTATGCAACATTACGCTTCTCTGAAATGTTAAATTATGCCTCTACCCACTCACGTTGGACTCTAGCTATCAGCATCTTGTAACATGTGCCTCCTGTGAAAAATAGACTCTCTGTGTTTAATAACTTAAGCGTGTGGTGACAAGCACAGAGATTCTCTCAGAGAAGCTTGCGCTCTTATATTAAATATTGTCTCCAGGTTTCCTTTATGCTATCACAAACCACAAGTTTTGTTAAATATGCCATGCGGGAGAGTGTTGTCTTGAAATATTTCAATTTTCAGAGCTGCTTGACTATATCACAATGTTAGGTTTATTATCATGATGTTTATTTAAGGCGAGGCTGATCTCTAATGTATTCACACACAGCCTTCACACCCCAAAAACTGTGCAAAGAATCAGTGGAACAAGTGAACGTAAGTCACGGTCGTGCCCCAAAACAGTTCCAAAGCTTCTCATTTCTTATCTGATAGTTTGTGCTCTAATAATACTCCCTTTTTTTTTTCTCTTTATGGTGGATGTTTCTCTCTAAATGGCTTCAGTCCAGAGAAATATGGAGTCTGCTTGTAACACTTGAACAGGTATATGTACACAACAAAGAGGAACACAAAGAATGGCCATTGTTTTAATTAAGAACAGCCTTAAAGATACAGCTGTCATTATTACATGAAGGTGTACATTGGGACATCTGCCCTGTGTTTAGATGTGGCATCATGTGTGTCGGATGACGACTCAAGACAAGTGCTTCATGCTGCTTCATACATGATACACGAAGCATATTCTTTTTTCTGTGTGACAAAACAGCATGCAAATTTTGAAATCTGCAAAATGATAACTAGATGGTTGTTCCTGGTGTTTACCTGTCTATGGTATTAGCATTCACTGACTGGTAAAAACAGCTATGAAATTTAGGACTTGAACTGATCATTGACTCAAGCTATCCCCCTGCAGCTCCTACATCAGTAAAACATTCATCTAAACATTTTTGTTTTGTAATTTCATAGACCTTTCTTGCATAGATGTACATTATCATAATCTGGGGCACAGTACATAGCTGCTTTGTGTTCTATTTATCATGCCAATATGTGCAACACCAGATTTTGATTAAGCCTATTTGAATTGAAAATATAATAAAATGTGGAAGCCTGATTATAGATAATGGCTTTGTTATTTTTCTTTTACAAGTTTAGTTTAAGATAATCAGTTATGAATCCTAATCTACAGCATCAGTCTCACTCACCTACCTATTATTCATTATTTCTGTTTTACATAATTTTGAATAATACTTGCATTCCTATAACTCAAACAGTAGTGTTGCACTAGCAATGCCTAGGTTTGATTGCCATGGAATGCAAAAACTGCTAAAAATTTGTAAACCTTGAGTGCAATGCACATTGCTTTGGATAAAACATCTGAATAATGCATAAATGTAATTGCAAAATTATTGGCAGGAAAGACACACATCTAGAGCCAACAGTTTTGAGAGTACATTGGGAAAATGGTATTGATTTTGGCTGATGTAAATAGAAATGGGTGTATATGAATGTTTTCAATGGTTATTTAATAACGTGTGCATTTAGGTATTTTAGTTATGTTTATTGACTAATGTCAGGACATTATAAACACTAAGTTTGGAATAATTCAGATTTTTTAAATGTTTTTGAAAGAAGTCTCTTATGTTCACCAAGGCTGCATTTATTTGATAAAAATACATTAAAAACAGTAATATTGTGAAATATTACAATTTAAAAAACAGTTTTCTATGTATTTTAAAATGTAACATTCCTTTGATGGCAAAGCTGAGTTTTCCGCATCATTACTTCAGTGTCACATGATCCTTCAGAAATCATTCTAATATACTGATTTGATTTGGTACTCAATTCTTATATTTTAGATTTTCTAAATGAATAAAAAAAGAGATTTTTTGAATTTGAAGGTTAAGTGCAACTGCATGTAAACATGTTTGGTCTAGTAACTGCAGTGGGAAATTCTACTCCCAGCTCTCACACCCACACTAGAGATAAGTTTCCACTGGAACTCATTAATACAGAATGAACCTCTTCAATGAACCTGATGATCAGTACCGTATTACACAACGGACAACACCCTAAAAGTATGTCTTCCAGTTCTCCCAAGCTAACTGAAGATGAATCGAAAGAAGGAAATCTTGAGACATGAGTAGAAAACATACACGTTTATTGGTCCAAAATGCATATTGTGCAATACAAGAGCTAAATGAAACTGTTCAGTTAGGACTTTTGCAGGGCATCAGCTGCTCCTCACAGACTAGCATGTTTACAGGAGCATCTTCATTAAGTAAAAGTCCAAACTCAGAAACATCATGCACATGAGAGCACAAACTACCTTAAAAACTTATTGGAGACCCATATAGGTTCAGGTATGCAAGCAGGATTATTATTGATTTATTTTGACACCCGTATGACCCCTTAAACCCTTAAAAGATATTTTAATTGGCTATGCTGAGAAGTTTCTTGATGTCTCCCTCGATGTTGCTGGTCAGGTATCTCCTGCTGTAGCGTTTGAATGGCACTCCATCAGATCCGATAAGAAACTTCTCGAAATTCCAAGCGATGTCGTTTCTGCATATGGGACTCCACACGATAAATTTGGGGTCGTTCATGAAGGTCATTGGGTCATCGTGTGGGAATGGAAGTTTCTCCTTGAGGAAGACGAAGAGAGGGTGAGCGCCTTTCCCGTTCACGTCGACCTTCTCCAGGAGCTGAAATTTCGGTTCATAACCATTGCCAGGACGGACATACTTCAAGGACATAAGGATCTCTTCGTTATGACAGTTTTCCTAAAATAAAAAAATGAATAGGCAACAGAATCACAAGCTGTTTTGGAAATACTTTAAAACAACATAGTGAGAATATAATCAAGGGTAAATGGTTAAGTATAGTCATGGTTCATTATTGCATTCATATATTAGGATAGGAGTAAAAAAATATATAAATAAATAAACAGTAGAAAATCTAAAGTAGAAAAAGTAAAATGCCTGTTAAACTCAAGGAAAAAAAAATGTTCATTGAGAGTTTATATTATCGCAGGAGCATTAATACATCTTTTCATTTTAATATATTAGTAAATGCAAATTTGCAAAATTATCCAATTTGATATAACTGAGTTTTGCTTTGGTTATGGAGTCTCTTACTGTTTTAAGAATATATTAACAATAAATCTAAATCTATTATTTAATTTGCTAAATATTTTTTGTTTGCTTGAGATATTTATAAAAATAAATTATCATTATTATTTTTGATGTTATTAGTATTATTATATCTTAAACTAATCTTAAATATTTTTTCATTTAAAACTATGGCTTCAAGATCTGCATCCAAGACCAAGACTATTGTTTTATAATATTCCACAGATCAGTAGTTAACATCCAAATATATATATTATAAAAACATGTGAAAATATGTAAATCCAAATTTATTTATATTTCAAGCTATTTTTAATGTAAAGTAACTAATGGTATTTTAAGCATTATATAATTTACAAATAAATAAGTGTTGTTACTTACTACCATTGACGTTAGTTTATACAGATAAATCAGCGTACATAAAAGAGGTGTAAGACAGACAGACAGACAGACAGCAGGGCATGACAGGTCAAGTGCGCCACAGGTTCACTGCAGTGAAGGGCTATTGAATGAATCAGACATGGTGTTGTCATCTATTCTTACCTGATACCCGAACTGATTGCAGGGGACTCCCAGAATCACAAGCCCTTTACCTGAGAAGCGCTCGTGGAGCTCGTTCATCTGGGTGTAATCCCTGGTGGTCGTTCCTCAAAGAGAAGCGACATTCTCGATCAGGACCACCTTACCCTGTAAAGAAGAAAACTTGAACTCCTCTCCTGTGAGGGTTTTTGCTGTGATGTCGTACAACGATTTTATTCCAGCCATGTTTATTCCTACCCCGATGCCTTGCACACACACAGGTATAGGAAAATGACACGATATAAAACTGTAAACTGAGAGGGCGGTCTGATATGCAGTGACCAATCACTGCAAGGCTCTCCACGCCCACTTTTAATACACGCCCATAGAATATTAGGGAGCGTCACCAAAGTGTTCAGTTCACTTTTTCAAGGTTGAAATCGTTTATCTTATTATCTGTGGACCTGATGACGTGTCATTTGATGTAGTTTGTAGTTTTAGACTTATAAAGATAGACATAGTTAAGACACAAAACATACAGTAACGCCTCAAAAACAACAAACAATACAGAATTGAGAATTTTACCACGACCCCTAAATTTGTACAAACCAGTGGCGCGCTTTGTGAGTGTGCCATTAGCCTGGTTACGAAAACATACATTTCTATGCTAACTTACAGTCTCAATTTATTAACATAACATCTAAACGACAAACGTTTAAGCTCAGCATCACGGAGAATAACCTTAAGGTAAACACTTCTGACGACACTTCGACTCAAATACGGTAATTTCGTCGAGTTGTGTAATTACTAACTTAGCTCTTGCCATTTCAGTCTGTCTTGAAATGATTGTTTACATTTTTTCCGAAATGGGTTCTGGGATTGTTTGACCCAAGGCTGTCATTATTAAACTGTCAGAGTGCTTCAGATTTAATCTAGCCCATGTGAAAAAGGTTATTTGTGTTACAGGTAACATCTGTTATTTTAACATTTCCATCCGACCCGATCTGAGTTAACTTAAAGATGATGCGTAAGAAGAAGCGCTCATCATCCATCACAGTGGACGAAGATTCCACACTTGACATTCCAAGTAAGTTCCTGATGACGTCACATCTCAAATAAATCGGGAACAGCTCAAATCCTTGTACGTTTGGGGTAATTAAAAAGATGTATTGCTGGACTGTATTGATGTGCCTTCATTTGTGCAGAGTCAAAAAAGACCAAGAGCAGTGTGCGACCCACAAAGCCTTCAATACAGGACTCCCACCCGGACTCAGTCTTTGTTCAGTTTCTGAAGGAATCAGGTGTCATTTTAACACCTGGCAGTACGGCTAATGAAATTGGTAAGATTACACAAAAGGTGAACACACAAGAAAAACATACATGTTCAGAACAACATCTGTCACACAATCCTTTATTTATTATAACAGCTGTAGACCAAGTTATATTTCAAAAGCGACTCCAGCAGAATCTACGAAAGAGTCCCAGATTCCCCAATGTGAGAAACAGATCATCATTATATCACTTTTTTCTTTTTACAGAAGTAGTTTACACGGTGTTTACATTGTTGAATGGCTGTTTTGTAGATAATTAAGGAGTTTATATCTGCGCTGGAAACGTACATTGAAGACCCAGAGAGATTGAGAAACTGTCTTCTGCCTTGTGTGCCATCATCCACTTCACAGCAGGATGCCACGTAATGCACTTCTTGTTTTTCCATCTGAAAACATTACAAGATTTAACTCAAATGTTAAATGCAATTGTTTTTTTTTTTTACTCTTATATACACTTATTTGTAAATTTTCCCTCTGATATCAGTTCTGGCTCCTATCAGGAAAGTCTGGTACGCTTGTTGCTTGGAATAGAGATGCTACAGGTAAACAAATCAGCTCAATTTACCTCAAAGCAAGAGAAAACTAAGTATATTTATAAATATATATTTTCCTTTTCTTACAATTTGACTTGGCACATCAGTCTGAATTAAAATAATTCTGAATAAATTTTTTAGATTATTTATATATATATATATATATATATATATATATATATATATATATCTTAAATGACTAGAAAGATCATGGAAATTAATTGGTAAAAAAATATAGTCTTTTTACTTGTTCTGTTGAATATTTATTAATATTGATTTAGTGAATTAATTGCTGCTGTAGTTAATTATTACATTTATTTTGTTCTAAATATTTTGGTAGGAATGTAATATATTTTTCATTTTCCTACATTTAGACCCTGGTCATAAACACTTTGTTTGAAAAGCTTCCAGAATTCATGTTTGAGGGGTAAATGTCCACTTTTTGTACACATTACTTCAATTCTAGACAAAGTCCTGTATCATTTGCTTATCAGTGATTGTAATGTGCTCTGTTACAGAGTTAGTGAGGATGGCCTCAACGTTCCCCGTCTCATAATAAACCAGTTAAAGTGGCTGGACCGAATTGTAGACGGCAAGGTACACAGTCCTAGCCCAGTGATGAATATGTTCCTGTGAACGTCATAATTGCCAACAATTCCTTTGTAGCAGACATAAATGTTTGTCATAGCCAAATTGTGGCATTGGTGTGACAGATGTCTGACTACCATAACTGCTGTGTGTGTGTAGGATTTGAGCAGTAAGCTGATGCAGATGGTGTCTGTGGCTCCAGTGGAGATCCAGCGGGACATTATTACCAGCCTGCCAGAAATCCTGGAGGATTCCCAGCATGGAGACATGGCCAAAGAGCTGAAGTACGTCAGCAGTGTCCCAATCCATGAGATGGGGAAGAAGTGTCTGTTAAAGTTGATTCACGCTCAGTTGTGTTGTTTGGTTTAGTAATTATGGCTGTGATGGTAATGATGACTGTGACTGTTATGTAGATGCCTATTATCACTGTGTATATTGTGTTTATGCGAGTCTGTGTTTGTGTCTACTTCCTTGTGCAGCGGTTTACTTCAGCAGGACACTCAGCTCACTGTGCCTATATTGGATGCTTTATCCAGCTTGAATCTGAGCTCTGCGTTATTGTCAGAGGTAATCTAAAACATGCAAATATGTTCCCTAAAATGCAGTGTCATTGCTTTAAATGAAAAAAAAAAAAATGCTTTTATCATTATTTTGTTAAAGAAAGACAACACAAGCACACTTCTTTAGCAAAATAGAAGTAATAAGGCTGCATTTATTTAAAACAATTTTAAAAAAGGAAAAAGGAAATATTACAATTTAAAATAACCAATTTTCTGTTTTTTATTTTATATTTTAAAATGTAATTTATTCATGTGATGGCAAAGCTGAATTTTCAGAAGCCATAACTCCAGTCTTCATCGTCACATGATCCTATCAATTATCAATGTTGAAAACAGTTTCTGCTAAATATGTTTGTGGAAACCGTTTTTTCAGGATTCTTTAATGAATTGAACATTCAAAAGAACAGCATTTATTTAGAATATATTTTTTTGTATCAATGTAAACATCTTAGCACTTTTTCAATTTAATGCATCCATGCAGAATACAAATATTCATTCATTTAGACTTTTAAACGGTAGTGTATACTATTCAAAATCCTCTTTCTCTCTCTTAGGTGCGTGAGGCAGTAATGGGAACTCTCTCTGCTGTGCAGTTAGAGGATCTTGCTGTCGTTGTGAAGTTCGTCTTACACTCCATCTCTGCATCTGATGCTAATGAGGTCAAGGTCTCTAAACTGACCTTTTTTTTTTCATTTCTGATCATGAACATTTATTTTCTCTGGTTGACAATTAAATAATTTTTCTTTCATGTCCCTTTCATGCTCCTCAGGTGGTGTGTGACCTGCGGAAAAAGCTGGAGTTGGAGCAGTGTGTTTTGCCAGCAGTTCTGCAGGCTTCCCAGAGTCGCTTGAAAAGCAAAAACGCGTCGAGGTGAGACATTTTCCCATTTACATTTATGCATTTAACAGACACTTTTATCCAAAGTGACTTACAAAAGAGGAACAAAATCAATTCGTCAAGGAGCCAATAACATTTGTAATATATGTAAGGACCACCCATTGGCCCAATGACGGAATCCAACGGCCTGGCGAAGGTTTAAAGCGTGTATGTCTTTTCAGCGCTCCAGTGAAGTTCACTTAATTTATTGGAATTTAGTTTTAGTATTACTTCAGCTCTACGCTTAATCTGACTCCAATTTCAAATGATAATCAAATTTAGATCGTATTTCTGATTAGAAAATAATCATAAATATTGATTATGAATTAATTTAGATCTTTGATTATTCGGATTATCCCATACTTTCAATTATTCGTTCATTATGGACCTAGTGTCGCTTTGAGACGTCACGTCGCGACTGCGCGCTCACGATCACAAACTAGCCAGTCCTGAAATAGTCAGAGGGTGCAGTGCAAGTATTTTACCCTATGCAGTCGCGCACTACAGACTCATAGGCGTAATTTTTTATAATATTTGCAGCATACAACATGCTAAGTCAGGAGATAGTCAGAAATCAGAAGGTTTTTCCTAAGATGTGCTCCATGCTCCATTCATAGTGCCTTCAGTTTGATCTATCCTGGACAAAGATTTGCGGAAACACCAGACTACACATTAATCTACTGGAAATAATGATTTCAGAAGAATGCAGAATAAATCAAGGTTAACATTTATTTGTCAGGTAAAAGTGTATCATGCCAATTACAGAAGTAAATTATAAAAAGCCAATTCAAAAATACATGACATCATTTACTCAAAGATGACTCTAAAAGTAAGTAATGTTTTCCTGACAAAGACACACAGTAATGTGTCAGGACCTTCCAACGGGAAAATACTGAAACATTACTGTGGGGGAAAGATCCTGGTAAAAGATTCCCAATGATTGCTCTGTCCCCTCACCTTAAATACCACACCAGAACAACAGGGGTTATACAAATGTTGTTTAGAGTTGGTTGGGCCAATCCATGTACCCCAGGGGGGTAGCACCTGGTTTCTTGAGATATCGTAAAGAGATATCAGCCAGAGAGGAGATACAGGATTCTCCTAAGTTCTCAATCTTTTTCATTAAACAAATGACTGCAATGAAATTAAGGCCATTTTACCAATCGCACTGAGACCCTTAAAATGATACCAAACATGAAAAGGAAAAAACAACACATTCACAAGATACACCATATGCGATATATAGACATTCTTAATTTAACTTTCAATGACTTGAAGAGGGAGAAGAGGAGGGAGAGGGGGGATGAGTTGAAGTCAAACAAAGGGACAAGGAGATAAGTTTGGGCAGGACAAGGTTCTGTGCTCTGTCTTTGCTATCTGCTGTCCAGGGGGCATTTTATGGCGTTATTGCAGGGTGAGTTTTGTTTTAGCAGGAAAATCAGTTCTTACATATACTATACCAGGTTTATGTGACAACTAGATTAGGAAGCAAGCTAGAGAAGAGAAAAAATGCAGAGAAGAATATATTTTTTTGTGTGTGTGTACATGCGTAAGTGCATTGGTTTGGGGTGAGGGGTGGTCAAGTGCTTGTTGCAGAGGTTAAACTCTTAAAATGCTCCTTAAAAGATGTGATGGTCTCAGCGGTTTGCTTTCTCTTGAATGAAAATTCTGTCGTCATTTACTCCCTTCCCAAACCCAAATGACTTGCTTTCTTCCATGGAAGACAAATAAGAATATCTCCAGTTCTTCTGGCAGTGTTCTGACTTGTTCTTGATTGGCACTTCTCAGGCCCTCCAATGTCCCATCATGCAGCAGTGGTCAAGACAGTGTGGCTTTGATTCTGGAGGTCATAAAGTCAGCTATCCGCTTTCAGAAAACCATCTCAGAGGCTTGGCTAAAGGTGAGCTAAGAGTTCTGTTCTAGTCACTAGGTGCTATATTTCCATCCAACTGAAGTGATTTAAATACTGTTTATATTTTTGATTTTCAGGCCATAGAGAATGTTGATGAGTCAGAGGACCATAAGGTGTGATTGAAATTTTAAGATAACATTTGACTCGATTGACACATATTACACCTGAACATACAAATGTATGAATAAACCCTACTTCTTGTCTCTCAGGTGGTTGATCTGTTGGTGCTGCTCATCCTTCACTCCACTAATGCAAACCACAGCCGACGTGGGGCAGAGAGAGTGCTTAAGGTCAAAGTTCGCAAGGGTCTGATTCCGGAAAGCCTCTTGCAGAAGACCTTTAAGGGCCATGCTCAGGTCTGCTTTCATTCACATGATTATGACTGAAAGAATAGCCCTAAATATGATCCCTTTTGGCTCCTCGTATCAAGTATGGTGTAACTGTTTCAAACAGGTGATGCGGGGTTATTTCCCATCCATTCTGGCTCTTGCTCAAGGACTCTTGCGTTCTTCAGACTGCTGTGTGGTGCCTTTCGGAGGTCACATGTACAAACAATCCTTCACTGCCTTTGACTCCTACTGTCGGCAGGTGAGAAAAACCTCTCGTCGCCTTATACACTGCAGGACACCAACATCATTCATAGATGTGCATTGATGTCCAGTACATGTGTGTTTGTTGTGTAGGAGGTGGTGGGCTCTCTGGTCACACACGCATGCAGTGGTGTTAGTGGCGAGGTGGATGTGGCTCTTGAGCTGCTCTGTGAGCTGGTATCTCAGAGACCTGCAGAGATGAGCCAGTTCACAGTTTTTGTGAAGGTACGATTGCCTGCCCGGTTTATGACCTTAATGTGACCTTTCTTTTGTCAGTTTACTGCAGGATTTCCACAGTTATGACACCCATGGAAGTATTTGTATTTTTTATGTATGTAGAAGTCATGAAAATTATTAAAACCTTAAAAGTCATGGAAATTTGATAGTGATTTTTACCAGTTTTCTAGCCTTTATATTTAGTCTAAATATTTATTTACAAAATATTAACAGACTATTAAAAATTTTAAATATAGACATCTGTAAGATTGTAAATTCATCTTTTTTTTTAAGATTGTAAATTCATCTCCAATAAAACTTACTTGACTTTTTTTTTTAATATATTAAAATTTAATGTCTATTTTTGGAAGCAATTTTTTTAATATATATATTTTATATAATATATAGTAAATAAATAAATTATATATATATATATATATATATATATATATATATATATATATAATATTATTTTATTACTATTATTATTAGTAATAGTAATAAAATTTATATTATTATTATACTTTTTATTATATAATCAAGTTTTAGTCTGCACAAGACCAATATTTTGTCAAGGATTATTTAGACAATTATTTAGATTATTTAGACTATTTTGGAAGGAAATTTTTGATATACATTTATATTTCATATAATTTTATATTTCATATAAAAAAAAAAAATATGTGTATATATATATATATATATATATATATATATATATATATATGTATATGTATATGTATATATATATATGTATATATATTATTATTATTATTATTATTTTTTTTTTTTTAATTTTTTTTTTTATTAATATAAAATATTGAACTAAATTGTAGTGATTTATTACATTTGACTTTATTCAAAATATTTTGGGGAAATCGTTTGGGTGTTTTCAAGTTTGTAATGATATTTAACCTATTGTTGGTGTGAATTGTGGGTATTCTGGCAGGGTATTCTGGACTACATGGACAACCTGACCTCACAGCAGATCAGACAACTCTTCCACCTGCTTAGCCGCCTGGCGTTCGGACAGGAGCAGCACGGGGGACACATCCAGGTGAGAAACACATTGCATCTTAAATGTATAATATGTCATGTTTTCAATTAAGAGATAGTTGATCCAAAATGTAAATTCTGTCAAATATCTATGTGACCACCACCAGGATGACATGCATATCGTCATCCGTAAGCAGCTGTCTAGCACGGTGCCCAAGTACAAGCGCATTGGTATTATTGGGGCAGTCATGATGGTGGGCAGTATGGGGGCCTGCAGGTACACTCTTTACATTACGATGTTTCACTTATACACATCCTTTAGTTGTAATCTTTGATCTCCACTCTTTTTCATCTTGTGATGTTTATGTAGAAATAAACCTGATGGCTCTCAAGGTGGTACACTGCCCAATGAGACGCACAGACAGGTGAGTGAGATGATCTGATGGTTTAACGGTGCAGTGAGCGATTTCTGAGAAACGCTGTTGCATTATAAATGTCTTGCTTACTTTTACTGTCAGTTGTTACTGACCCATGTACCACATAATGTTCTGAGTGTTGTGTTGTGTTGTGTGTAGGTGATGGCTCTGTTGGAGCTGGTGCGCTCGTGCAGTGAGAGTTCCCCTGAAGCTGCTGCTCTCTGTTTCGATGAGCTGGCCAACCTGCTACAGACCTGCAAACTGGACCCTCTAGTGCTGGTGTGTGTGTGTTGGTTATATACTTCAATTAAGTAATACAATACTTATGGATCTCTACATGACAAAAAGGTCTTTTTAGTAGATTATTACATTAAGCTCTCTGTGTTGGCTGTCACCCTCAGGCATGGATCGGGAAGAGTGTGTTAGAGGATTTTCAGGAAGACTTTATTGTAGACCTTGGACCAGATATATCAGGGTGAGAGACACATTCAGGGCTCATAAAGACACCTCCGTTTTTTATTGTCGTATGATCAAATAAAAGCAATCAGCTGTTTTATTTATTTTTGATTAAATAAATCATTTTCTTATGTGTTTGTGTGTGTCTCTCAGCCCGTTCGTGTTCCCTGCCTCTGTGATGTATAATTTGGACGAGGATGAGAGTCAGGGAGGAATCGCCATCAATCTACTGCCTCTTATGACTCAAGACCAGCAGCACAAAACAGACACAACCCAACCAGCTGGAGTCAAGAGAGAGAGGTCACTACTGAATACTGTATGCGGAATCAAGTGGAACAGATTAACGCTTCTGTTACTGTAGGCTGTAAAATGATTAAAAAGCTAATAATTAAATCACGCAAATTATAAAAATTATTAAAAAGCTGATAATTAAATCATAAAAATGTTAAAGATATTTCATAAATATTTTTTTTTTATTTAAAATTAAAAACAACAAAAATGAAACACAAAAAAAACTATTTTAACCAATATTTTATATTTTATGCAAACTTTAATCAACATCAGAGAACTGTGATTATGCAAATGCATTGTTAAATGAACTAAATAGTATAACTCCCATAGGGTACTTCAAGTAAAAAGGTTTTCAGCTTAAAAGAAGTTTGACATTCCTTGATATAGATAATAGTGCTTGATCAACATGAGTTTTTAGTAGCCAGTGCTGATATCTACATTACTACATACATACGTGGTTTGTATGCAAAAATGCTTAAATTAAATGAAACTCAAACAATTATTTTACACAATATTAATTAAACAATGTTTGAAAAGAAAATTATGTACTCCATAATTCCACAGACTTCAGTTACAAGCATGCATTATTGTTATTAGTTGATGCCAATAATCCATACTGTATATCGACTTATCATTGGCTGCCGATTGACACAAACTTTTTATGTTATTTATCAGTGACACTGTTAAAACAGTATTGTTGGTAATTGAATCATTAATAATCCCTTCCATTTTAATGCATATTAAATTGTTTTGCATGTATTATGAATTGGACAGTTTAAGCAATTACAAGAACCAACAATGAGCCGGGACTTGCTCTTGTGTCACCCGAAGCTCTGTTGCGCTACATGTCGGAACGCTGCCCACAAGGCTTTGGCTCCAACACAATTTTACAAATTGAATGCCTCTCTCTCATTCTAGGCGCGTGTCTCCTCTGTGTCTGTCCCCGTTTTTCCGCCTGCTGAGGTTGTGTGAAGAGGTGCAGCACCAGGGGGATCTGGAGGAGATCGATGCTCTGCTAGGTCAGTGATAACATTTTCATGATTCTGTTCTAGATTGTGGTTTGTCGTGATCACTGCACAGACAGAATTTATTACACGCTTTTCTCTTTTCATCATGATGATGATTATTTATGGTAACTTCTCAAGAGATGTCAGATATATTAAGTTTAATTCAGCAGGTCATCTAAGGGAGTTTTGTACTGTTGTAGGCTGTCCTCTGATCCTGACTGATATGGAGGTGGTGGAGAAGGTGGAGAGTCTGTCTAAGGCTGAGAGAGAGTTCCTCTGTTCTCTGCTCTTTCACACCATCAACTGGCTCAGGGAGGTTAGTACACCTCTTCAGTACAACATAGTTCTGAATTAACTGACTGAATGATTTCCTTCGGTGTAGTTCTCATACTAGTGTAAGTAACGTCAAAAATCAATGGATGTCTTGAGACTAAATATCTTAAATTAGTTTTTTTCCTCACACAAACCGTCAGAAGACTTGGAATATAGTGCATAAATCGTATAGACTACTTTTGTTGATTTTATGGCAACCATTTACTTTGAATATTCTGGAATTACAATTTGGAACTACTTTTATGTTATATATTACTGAATGGATTCTAACATGTATATTATGCATGTGTTTATGAGCGTAGGTGGTGAATGCGTTTTGCAGGCAGAACGATCCTGAGATGAAAATGAAGGTTGTAACTCGTATTCAGAATATCACTTTCCTTCAGAGTTTACTGCAGACGTGCTTAGCAGGTACCAGAGAGACACATCATCTCTTTTTACTTTAAGTCACTATCTTAGATATACTGTATTCTGTAAGTACCTTGATAAAGTAAATATAAATGAACAAATCTTCATATTTCACTTTCAATTTAACTTGTGGGTTTCTCAGTATGTCTTATGCCAGGTTCAGACTACACAATACCAGCCTGATTTTGGCACAGTCCATTTGACGTAGGGTGTCGTGGTGATTCGTAAACAACAAGAATCGGTTGTTTATCTCGTATAGTTTGTTATAGTGGACAACAACCGATGTTGCGTCTGTGATCCTTCACGAATTCCCGACAGAAAGACTAGCATGTTTAATTTTGTTTACGGTCATTCACGGCGGGTTTCCTTCACATCTATTAAGTTGACCAATAGGAGCACAGAAGCGAATTATGATATGGAGGAAAGGTTCGTGGATATATTACCTCAAGTTCTCTTTGGAGGATTGACAGCTCGTACTGTGCTCTTCATGTAATTGGGGAACTGTCGGGTTTTCTTTCTTTTTTTGGGTTTTTCTGACATCAAGAAAGCCAGTGCAAAACACGCCGCTTCGGTAGCCATTGTTTGTTTACGCTCTTGTTTCTGAAAGTCAGTTTGTAGTTTCGCCTTCTTGGTGACATCACGCACGTCGTTAAAGACGGCAAGTGATGATTGGTCAGAAGTCTGAAATGTTTCTTGTCCACAACACGACAAGTATTTAGGAGTCAAAAGTGACTGTCATAACAGACAAAAATATAGTGTAGTCTGAACCCGGCATCATAGTAAAAAATAAATATCTATAGTATACTATAATATAATATTTTTTTACTATATATATATATATATATATATATAGATATAGATATAGATATATAGATAGATATATATATATATATATATATATATATATATATATATATATATATAGATATATATAGATATATATATAGATATAGATATATATATATATATATATACAGTGCTATGCATAAGTTTAGACACCCATGCTAAAGTTGACTAAAAAGAGGAATAAAAAATCATCTTTTGGAAATTGAACTTAATGCCTTAATTTAAAAAATGAGGAAAAATCCAACCTTTAAGGACACCAATTTTCTTTGTGAATGAATAATGTATGGTAAATAAATAAATGTTCTTCCTTAAAATACAGGGTGCATAAGTTTGGACACCCCTATGTTAAATTCCCATAGAGGCAGGCAGATTTTTATTTTTAAAGGCCAGTTACTTCATGGATCCAGGATACTATGCATCCTGATAAAGTTCCCTATGCCTTTGGAATTAAAATAGCCCCACATCATCACATAGCCTTCACCATACCTGGAGATTGGCATGGTTTTATTTCAGTTAGCCTAATAGCTAGTTTGATTTGCATTGAGAGATGATCTTATGGAAAGTACTCCATGCCAATCTTCTAATTTATTATTTATTTACTTATTTACTATATTTTCTTTGTAAAGGTTAACATTGTTTTATTGTATATTGTGTAAGCTACACCAGGCTACACTCCTCCTCAGGCTAACTTTGATGGAGAGACTCCTGAGGGGATGATACCCGCTTCTTTAATCGCTCCGCCGAAGAAAGGAAAGAAAGGCAAGGCTGCTGGAGAAATCACCAAACTTTACTTTTTGTACATTTTGTTTATTGGGGTCAGTCCTTCACGGTTTGTGTGTGTTTAGAGTCATCTGGGAGGAAGAGGAAGGCCTCAGCGAGTAAGAATTCCTCAGGCGACAAGTCACAGCTGGAGGGGGCCGCAGAGGCAGAGGAGTCCCAGCAGGTAAAGACCAGATATACTTTCTGTCCCTCCCTTGGTTTGCAGACATTTGCATGAACATCTGGTAAAGTAGACCATAAAACCATCATGTAGAATATGTTACTCTTTCGTTTTATTTTAATCCATTATTTTGAGATTTTACTAAGGTGTCACCTGAATTTTAAAATATTAAAGCTTTGATTTTTTTTTTTTACATACCAAACCTGTCAATTTTTTGATATGGCAGGACCATCCAGAGAAAGAGAGCGAGAAGGAGAAAGAAAAGGATGCCAAATCAGGGGTCAGTCTGTCTTCGTACTGGCCATTCTTCAGAGAGTTGGATGTTGAAGCTTTGAGCGTGCTGCAGTGTGGCCTTCTGTCCCGGACACTACTGGACACTGAGCTACATAGTAAGGTAAAACAAGTCTGTTTGCTGGGTGATTCTCAGTACAAGTACATACTTTAATTATAGACTAAAAAATGTTGTTGCTTTATGTGTAGTTAAAGGAGGAGGTGCAGTTGGGCCCTGCTGAGTTGCTTTTCCTGCTGGAGGATATGTGGCGTAAACTGGACTTCAGTTTGGCTCCAGCTAAAAAGGCTCCATTTCTCAAAGTATGAACACAGACATCAACTTGACAACAATTTAACTTGATTTACATAGTAGAACATGTTCATGCACAACTTTGAAACAACATTCTAATCAACCTATCAGTCTCAGATATTCTCTTAATAATAATAAAAAACTAAAATCAGCTATTTTAAATAACACTGTTAAATGTAATCTTTAGCAAATCTCAGAATATTTTGTTTATATTGTACATTATAATGATACCAAAATTCACTTAATTTTGGGATCATTATAATGCAATTAAAAAAAATATTTAATAACACTTAAATGTAGTCTTTAACAAAAACCTTAAAATATTTATTTTTCATACTGTACATTATAATGATGGCCAAATTAAGTGAATTGTGGCATCATTTATTATGAACAGAATAAAAATAATTATTTAGAGATCTGCTAAACGTGACATTTAACAGTATTATTTAAACTGATTTATTTTAGTTTTTTGTGTTGTTAAATGAAAATATTAAGTGTTTTTTAAGATTTACTTTAATGAGCGTTTAATGCATTAAAAGTAATCTAAATGTAAAACAGGGAAATGAGCAATATAAAAATACACAATTGAATATAAACAAGAACAATTAAATATTCTATATTGGCTTATGTTAAAAAACATCTCCAATATTGGCTGATAATCAATATGGTAATGAAATATTGTGCCTCCCCAATATTTTCTTTGGTGTCTCTTTAGAGTAAGACAGACAGAGCAATGGGCTTTGCTCACTTGCAACAGAAAAATGCCAAGGAAATCGCCACCTGCTGCATTGATCTGCTGCCCACACTCTGCACACACCTGGAGAACTGCCACAATCATTTTCAGGTACACACACGTCTCCATTCACAGCCTTGTAAACATGTCCCTTATGTAAGAAATAGTTGTTTTTTTTTACTCTGTTTGAACGTGTTTGTCCACACAGACTATTCTCTCTGAGCATCAGGGTGTTGTTGATGCTCCTGGTGTGGACGTGAAGGAACAGCAGCTGATGTGTTCAGCCTATCAGCTGCTACTGCAAGTGCTACACACCACGTTCAGCTGGTGAGCCCAGACCCTGTTAGCTGTTAGTTGAATTTGCTGACAACTACAAACCTTTCTGACCATCTTCAATCACCCGCTGTTCATATTCAGGGCCGGCTTTTCTGGTCTGGAGCATCGCGCTCTACTGAAGAGTGCTCTGGGGGTCCTGGCCAGCCGGCTAAAAGAAGAAGAGACAGATTTGACTTTAGATCAGCTCAGCAGGTGGGAACATCAGTGCACGTACTTCCTGTTTGCTGTTAGTGGAGGATTTGCAATGTAACCATCTGTACGTGGTGTTTTATATGCTCAGGCATGCTTTTGAGTACCTGCAGAACTTCCGAAGCACAGTGCCCAGCCTGAACACAGCCCTATGTCTGACCCAACTGCTCATTGTGCTGTCCCAGTATGGAGGATCAAACCCCAGGAACTACAGAGAACAGATCAGTATGTTTCTGGTTTTATATGCTGTATAATAGTGGTTACTCTCTGTAATACATTCATTTTGAATGATACAATTTCCCCCCCAGCATCCCTGTCAAGGCATTTTCTCTGTCAGGAGTGGGTTACAGCGAGTGGAGAGAAAGAGCGAGGGAACAAATACAACGAGGCTCTTCAAACTCTCCTCAGGTACGTTGTGAGTATTAAGACACATGGATATTAGACTGTAATAGGTAGGGGAGAGAGAAGGAGTCAGTAAAATTATTTACATGCTTCATGAGTCATTTATCCTCCCCTCATTTTAGAAATAGTCTAATTCCTGCATTATACAAGAAGACAAAATTAATTACATAAAATATTCATGTAATCTTACAAATGTAACGTAATGTAATTATTATAATAAGATGTTCTTGACTTTTACTAATAGAAATGTCAAATATGAATAACATTTATAAAATATTTCTGAGCATGTTTCTATAATTTTTTTTCCCCCCTCTCTAGTATTTATCTGGAGCACACTGATGATGTTTTGAAGGCGGTGGAGGAAATAGCAGGTGAGGGGGTTCCAGAGCTGATGAATGCTGCTAAAGACGCTAACTCACGCAGTTGGCCAACACTCAACAGGTACGGCAGCCTAAAAAAAAAAGCAGCTGTGTAATTGTAAGGGATGAATACAAAACATAATATATGAAGGATTGATTCAAATATAGTATATGACCATTTAATGTTAGACCAATCATAATCTGGTATTTCATAGAGACGTGTAATAAATGCAAATCTATGCTTTGTTTGGTGATGCTGCAGGCTGACGTTCCTGGTGTACTACAAGAGCATGATGGCAGAGCTAGAGAAAGCTGTGCGCAAGATTCCTCCCAGCAAACAGACAGATAATCAAGAGGTGTGTGTTTGTTGTGTGGGTGTAGATGTTATTTTAAAGTGCCCCTATTATGCTTTTTTCAAATATTGCCTTCTACGCAGTGCTTGACGTGGGGACAAAATTGTTCCCCCTCGGTTGCAAGGGCTTAGTTTTGGTTTGAACATTGGGGGGATGAAGTGTGAACCGTTTAATGGGCAAAGTTGGTTGGTAACATAACTGCAATAAAATAATAGCCTAGTTATGAAGTGCCATGGGAAGTCTTAATTTTAGAAAATATCTCAATCATGGGTGTATCTGGTACTCAGAAACAAAACTATGGGTGCTCCAGAAGGGGAACAAAATATCAAAAATGATATTTTTGATATTTTAAAATTTTCTTATAGGCCTACTAAAAAATTATTTTCCTGTCATCTCATGGAATATCTGAAGGCCAGGTTTATCCTAATATCTGTCATTATAAGCTGAACACATTTTTACACATAGGGAAAACCAGTTGTTTAGTCAATAATTCAAGAAGGTCCATACTTTAAAGCTCTTGATTCTAACTTGTACTTGGCCTTATGAAAAAGTGATTGTAATTTTATAACTATAGCATTTGTTACAGTAAGAATATAATTACAGGTAAGACCATTGATGGCTCCTGATTACCATGCTTAAGCCAATGTTAACTTTTTTCTTTTTCTTTTAGCATTTGTTATGAAAAATAGCAACACATTTAGAAACTATAGCTACAACATGCCACAGTTGTAATATAAATCTTTAGTGAAAAATCTATTCCCTTAAAGGGTTAGTTGACCCAAATATTTTAATTCTGTCATTAATTACTCACCATCATGTAGTTCCAAACCCGTAAGGCCTTTGTTCATGTTCGGAACACAAATTAAGATATTCCTGATGCAACAAATTAATATATTCCTGATGTGAGAAGTGCCGGTACGCAAGTAAAAGGGTAAAATTCAATTTGCGAATGTAAAAGGTCTACAAAGTTTCAAAGATCAAAGTGCACAACAAATGGAGTTTTCTCCCAAAATAAAGAACCAATTCTGTCAGTCAGTAATTCCAGTCTTACTTCCTGTTTGTAACAAATTTGCATAATGCCAGCCTATGGTCTTCATTGGCTGCCTGCGAACGTCTACTTTGACTCGCTCTTAAACACTGTAGTTGTAGCTGAGGCCTGGAAGTTTGGTTTGTGTTTTGTCGAAATGTCGAGAACATGCTGTTTTCTGCACTGCGAAGCAAATCCACTTTTTATGCACTTCCAAAGGACGGGGACCCATGCACGAATTGATACATTAAAACCAACGCCATCGTTACTGTTCGTATCACTCTGTATACAAGTGCTGAGGAAGCCTCCGGAGCTGAAATTCAGTTATGGTAATGAACGTTTCGTTTCCGACACACACTGTAAACAGTAGACCAATCATAACAGACTGGACCATCTGACCTTTCAGAGTAGAGTTGGCTCTCAGAAAGGAGGGGTTTAGAAAGACCGAATCTTTGATCAAACTGTTTCAGACACTGAGAAAAGCGGTGATGCTGCAGTGTATATTATGAGAAAAACTTTGATGCATGGAAACCTATTGTAGGAGACCTCCAAAACAAAACTAGGAACCTTTAAAAATAGCATAATAGTGGTATTTTAATTATTTTTTTGATAACATGTAGAGCAAGTGTGTAGTGTCTCTCTCAAGCTAATGCCCTAAATCTATTCAGGTGCAGAGCGAGAAGCTCTTAACATGGAATCTGGCTGTGCGTGACTTCCACATCCTCATAAACCTGGTCAAGGTACAGAGACTTTCACTTCTTTCTTGTGCACCCTTCACAATTATGACTCTGTGAAAGCCTCTTCTACACAGCTGTGTGATGGTAATCTATAGGATGTTCTTAGTTTTTTGTTTTTTTTTGTTTTTTAAACAGATCTTTGACAGCAGACCTGTACTCACTGTGTGTTTAAAGGTGAGAAATATTTGCACACACAAAGGTATGTTTACAACGATAATGTCATTCATCGCCCCATTGTTTTCACTTGTCTTTCAGTACGGTCGTCTTTTTCTGGAGTCATTCCTTAAGCTTGGAATGCCTCTGCTTGACTACAGTTTTAAAAAACACAAGGTATTTCTGTCTCATTCATTTAAATGTATGCATAATGTTGCATCTTGCTCAGAATCAAGAGCTTTCAAACACAAAAATAATCAGTTTAATAAAGTGAGATTTTTAATCATTGCCCTGATGGATCTTCTCAGGAGGATGTCCAGAGTCTACTGAAGACCTTCCAGCTCAGTACTAGACAACTCCACCACATGTGTGGCCACTCAAAGGTGAACAGCTGCATCTTCTGTGCATGGTGGTGTGTGGAGCTAGACTGGGATTAAAGATTAAAACAAAACAAATCGTATAATATGTTTAATTTTGAAGGCATTAAAGTAATTATAATCACTGCTTTACTGTTCTCAGATTAGGCAAGATACGGGTCTGACCAATCATGTTCCAGCCTTGAAAAAATGTCTGGAGCAGTTTGTGTATCGCGTGAAAGCCATGCTCACTCTCAACCACTGCCAGGAAGCCTTCTGGCTAGGAAACCTGAAGAACAGAGACTTAAAGGTAAGATTGTAAAAAGGCACATCAGGGCTTAAAGTCACCATAAATCAAAATGGACAATTCTTATATTTTTATGGAATATTGCAGTATTTATTATAAATGATTTATACCTGCAAATCATTATTTAATTTTTTTATTCATGTGCCCTCGTAATTTTTAAACAAAATAACTTCTCCCTCTTGGAATGACGTCTCTTCTCTGATGATGTTTACTGGCACGAGGACAACCTGTCACTCACATGAGATCGCAGCAATCAATTCCCATTGGACAAAATCAAGTCCCGCCCTACATTTTTTTTTTCTTGTTTGAGAAGCCGTCACAATAGGGACGAAAAAAGTATCTCAACATCCGAGTGATGCCGACTTTTAACTATAAGGATTTCTACACTAGTTTTTACTTACCCTGATGACATTTGGGCTTTTTACACCGTTCTTAACCCTGGGTTATTGTTGTTCTAAACCCCGCTTTTAACCCCGGGTTTCATACTTGTAATTTAGAAGCGGGGTTAGCACTGCTTTTTAGCCAGTGTGAAAAGATGTGGTATTAGAAAGTTACGGCTAGATGCTTAGCAACCGCCAGCCAATAGCATGCCTCATATTCACATGCTTTGGACAGTTTTGGGAACACAGTGCATTGTGTATAAATAGGCCTATAGTTATTTCAGGGTTTGAATAGACAATGTGTTAATTGGAGTACAGAGACCGTTTCATTTTTAACCTTTATAGTCCGAAAAGTCCATTCAGAAAAAAAAACTTGATAGTACAGTCAGCAATGTGTAAAATGAGGACTCACACTGCTAGAGCCTTTATGTAAACAGGTTGCGAGTGTCGTTCGTCCAATCAATGACACTGACACCGCAAATATGCAAATAATGATGTTAACCCAGGGTTTAGGAATGTACAGTGTGAAACAACAGTTTATGAATACTGCAGGTATGACGTCACAACCTGGTCTAATGCGCCACTGGTTCCTTCGAGGTTTTTCGATTTATGGTTAAAATAAAGCCTTTAAGCCCATATTTCCAAATGAAGTGTTAGGAATACAATCTATTATTAATAAACATTCTGATTTATTTACAAGATACATTTCAAGGTTATATAAAAAAATGTACATTATATTAATGTTTATAATTTGCATAATAGCTTTAAATTATAAAGCTATAATTTAAGTCCATACAGGGCACAGTGTACCATGTATAGATAATGCAGAGATTCATACCATTTTTTTTTTGCAGGGTGAAGAGATTCTCTCACAAAGGTCACAGGCAGCTGAAGAGGAGGAGGAGGAAGAGTCCTCTCAGTTGCAGAGTGAAGTGGAGGTATAATGACTGGCTGACTTGCATTATCCTGTATAATGCATAAGTCTAATCACCTGTACTCCATGAAAATAAACCATTTATTCTGACAGTATATGCTGCATCCCAATTTGAAACAATTTAGTACACACTAAAACGTGTACTTCACTGCTGAGTGCTGACGACAGTAATAAGACTTGATGCCAGTGTACTGCATTACAAATTGCATGTTGATACCACTAACCCCCTTTCATATTCTGTTTGCCTTTACATGCAAGTGTTGGCATCTAGCTAAATTGATAAAAACTTGACTTAACTCTTTTAGGGGCATACACTACCATTCAAAAGTTTCGTTTTTTTAAAGGATTTTTTAAAAGAAAATACAGTAAAAACAGTAATATTGTGAAATATTACAATTTAATCATCATTACTCCAGTCTTCAGTGTCACATGATCCTTCTGAAATCATTCTAATATTCTGATTTGGTGTTCAGCAAACATTTCTTTTTATTATCAATGGTGTTGATAATACCTCTGTTGCACAAGGGGTTTTGGGTACTATGAACTGAAAAAGCATGCAGAGAGGATGGACACTTCAAAAATACTCCAGAAATAGTGTATTATCTGAGTATCTTACTTTTGTCATTATAACATATTATGATTTCTAAATGCATGTTACTGTGGCCTCACAGAGCAAATTGTGCTCAAATAAATACAGATATGACAGATCAGTTCAGTTAATTTTGATAAATAGTTTTTCATTTCTCATACCACAATAACATAGTCATCACCTGCCCAGCCGCAGTATTATGTGTTATGTGTTGTCATGTAATTTACAAAAGCAAATATACAGTACAACATGTGCCTGGAGGTCTATAATTGCCTTTAATAGCCTGTAATTGTGCGTCGCTTGATTTCGGGAGTTTAATTTCCTCGTGAGATCTTTTATGAGACATTTTGTGATGTCTTTCATTTCTTGATGCTTAATTTAATCTGTTTTGACACAGGAGAGTGACTCTGAGGAGAGGAACAATGGACAAGAGGAAGTGGAGGAATCAGATGAATCAGACTGAAATAAGCAAGAATTGCTGCACATGATCAGTACATCAGTACACTATTGTTGCTTTATTATTCCTTCAAATTATTTTGGGGATTGATTATCTCTTATATTAAATGGAAAAGATCAATAAAAAGTACTTTGATTTAAGCTGTTGTGTAATGTTCACTTAACACTAATCAAGTGGTTTTCTTGAGCAGCTCTCTAAGTGCGTTTGCATGGTTTAAGATGCTAATTTGTTTCTTTTTCATATTTCAATACAAATGTTAACAATACATGTCAATTACCTTAATTTTCAGTGTTTTTGTGTTTTATGTATATTCTTGTCCAACATGAAGATATTTGAATGTATGAGAGGAATATTGACAATTCCAATTAATAAAATCTCAATAAACACCCTTAATAATAAACCGTAAATGCTATGAACAACAAATATGTGTCAGCTGACCACCTCATACCCTTAAAAGAATCACTTGAGTCTTTTTAAAAATCCAACTGTTCGAAAGAACCGATTCGCGAGATTGACTCGGACTTTTTGGTTGGCTCGTTCCAAGCCATCCCTCTGACTCACAGTCACATGATGCAACCAGGAAGCAATGCGTTCAATGTTTCTGTGCAGAGGATAAACAAACGCTCAGCTGTGTCAATACAAAACTAATAGACGGGTGTAAACAGACTTCGCAGTGAAGCATCGATACTGTAACATCTGCAGAGCGGCACGCATGCAAACAAACAGGAAAACTGAAGGATTGTTTTATCGAGTGCCATCACAGTAACAGAATTATTCGTACACATTGAGCGTTTCTGTGTTTGGTTTTCTGACAGCCGGGCAAAAATGTCTGACTTTGTCATTTTACTGCTGATTCTTTTTTTGGTCATTTGTCTCATCTCAACTCTGGTAGGCTTCGTTTTTTACACCGGACTTTTTTCTGAAGTCGTGATTCGGACTGGATCTCCTCCGGTGAAAAACATCACGATTGCATACAAGTTCAGAAAGGGATCGTACAAGGACAGCGGAGCTGCTTTCACCGAGAGCTGCAGTATCGGACCGAAGCTGTCTTCTGTCGGTGTTTTTTACGATGACCCCAGTCAGGTCTGTAACGTTAGCTCACTTCTCTCTTGATTCACTGATTCTTGAGGCAACTTCATCTGCCGTGTGTTTTTAAAACAACAACATTTCCACTTTAAAATGAATGTGTGATGATTTATGGAATGTTCTCATATTATTTTTTTATTTGACCCCCCCCGCCTAAAAAAAAGGAAAACCGATGACGTCACTTTATCGTTTACAACCCCTACCTGTCATCAGATCCAAAATTCCTCTCTGTAACGAACTTGCTCCTTTAGTGATGTTACTTAAGGCTGTAAAAAGGCGTTTTGTGACTTTTTTTTGGAGTTGCTGACTTTGGTGCCTGTTTTAATGCAGTTTAATAATAAATAATAATAATAAAAACACCTGTCATTGTACAGGAATTGTATAAAATATTAATACCATGGTGAATTGATACACTGAATGATTAATATAATGCTCCAAGGTTATTCAAAGCTTACTAATAGTATAACTATGATGCATTTAATTATTTGAGTGATAGTGTTACATGTATTATAGTTAACTTTGCAAAACAGCAGTTTTAGAAATGTGTTTGGCTTGGTTTGTTTCTTTATTTATTAAGTTTTTATTAACATGGACTGATTTTGGTCCAAAACTTAAAGCCTACTAAACATTTCTCTTACTTGGTTTGACATACAGGCTCATGAGAATAAAGCCTCAAGCATGTTATTCTATTCATATTTTAAATATATGATTCACTTCAGTAAACATCTTAATGTTTTCAGGACTGACTCACTGAGGTGTTTTCATCAGTCGGCTTCATGGCCACAATGCAAAGCAAAATCTGCTTTAACACTAAACGTCTGGTCATTCCCTAATATTGTGTTTTAAAGCTACACTGTGTAGGATTTTCTCCCATCTAGCGGTGAAATTGTTTATGACTGCCAACTGCGTTTTAACTCCTACGGTGGCCGTATTAATTCAAATCTGCCGGTAATCTCCCCCTCGCATTCGTCACGGTGCCACTGAGTGTAAAAACGCGAAAGGCGAAGCTTGAATTTCCAGGTATGTCCCTCTTTGGCTAATGTATTTTCAAGATGGAGGCGCAACATGGCTGCTGCCATTCGAGCGATTCGCTCGTATGTATTCTAAATGGCAGATTCTACGCTTACGAGAATACTTGATTAGTTGGTAGAAGTAATTACACATTAATGAGCACATATCATTTTGAAAGAACAAAGTGTTTTTTGCTAAGAATCAACTTAAAAAAATTACACAGTGTAGCTTTAAATCTATCATTATATCCTAGTTTTCAGTGTATGTAGAGAATAAATTATAACATGCTGTGCATGGCTCTGAAGGTGAACATGGAGCTCATGGAGGAACAAATTGGAGGATAAAGAGATTTGAGACACTCTTGATACACATCCTCATACTCTGAAAAGAGAATGGATTGAATTAGGCCTTCTCAGCAGAACGTGGAAGAACTACAGCATGTAGAATATGCCAGATGTCTCTCAGCATCTAGTGTTTATATCCGAACAGGTCATGCTAGTTGACTCCCTGAATGGGTGTCATTAATATTACTACACTGACCTAAGGCTGCACAGTCATCGCAGCATTTATGCAGTAATTGTGCATCAGTATTGTTAGGTTGGGCATTGGAAATTAAAGTTGACTACTGAGGTAACCGCTCTGTTTTATTTTGTGCAGCATGACAGTCATTGCCAAATGGACTCACTGGCATGCAAGAATGACTGGGAACGTCCCACTAGTCCCATATTTTTAATTATACCAATGTTCTGCTTATTTGTTCTTCTTTTATATATAACTTGGACAAGGTGGAGTTATTGCATAATGTTACTTGCTGGTAGGAGTAGCATTAGCATTCACTCGATCATGTTCTGTTTTGGATGCATTTGTTTCTTTCCTGGCCCAACTGCACGAACCCGGGCCTCATTTATAAAATACACATAAGATCAGGTTTTATCCATAAATCAATGGATTTTATCTCACTTCAAAAGTGAGGAACAAATTAGGACTTATAAAGGCAGAAACTGACTCTTATGCATATGCCAACTGAAGAGCATGCATTGAAACTTTTTGCCCTCATATACCAGT
Organism: Squalius cephalus; assembly: GCF_949319135.1. NCBI lineage: Eukaryota > Metazoa > Chordata > Actinopteri > Cypriniformes > Leuciscidae > Squalius > Squalius cephalus. The sequence goes on from NC_137131.1 coordinate 9,505,025, forward strand.
AATTAAACAAACCAAGATCATTTATAAAAAAGCAATCTCATTATGCATTATTAAGTTATTTGGATTAAAGTTTACGAGGGCACATTCATTTAAAAAAAAATAATTTATGTGCAAGGATAAATCCTCTATAATAAATACTGCAATATTCCTTTAAAAAAAATTATTTCATGGTGACTTTAAGTATGAGTTGCCTATCCAGTTTAGACCTTATTGGACAGACACTTGGATATTTGTCATGCATCTTAGAATAGAAAAAGGAAAATATGATCACATTTTCTTATGCTTCTGCATTAAACACAGGGCCAATTGAAACCTATGGTGATGTGGCTGACTGGCTGTGACTAATGTGGGTAAAAAGGGACACAAATTATGACGTGAATGCCAGGCTGGCAAGGTGGTGTTATAGACCGTATTAACGGCCATGATATTCGCTGAAGTAAGTTAGGAATATATTAAACCATGACCAGTATCAAGAAAAAGACTGATGATTTGTGACATTAACAAAAAATGATAATTAAGTGCAATGCTTTTACCACCTGGTACTTCACTCTTTTGTGGTACTGCCATAGCGTTTCTGTTAGGGGAAAATGAGACGTGACATGAAAATTATAAATTAAATGATATGTTTCTTTTCCAGAGAGCTAGATTAAAGGGTTGCTTTGCCCAAAATGAACATTTGTCATCATTTACTCACCCTTATGTTGTTCTAATCTTAACCATATAATTTTCTTTCTTCCATGGAACACAAAAGGAGAAATTTAGCAGAATGTCTGAGCTACACTCTTCCGTATAATCAAAGTGAATGGGGACCAAGGGATGTCAAGCTACAAAAGGACAAAAAAAGCATTATAAAAGTAGTCCATGCAACTTGTGCGCTGTATTCCAAGTCTTCTGAAGTGATAGCTTTGTGTGAGGAAAACAGACTCTTAATCTTGCCTGACAGCCGTTCATTCACTAGATGGAATCGAGCAGCTTGGACATCTCCTGTTGTGTTCCACTGAAGAAAGAAAGTCCTATGGCTTTCAAAAGATGTGAGAGTGAGAAAATGATGATGGGATTGGCATTTTTGAGGGTGAACTATCTGGATGTTTGCACTGCTAAATCCAATAAGGAAATGCAAAATAAAAGCTCAGCAGAGCATAAGGGTGTTTCCTCAGTGCTGCATAAACTGCCACGTTAGCTTACTCGGCTTAAGCTTGTCTCAGTGGAGACTGTCAAAGCAGGTCATGCCTTCTGGAAACCAGTACAGTATTTCCCTATCCACTAGATGGTGGTACAGTGTAAAGAACGTAATTTGCAGCAAAAATGGTCAAGATCAAGCCTACATGTATGGAAGTCTAAAATTTGCAGGGCTGTTACTTTTAGTATTCATTTCATGAGTACAGTGACGCCACATCATACCTGGACACTTACACCCACATAAAAATGTATGATATTGTTTTAGATAATGTTTTTTAATTCTAATAATTATTTTTTCTTAGTTTTTTGTTGTCAGTCATGTACATTAGGATTTTGTTACATCTTATGTTGTAAAAGTATGTTTATTGCATCATTTTAGTGTCGTGTGTTACCATGATGGTGTTTAGCGTTTGTGCATGACACTGTGTACCTTCTATTACTAATTTATCAGAAAAGGGCTGTTGGATTTACTGGTTTCTTTTTCTAAATTACAGTTTAAAGGGGTCGTGAAATGGAGAATTAAAATGTTCTTTATGTAAAAGAGGTGACTCTAAAATAAAAATATACTGCATGTTAATATTCTTTTCCACCCCGCCCGGATTTGAAATCGGGAGAATCGTGAATGCCCTTTAACGTGCGTAATCGTCGTACTGGAGGTGTGTTCTAAACAACTCATGTCTGTCGAGCGATAGATATAATAGAGCTGCACGATTGATCGTTAAAAAAATATCACGATCCCGATTCAAACACCCATGCGATCTTATTCCTTAATGACAATGATTCAGCTTCTGCCACTGATCCATTGAGAGCAGTTGTCATGTATAGGTATCTTTTCAGACAATAATTCTGTGTTACAATAATTCAAATTATTACAGAAGTATTGGGATAAAAGTTTATAGTTTAAGATATAAAAACTAATTTCTACGGTAGTGATCAAAATAGCTTGACGCTTTAAATAACGATTGTATCATTTACATCGTTACGCCAGTAGTTGGCGACAAGTGACTGTTAAAACATGTTTTGAAAAATATTTGTCATTGAATCATTCAAGAGACTCATTTAAAAATGCTGATGCTTCCAGTCTTTATGATGCTTTACAAGTCTTTATGACTGAGTGATTAAATCATTTATTCAAATCATTTTAAAATAATTATTTAAAAATGACATTTATAAATTACATACATTTAAATAAAATAAAAAATACATATTTTTAAATAGACTGCAGCAATTAAATCAGAATCTCTATTAAATTACGTTATTTTGTTTAGTTATTCAGAATCGTAGGAGAATCATGATCTCAATTTAAATATATAAATTGAATCTCAATTTATTCAGAATCATGCAGCTTTACCATAGCAACCGTTGTTCTCTCAGTGGATGTAAGGAAACTGTACTTCCAAAAACTTTGCATAACCTTCCTAAAGATCTGAGCATTATAAATGCATGGCTGAAGTTTAGTTTTTTTTATGATGTACCTGTGCGACTGAAAGATAAAGTTTTCATTTGTTCTTCATATTTCACAACAGATTAATTATTCTCAACATGCCTCCAAATGTGTTTCCAAAACATCTTTTATTGAAAGATATGACAGTGCCTGCCAAGCATTTTGTCCTTGGAGGCAACGCAGGTAAGTACATTTCTGTCATGACAACTCTCAGAGAGTTTGGCATGATAATAGATATAAGTATGGTAATGGATATGGCAATGTTGATGTATTTAGTCTTGGCGGAATAGATCTGCTGCTGCTGCAGAGCAAGTACAGAGACTTGCTACTGCCAATACATTCACAAACATTGCTGTGAGCAAGTAAGACATGCTGCTGATGCACATGTAACAAACATGAAATAACTTGTGTAGCAGATCTATACAGGTGGAGCTGGGGAAGGTGGAGGGTTTCTGAAAGCGCGCTGCACAGTGCTAACAGTAATCACTACCGTATTTGAATGTTGAGCTGCAGCGCATTGGCCGTGATGCAACAGCAACCAATCAGCTGCACTATGTAGATATTGATGTGATCGCTACCAAATTGTGTTGTGGACCTATCAGTCTGGACCATCTAGAGTTTCATGCCAGAACATCCAGTGTAGACCCGGTTTTACAGTGTGTTTGTGATAAACGTCAAACCAGCGTTTAACGCTATTAAGACACCGAGTGTGTCATTGTTTGAGTGTTGCTAGAAAAATCCAGTTGCACCTCACTGCAGTACACGAGATCCAGGGGGCGGAGTTGGATCCAGATCTAAGGGGTGGAGATTGGTAGGTTTAGGGGTGGGTTTAGGGATCAGGGGGTGGAGATGGGTAGGTTTAGGTATATGTAAGGTGGGAGGAGTTGGATCTGGATCCAACTCCTCCCCCTAGATTTCGTGTTCTGCAGTGAGGACCATCTCGAAAAATCAGTACATGCCCTGTTTAAAGGCACAATATGTAACTTTTTTGCTTTAAAAATAGCAAAAATCACTATATCTATGTTATATATTTTTTTTAGTTGTGTACTTACATTATCCCGACTGTTTCCAAAAACTTTCAAACCAGGAGAAATTTGTAATTTAATTCGAAGACACGTCCCGTTTCTTTATTTCCATTTTGTCGCCGTCAATGGCGTCATATCCGCGTTGTCCCTGGTTTCCGCTCGTACTGCCATAGCAACCAGAGCCCTCTGATAGTAACCAAGGTGACAGACGTGGACAACTGTGTAGTTTGCAATTGTTTTGTTCAAACATTATCGACCATGGCAAGCAGACTTTGGATAAAAAAGGAGAGCTAAAACAAGAATCAATATCAGCGCAGTGTTTTCGAGATGCCGAGAGCTCCACGTCCGAGACTTCGACCGCTCCTACATGTACTTTATTAAACAGGTGAGCACATTTACATAAAACTAATCAATGTTATATAGTTCAACAATGATAAAATGTTAGAATATGATCTGTATGTTATTCTAATGTTGATCTAGCTTACTGCTAGTCTCATACAGACAAGCTAACACATAAATTTCAACACATTTAAGTGCAGTTTAGTGTGATAGATGTTAGACCAAGTGAAACAGCGCTGCGTTATCTCACAAGTTTAATTTGTCGAATAAACTGACCTGTAAGTAATTCTGCACTCGCGTGTAGTTCGGTAGAATGAAATGTCCATATTCCTTTTATATCCGCAGGACTCGCGTCGCGTGTGGAGCTGATAGCTGTCTCTTAGCAATCCCGAACTGCTTCATATCACAGTCATGATAAAAGCATCGATGTATTCAGTCATCCATAAACATTAGATCGGTCGGCTTGACGTTGACGACAAGATCCATAATTCTTAGCAAATGTTGCGTCATCAAACTACGCCTTTGTTATTGTAAGAGGTTAGCGACCCCTAGCGGCGAAAAAAATTACATACTGTACGTTTAAATGTTTTCTGCCTCGTGATCTGACTTGGGCTCAAACATATGGCTCTATCACAGTGCTTATCTAAGCACAACATTCTGTAGAGGGCGCGAATACAGTGCGATGGCTTCAATCACAGCAGTGGGCATTGACTTCCGTTTATTCCAGAGGTAACGCCCCTTGAAATTGAGTGTTTTTTTTTTCACTGAGAGTGGAAAAGTAATCAAATTTTGTACTTTTTTTGGTGCAAAAAAAATTAGCAAACTTTACAACTAACCTTTTAGAAACATAACCTTGAGAAACATAAATTAAAATCTAAAACTGCATTTCATGACCCTTTTAAATTGTAAAATGCTTAGTTGCAGTTGGTGATTTTGTTCTTAGCTACATTCCACCTCAAATCCAGATAAAGGTTTGTAATGCTGCTCTACAGTATTTTGGCTGCTTTCCCAGCTGTATAATGTAGTCTGGCATCCGAGGGGGATTTGCAGTGTTTATTGTCTTTGGTGACAGTGTTGGGGTTTTTGATTGGCACTCTCACCTTTTAGTGTCCAGCCACTGTCTCCCCTAAAGCCAATTAGCTTCAGATCTGACTATGATAGGTTGTTAGCGCTCGCTGAGGTCACTGTCCGATTTTAATTGGCATAATGCTCTGTGCTTATTAGCATGCTCAGCTCTCTCGCGGGAGGCAGGGGTTGATATGGTCTGTTTCAGAAGGTCAGCTACCAGCGGATCCAAAGTGTTTGAGCTTGACAGGGTAAAACAGAGGAATTCACTCTTTTGAAACATGCTGAGAATGGCTGTTCCAAGCTTGTCAGTGGCAAAACCTCTGAGTTATCTTCAGCATTATCTTCTTAGTGGTTCATACACAGCACCTTTACCTCATGAGCTTAGCACAGCTCAGTAATAGTAAAAATACAGTAGTATTTCCAATGATGGGCAGTAGCGTTGCTAAAAGTAGCAAAGCTATATGGTTAAACTCCTCAAGGCTGCATCATGTATTTGATGAAAATTACAATAAAAACAGTAATATTGTGAAATGCTATTAATTGAAAATAACTGTCTTCTATTTTAATTAGGGTTGTCAAACGATTAATCGCAATTAATCGCATCCAAAATAAAAGTTTGTGTTTACATAATATATGTGTGTGTATGGAGTATAATTATTTTCTATATATAAATACACACACATGCATGTATATATTTAAGAAAAATGTGTTATTTATATATAAAATGTTTATATATAATATAAATTATATATAATATAAATATATACACAGTATATACATGCAAATATTTCTTAAATATATACATGCATGTGTGTGTATTTATATATAGAAAATAATTATACACCGTACACACACATATATTATGTAAAAACAAACTTTTATTTTGGATGCGATTAATCGCGATTAATCGTTTGACAGCCCTAATTTTAATATATTTTATAGTGTACTTTATTCCTGTGAATTTTCAGGAGCCATTACTCCAGTCTTCAGTATCTCATGATCCTTCAGAAATCATTCTTATATGCCGATTTGGTTAAATCATGGTACATTTATTTTTCATAATTTTTTGACTGATAGAATGTTCAAAAGAACAGCATTTATTTGAAATGGGATTTTTTTGTAAAACTGTGAAAGTCATTACTGTCACTTTTGATCAATGTAATGCATCCTTACTGAATTAAGTATTAATTTCAGATGATGAAAGCGGAAAAGCAAAGTCATTTCAGAGGTGGAGTTAGTTAACAAACACATATTTGTTAAGAGAGTAAATGTAGTCAGTTTTCATGTTGAATGGTCTTATTTTACAAGGCTAATGGCAATAGTTCTGAAAGCATTAGCAGTCAGAAATTGTATCTGATTTAGGGAAGTAGTACAAAAACTGTTAAATCAACAAATCTGTTGTTAATTTGGTATTCTGGTCCATTTCTGTGGTTGAAGTTGTTGGTCATAGCAACGTTTTGGTGCTTTGTGAAATACTGACTCAAGTGATGGTTTGTGACTCATGCAGGGTATTATGGGACGGGGAGGAACCTCAGAGGTGAGACAACTTTGACTTTAATCTGTTATGCTGCGTTTGAACTCTCAGTGGTTTTTATATTCAGTCACCTTCATTAATTCCATTTGGCCTTATGATGTACCAGCATGAAACCAGCTTATTTATAACCGTTTATAAATGGAAGAGCTTATTCTCTTCGGGTGGTTCATTCAACCCAGGTGTCTAACGTTCAGGGCTGACTGAAGAGGACGTCTTTCAGTTTTTATACGGCAGTCAAAGCGAATCAGTTGTTACTTCTGTGGAACTCAGGCTTGATTAACACTTCACAGAATCTCTACACTTAAAGGGATAGTTCACTTTGAAATTAAATTTTGTTATGTTTTAGCTTACCTCAAGGGCATCCAAGATGTAGGTGTCTTTTTTTCCGCAGTAGTTTCAATTTTGATATTTTTAGGTCAAACCGTTCTTGTCTGTCAGTCATTTAATGCAGGTCTGTGGTCACTGTCTCAAAGAGCATGCACAGAGTCCAAATTAAAACAATTCCCCATCGTCCAAATTAAACAATTCCCCATCGTAAGTACACATTGATGGCCTAAGACACGAAATGAGCGGTTTGTGTGAGAAAACGAACAGTATTTATATCGTTTTTACCTCTTATACACAGCCACGTCCAAGTGATCTGAGGGCGCGCGCGCATCCTGGTGTGTGATGTGTGCGCAGACTCGTGCATAGATATATACACTAGATGTCGCCTTAAAGACATTCGTTCCAATGAACTGCCGTCGACAAGGCGACATCTAGTGTATATCTCTGTGCATGCTCTTTGAGACAGTGACCACAGACCTGCATTAAATGACTGACAGACAAGAACGGTTTGACCTAAAAATATCAAAATTGAAACTACTGCGGAAAAAAGACACCTACATCTTGGATGCCCTTGAGGTAAGCTAAAACATACCAAAATTTAATTTCAAAGTGAACTATCCCTTTAACACTTAATCTATAATGGAAGTTTATGGTAGAAGCAAAGAGCTGCGTTAAATCTGGCCTACTTTGTCCAAAGTTAATAAATTAAATCAGCGAATGAATAAAAAACCTTTATAGCTATTTCACAGCACATCAAGTCCCTATACTCTGTTCTACACTTTCATCTTCTAAGCAAAAATCACTCTGACATGGGTTTATTGTTCTCCATGATATATTCTGTTTTGTTTTTTAAGTCAAAGAATTCTTCACAGTCAATCATTGAACTAGTCCACTATATATATCTACAGTATACTGAAAAAATAACATATGAGACGTATACCATTTCATAAATCTAAGATGAATAGAAATATACATAAAAGAGCTTTTATTTATGGCTTTATGACATCTGGTTAGGACACGATGTAGTAAGTACTGTCAGCAGGATTCTTCGACCCTCTCTGAGCAGTTGTGTCGTCTTTCAGTTCATCACCTTTGAAGCACTTCTGCTTCAGCCATCAAAGCGCAGCTTTCACTCAATTTCAAGACAATTATTCAAACTTCAAATCGCATGCTGTGAGCATTGTTCCCAGTTTCATCCATAACCCGCAGGAATTGAGGACTATGATAGTTTTGTGGAATAAAGAGTTAGAGTTAGGCTGTTTATTTATTGAATATCTGTCAGTTACTTCACTGAAGAACTGTTTTACATGTACACCTTTAAAAAGTTTCGGGTCAGTAGTACGAAGTATCTAATGCCCACAAAGGCTGTGTTTATGCAATCAAAAATACAATAAAAACAGAAATATTATTACAGTTTAAAATAACTGTGTTCTCCTTAAATATATTTTCAATTATAATTTATTCCTGTGATGGCAAAGCTTAATTCTTAAGCATCATTACTTCAGTTTTCAGTCTCACATCCTTCAGAAATCATTATCAATGTTGAAAACAGTTAATATATTTGTGGAAACTTTGATAATTGTTTTTTAAGATTCTTTGATAAATAGAAGGTTCAGAAGAACAGCATTTATTTGAAAGATAATTTTTTTGTAATAATTTTGTCACTTTTATACAATTTATTGCAAACTTGGCTGTCTAAAATGATTAAAAATGTATTCAGAAACCTTTGAATGGTAGTGCATGCATATATCTCTAAGAAATATAAATGGTGTTTGGTGGACATGACCTTAAACCAGCCCAATTATACAATGTTTCCTTAAGGCCGCCTAGTCTGACGTGTTGTTTTGGATAAACAATCCGCTTATGAAACATGCTAATACATTTCTGTTTACTGAAACATTTGTTGGGCTATGAGCTGAGCTGATCCCTCATGTTCAGCTTTTTTGTACATTATTATCCCTTCTGAAGATGCATTAACACAGACCAGGGGAATAAAGTTTTTTTTATGAGGAAAAAATACGAAAGGACGGAGGGATGAATGCTTTCTCCAGAACGGCTCTTTGTTGTCTCAGGGCAGTGGTTTAAAGTTTAGGGATTAACAGGAAGATTGACTTCACATTTATAAGCATTTGCAGTGCTGAACCTTCATATTAATGGTTTCTTCTCCTTTTCATTATCTGACGTGCTGAACTTTCTGTTCACATCATGACAAAAGAAAATCAACCAATCATGGGTGTTTTGTCCAGCTACTAGCAAAATGTCCTACATGCTTGACTTTTGAATGCCAGTCGCCCTCCTCTGCCTTTTTTAATTAGACTGATGGCGTGAATGTTGCCTTGAGCTGGGAGTTATGATTAGTTATAGCCTGGTTTTGCGAGAGCAGTGGATGACTGATGGACAGTCATTGTAGTTCCAGGCGCTTCAGTTTAGCAGTGTCAGTCAGCTAATGAAGCCGGAATCGAGTGCATGCAAGGTGGACCTCACATTTCTCTGATTTATGTCTCAAGCTGATGTTAACCATCTTTAAATAATAGCCTGAGCTATCCATCAGCTTAATTTGAAGCATGCATTATTAAGAATCAAATGAATCAAATCCAGTTTTCCTAAATGCTTCATGTGAAGGTCTTGACTTGCAGTGCAGGGTTTCGGGTTGTCTGATAAATGCAAATACCAATTATTTGCTCTTGTGGCCCTTTTCAATGCCAACTCAAATATTATCCAAACTAGGCTTTTTTTTTTTTTTTTTTTGCATACTCTATTTTCTGCCCCATTAATTCTGTCCAAATTAGCCCCTACCAAACATAGCACCTACGCTTCCCCAGAAATGCACCATCAGTTTCAATTTCATTCAGCATGGGAGCCTATACAACATTTGAGGACATTCAGGTCAGCTAATTATCTTGAGGAACTGACAGGTTATGCATATTCATAGTTCTGTGCTAGTAAAGTTTACTAGCAAGTTCTCTCTCTCTTTCACAAAATTCCATTTATATGCACCAATACCTAGTCAAACACAGCAATTTTTAAATAAAACTTTGATAACATTTTTAATATATTAAAATATATAAAATATCATTTAGGGACTTGCATGAAGCAAGTCATTGATTAGAAATTGTCTGGTTCACAGAAAATAACTGAATTTAGCTAATTAACCGAGAACTCGAACACATTTTTGCAATTCATGTCCATCCATGTTTAAGAAATGTCATGTATAATGCAAGCCCTTCTGGAAGGGCATTATTCAAGCTTATTTAAAAAACAGTAGCTTAAGGCTTGTCCACAAGTGTGTCATTGCTATTATTATTTAATGTATGCAGGCTAGCTGTTAACCTAATGTTAAATATGCTGGTAGTTGCTTGTTGACCTGGATAGTGTTTTTTTTACTTGCCATGTTGCTTACAGCCTCCTTTTGCTTGGCTGTGTATCTGCAGTCGAATCACAGAATGCTCCCTCCTGTAAGTTAAATTAATGCTTTGAAGCTTGATATATAATTTTAAGCCCAACTAAAATTTGTAAAGACAAACTGCATTTTATTATCTGTTCTGATTTATACTATACCTTCAGCTCTTCTTGGTGGCCAGCAGAGGTCTCCCCAATGCTTATTCAGGACTTAAATGTACTTCAGTGTACCTGTGTCATATGTCCACTACCTGATTTGTTATATATTTATTATATTGTTTAGATTTTTGCTTTTTAAGGTTGTGTTGTTGTGCTTTGATCTTCTGCCACTTCTGTTACAGTGCAGAAATGCTGTGAGTTTGATGCATTGCTATTATGCATGTGGTGTGAAACAGGCCTTGCAGTTCATATAGAAATTTTAGAGAGTAGGACACAGATAGGACTCGTGTAGAACTTGCCTATGTGAGAGAGTTTGCTTTACACAGATAAATCATTCTTTAAGTTCAGAGTTAGACTGTTGAGTTCTTTGCCAGATACTGTCCTGATCTTCTCTGAAGTAAACTCCATGAACCTTTTAGTAATTACACACCATACAGGTTTCAAGAACATTCCACAGGAGGTCTCCGAGAGGAGCTTTACTCTCTGTATGAAACAAGGCTGCATATATGATTAAATATAATGAGGAAGAGGCGGTTTGTAGCAAATGTAGAGCTCCATCAGGTTAAATTGAGTGTGGTTCCATACTGACCATGAAAACCCTAGTTCTCAAACCTCGGGTAGTAAACAAAACCATGACATTTACACTGAATTCACTATCTGTTTCATTCATATGGCTTTGTATCCTCAAAACCAGCTGGCAACAGCATCGTGAAGCCCTAAGATATGGAAAAACTGAGCATCGTGAAAGCATCGAGAAGCCATAAGATATGGAAAAACTGTAATATCTCAAACAGTAGAGCATGTTGCTAGCATGAACTAATAAAATGTATGTAATACCTTGAAGGCAATGTGTGTTTGCGTATTTACAGTAGTACTTAAATATCGCTATTTATGACTGCACACACACACACACATGCGTTTGGCAGACATTTTTATTAGATGTTTAAAAAATGTTTCAATTGTGGTTTATACAAAGCTCCAGATATCAGCCTGAGCTGCTTGAGTGGAGCTGGTAGTGTACCAAGTGTGTTAATTTTGGAGCGTAGTCTGATGATTCACTGTCTGTGAATTATTTATCAATGTCTAAATGATCTGGTGCTGCTAATTTTTGCTAAATCTTGTTGATTCTGCATCTGGTTTGCAGCTTCTAGTATGAAGTAGGCAGATGCCTGTTGAATTTTCATGAGTCGCCTCTTGAGCCAAGGCTGAGCCGCCTCACTCTCTACAATTATGCAGATCTGATCACCTTAGGGACTCCTGGGGTATTCAGAGAGCTTTTGCCATTTCTCCGCCAACCCTTGATAAAATAAAAAAAAAGCAACACTCTCCCCGACCTGCACGCTCCATAAACCATGTGTTAGCCGTGAGCAATGCCGAACGTGGCTGTGGGGGGGGGGATTCCCAGAAGTCCTAGCCCCAGGAGGATGGAGCTGAGGGAGAGGATAAGGGTTGGGAAAAATGAGAGGAGTCAATCCTTGTTACATGTCTGCTAATAAAAAATTACCACCTTTTTATTGTTGCAGAGCCTTCATCTGTCAAAAAACGATGGCCCTTGCAAAGCCGAGCAGAGAATTGCTTTTGAAAATTGCTTTTCCCTGCAGCAGGCCTCTGGAGGGAATACCGAGAAGAAGCCGAGCAAATGACAATGTACTGCGCTTTAGTGGTCATCTTGGATTCCTGAAGGCAAAGAGTGCATTCAAAGACTGTTTCCTACATCATTCCGTTCCAATCATGAGTATTCTATGCATTCAGGGGATTAATGAAAAAGATTGGTTTATAAAATGTGTCTGCAGTGCCATTTTTAGCCTGGCTATTTCAGTGTGTTGCGCATTGACCCCTGAATGCGAAGATGCATAACATGGCATATTGGTTCTTCTCTGGATCCATGTGGTCGCCACAACTCGAGAACCAATTACGCTGTAAAAGAAGGCCTTATCGAGCCCATTAGTGTGCGTAGTCAAATCTGGGGCGACTGCCAGGAACGCTGATCGTGAATTCGCTTCCTTTTCATGGACGTCTAGAGACCAAATCTTTTCGGTTATCTTTGATTGGCAGTGTGAAGATTAGTTGGTTTGTTTGAGAGGGCTTGTGGGTATTATTTGATTTGGTAGTGCATTCTTTTGTTCGTCCACATCGTTTGGGTGATTTATTTGACATAAACAGACAAACAACAAGTGAAGGGAAGTGTATGTGTAGGCCTTCTTGCTTCTAGTAATTGCCTGTTGTCTCTTGGGTGCGCTGTCTGGAGAACTGCCTGAAATTCCCACTTTATTTGCTGACAGTTGTGTAGGACAGCAGCATTGGAGAGAGTTCTGAATACCATCATTAGTCCCCGGCTGGAGAAATAAGATCTTCGTGCTGGGAACAGGGACAAAATGCACACAGAGGAAAGAAGTACTGCAGGGTAGAGAGATGAGTGAGTCAAAGAATGGAGGTGGAAAAGATAGACGAACCAGGAAACAGGAAAAAAATAGGCTTAAGAAAAGGATGTAGATACATTTAGCATGATATCGGTTTCTGGTGCTCCTGTCAACCTGTTGAGAAGATCATCTTTATCGTCGACGTGAAGCATTCAATCTAAATTACGGATGTTAACTACATATTGAATCATTCACTGTAGTGGGCAAACATGCTAGATAAGTAATTAGAGGTCACAACTTTATAAATGCCTTAATTGGTTTGTCATGAATGTTTTATTGGATTGCTAGCTCCAATGCTCATGTGATTGTGAGGTGTTAGTCCTACCATGAGACTTAAACCTCTTGGTTGTTTAATGATGTTAGAGGTAGATAGCACTGTGATACATTGCAAGAACTTAGACAGTAAGACACCATCTGACCAACCACAGACCGCTGTGCTTATAATGCATTTTGAGGCAGTTTTATCTGACTTTGTTGAAACCACAACAATATTGTGGGGCAGAAAATGCTGTGCAAACTTTGTAATCTGACCAGAAATACTGTCCAGAAATACCAGTGACTATTTTTTTCCTGAAAACGTTTAATGTAGCGTTACTATGTACAGCACAGTTCAAAAGTATGGGGTTAGTTATATATATATTTCTGAAGGATCATGTGACACTGAAGATGTAATGATGCTGAAAATTCCGCTTTGCCAGCACACAAAATAAAATATATTTTAAAATATATTCAAATAGAATTTAAATTGTGTAATATTTCACAATAGTACTGTTTCTTTGCAGGTGCAGTATTCAGCACAATCTGATGTAATCTGTCCCTCTTTGTGTTTCAGACTCAAGCAGATCAGTGTCGGTATGTAGTGGGCAGTATACTGTGTGAAAATGAAGAGAAACCTGATGAAGAGCTACAGCATCTGTATGAGAAATACGGCTACAAAGTCATCTCCTTCCCAGAAGTCACCTGTGCCGTAACTTCCTCGTTTCCGAACAGATGCACTCTGTCCCCCGTCTGCGGCGCTTACAGAGTCTACCCTGAACTACAGCAGTATATAAAGGTATCAGTCATGCTTTATCTATCTATCTATCTATCTATCTATCTATCTATCTATCTATCTATCTATCGTTCTATCGTTCTATCGTTCTATCTATCGTTCATCCTTCAGCTTATGACAATATGCCGAACTTCAAATGGTCAGAGTACAGCGCTCTGCTTTATTCATTGTAATTTCCATAGTGCTTTACACGCCTCACATCACTAGTGGTCAATATCAGGCACATCTAATGGAGGACAGCATGTGAAATGTATAGCGAGGAACACGTAAATGGGAAGAAACGGCCTTAGTAACTTCTGAATGGACAGATAACTGGATAGAGAGATGAAAAGAGGCTGTTAATGAGGTCAGTTTGTGTGAGCTTGCTGGTTGGTGTCTAACAGCGTGAGTTCAGTGCGGTTCAGTGCTGTGAGATAATGTGATGGATGATGCGCTACTTACCATTTGTAAACCATAATGACGTGTGAAACTTGAGGTGTTAATTGTATAGGTAGGTGTCACTTTTCTAGTGCTAATGCTTTTCTTGTGCTCTATATGTACACTAGCAACCAGATAGCAATGCCTTGGCAACCACCTACAAGACATTTGCATTGAGGTGGCTGTGTATATTGGGTAACCAACATGGAATGCACAACCAAAATTGGCACCCTAGTGGCTCGCAATATTGTTGTGACAATCTGTCCTAGTTGAAGTGCTGGCGCAGGGGAATCTCATACAGTTACAAAGCAGTCTGTACCAGATGCTCACTTATTTCACTACATAAAAATGAATTTAGTCTACTAGCTATCCATTAACACAATGAATTTCTGTAGTTAATGCATCAGCATGGCTCCAGACTGTGACTAAAATAAACTCAAAATAAGCCAAATAAATATTTGCAACAATAATTTATAATGTAGTTGCTGTCTGGAGAACTTTCTGTCCATGGGCACTTTCGTCAGATTCAAACTGCTAACTGGCCAGCAACTTTGAGGCTGTTTTGTGAATCTTTTCAACTGACTGACTCATTAAAAAGAATTGGTTAATCAAACATCACGACTCGATGGATAATTTATTAGAGTGGGTCTTATTAACCGGTTGTTTTTTAATGAGACTTAAAAAAGATTAATGAAACAGCCTCAAAGTTGCTGGTCAGTTAGCAGTTTGAATCACAACTCATCCGGATTCAGTCAGTGACTCGTTCAGGGCTGCGTCTGCAAGTCAAGGTAGATTGTGTAGATCATTGGTGACAATAGTTTTACCATATACTTAGGCTTACAATTCTTTTGGTAAATAGAACCCAGAGCCATTACTGAGTTCACAATGACTATCTCATGAGTCATTTTTCGTTTATGATTCAAAATGATATACTTTCATGAGACTTACTTTAGTCTGCTTACTGAATGGTTGTTCATATGACAACATGTAATTTAAACATTAGTTTTGTTGTAGTTAATTAATAACGGTATTCTAAAAAACAAAAACAAATTTCATTTATTTCAAAATATTATTATTAATTAAAATATTTATTTTTAATATTATATATTAGCTACGTTTACTTAGACACTTTTTTTTTCATTCAGAAGGAAATCATTCCGATTGGTGTATCCGAACATAGTGTTACATGAACACTAAATAAACTGATCGGGTTAATGTGCAAGCTTCAAATCGGATTTGATCTTTTGAGTTTTGACTCACGCACACTACAAATAAAGAGTTTGCGCATACTAACCATCATCCTGCCATCTCTTCTTTTCTTTTAAAAATCAGACTTAATATTTATCCATTTTGGGTCCTGATTAGGAGAAGAGTAGCAAAAGAAGATTTGTGCTGTGCTGCTCATATTTATTAAGCAGTAAAAACGCCCCTTGCCATGGCTAAAAGTCTGTGGATGAGAGTCCGAAGAAAACTGCTGGGATGACATTCTCCTGCATTTCATCACAGACGAGAAGAGGAATAGAGTGGTGCAGGTATGACGTCACTTTTTAGGTTGCATCACACTGGTTCCCTCAACAAAAACCCAATAATATTTTTCCATAGGCTTTTGGATTATCGCAAAAAAGCTCTGTGATCAACAAAAGTTTATGAAACTTACACGTTTTGTCCATTTAAAATAATTTTCACAGATGAACACAACTTTTTTTGAATTTTGAAGCTTAAATGCAGTCGCCAGAATTAAAAAGCTAATGGTAGGCTATAAACGAACTACACCAAGGTCGCTCGACTTCAACATCACCACCACTAAGCTTCCGACGACTCTTTCAGTTTTTATCTAAAAAAAACTTTTTAGAATAGTTTATAAGAGTACAATTATAAGCATAACAAAAATTTTATATTGTAGAATAAAACGTGAAAGTATCTTGAGCTTGTGTTCACCACAGACCTTATTTCAGCCATTTAACCAAAACCCCATTTAAAAAATCTTTTTGGCCTACAAATTTATGTCATACTTGCACCACTCTATGATAATTTTCGAAAGACACGTCAGTCATTTATGACATTATCCCCTGGTTTCACAGACAAGGCTTAAGTCTAGTCCGAGACTAAAATGCATGTTTGAGCGGTTTTAACTGAAAGCAACTTGCACTGACATGTCTCAAAATAGTGCCATTGTTTTGTCTCCAATTGACATGGTTGCATGTGACTTTTTTTATTCCGACTGTACAATTACAATTGGATTATTAGGGTCCATCATGTAAACACAGCTACTGTTATAATAATATTTTACTATTATATAATATTATAATAAAATATCTAGTGTGTATATATATATATATATATGTGGTCTCATAAACCTATTTTTGAAAAGGGATTGACTATAAACACAATTTCGCTACAGGTCTCAGTCCATTTTCTTGAAAATGGCTAAAACTATGATGTAACCAGTTTCACTTGTTTACCTGCAACTTCCATTCTCACACTTTTTCTTTTGCTTACCTTCCTTATTTAACTCACACACACACCAAACATTTTCTGACTTGGCTTGTCAGACAGCTTATTAAGAGTAGTGCAATAGTTACATGAGCAGTGCAGTGTAGGAGTCAGCACAATATGTATGTTGCATTATGGGACTGTGTGTATGAGTTTGTAATGTGATGTATGTGAAGTGGCACCATGTACAAAGACGGGACTGAGCAGATGAATAATGGAGAGACATTCACAAATGCAAGTGTGTATGTAGGCAGGGACATGTCTTTACAATGATTTATTGAATAGGGTCTGGCAGAAGTTCAGACTGGCACTTCCTTTATTATGGAACTCAAGTAGGCTCCTGTAAAGACCTCTGTACACCCACCACTACCACATAGCACATGCACCACACTTCAATTACAAACCAGATATTACAAGTCACCAAGGAGTCGGATGTATGTGTCTAGAGCATTTGCTCATCTGTAATACATTGCGATTATTTTATTAAATCATGTCCACATATTATATCTATACTAAAAGCATTGTTAATGCATTGCAACTATCAGGCTTTTTTTTTTCTCAACAGTATTTTTAATTAAAATTGTTAACAGTTAAATTATCATGTGCCTCATCTTCTAAATGTTTTTGTCAGTAATTTACGGACAAAATTAACACTTTTAAATATACCTACATATATTTTTACTAATTAATTTTAGTACATTAAAACTGTAACATATGGTCACTGGTCACCCGTGAACATTTTTGGGTGATACAAATAAATAATTAAATTTGCATTTAAGATTAGAAAAAACTGATTCAGTTTGTACTGATTCGCTCATGTAAATGAACTAAACTAGAGGTCTGTGCAGGTTTGATTTTTTTAAAAATATGGCTCCTGCAAGATTCTGTCCCACTCTCTCAAAAAGTATGTTATTATTTTGTACCGCTTATGCCTGCAAAAGCCCACGGGAGAAGGTCTATGGGGATTTTTCGGTCCCGGTCCGGTTGGATTCTGTCTTGTTCTGGCTTTTAAAAAAAAAGTTACTAAAACTATGATTACAAATTGTACAAATAACATTCTGTACCTTTAAAAACATTAAAAAACATATACCTTTTATTTATCGAGAACTATATTTTGCTGCAGTCCTACAAGTCATCACACAAGATTTTGCACACGTATCAGTATCAAATCACTGCAATACTCTCAATGTTTCTTATTTTATATCGTGAGGTCATTGTGAGTATTCAGTGCATCACCCTGCCCAGTTCCTGTGGAGTGGACATGTGTTGGGAATGGCTTCTGTTGGTTCTCTGCCGAACGTGGCATTTGGCACAGGGTTGTGTGGTCTGTTATAGCACGGGTTAAACACTGAACTGTCTCTCTGCCAACCCTTAGATATCCCTTTTATCTTCACCATTGACCAATCCTTTCTTGTTACTCCTCTCCCACACCTCTCCATCTTTGTATTTGTCCCTCAGTTGTCTTTTTTTGTATCGTTCTTCATGGGGCTGATATATCACTTGTCCACCCTCTATCGATAGCAGACACGGACACATTCTTCTCAATCTGCTGAGAGGCTGAGCCTTTGCTGATGATGATAAACACACACACACACACACACACACACACACACACACACGGACCATCTGTTAGACAGCGGGAGGGCAGAATCTCCTGCTCCCACACAGGAGTTCACTCCTAAGAAAAAGCGTACACAGAGTATGTGGGCAGTCCCATTACTCCGTAACAGTGATTTCAAGCTGTTAGTGTGTGTTCGAGTGTGTGTTGATCCAGCAGACGGCTGGATTGACTAAGCCCATTAAAAGAGGTGATTCTTAAGAAGTATAAAGGAATGGCGAGATGGACTACATTAGAGGGATTTGCCTGAACCCCTACAGTTCTCCCAAAACGCACTTTTGTCTCAGTGCTAGAGTCTTGTTCAAACTCGAAATTTTTAATCCAAGTTTTAATCCAATTAACAGCAACCCACTGATCCACTCAACTTCATGTTGAAAAAAAGTAGCCTATATATACAGTATGTACTTATTGGTCAAACTGATTCATGTTTGCTGCCTGAAGTTTGAAATATTTTGTTGCAGTTTTTATAGCTCAAAACATGGTTTAATGTTTCAAAAACATGCTAAGCTCTTCCAATCATATCTGACATGAATGCATTAGTTTAGAACAAAAAAATGTGTTATTTGTAAAGTTGTCTACATCATCCTTTAGGCTGTAGAACTGCTTTGGTAGTTATGCATCACAGATGTAATAGAGCACAACTGCCCACTTTTTCAGCAACCTTGGTTCAGAGAGTATATATTTTCCCATTCGTTTTCTCCATAGGCATTATGACAAATGATTCAGTCAAGACTTTTAAGTAGTAAACCAAAACAACCAACTCTGAGATGAATCACAATACTCTAAACATGGATTTGAAGTCGAAAAGATCTTGAAAATCATTCAAAAAAAGACAAAGACTGTCAGTTTTTTTATGAGGCAGTGAACTACTCGATTCAAATGATATAATCTAATTAAAAACTATTGACCAAGTCATTAATTGCAAAATATAAAATTATATACAAATATATATGATCATTCACAGGTCTTTTGATGCAATTCTTGTTTCCATGGTAACAGTGACTTCTCTGCTGGGCGAATCTCTCTTCAAGATTATGGGTAGTGAGGTTCTTCCCAGGGAATTTGGAAAAGCTCATTGTTGGTCTATCTTGAAAAGTTTATACCATAACGTTAAAAAATTACTTCTATATTGAGAAAATGAATCTTCTGGAACCCGACTGCTGTGCTCTCTTACTCTTTTGCTCCAAATAAATAGTCTTTTGCGGTTTGTTATATCACATCAGCTAACAGGTTTTACTGGCTTTACATTGTCAAATATTGGTTATAACTTTGCTAAGACAAGGTTAATAAGAGTATCTCACTAGTTTCATGTTAACATGTGCAATGATCAAATCTTATGGTTACACTATTGAAACAGCGTGAACTTTATCATTTATTTCAAGGCAATGCCATGCCCCATTGACTTCCATCATAAATGCAGTACTGTTAATGCATTTTTTGTTTTTGTTTTCAGGACATTCTATACATATTCATGCAGTTATCCTTTTACTTTGATACAGATTATTTAACATCTTTACCATTTGCTGTTAACTTGTTTCACCAAGATTTTGAGTTTATCAGCATGTATGATATATTCTCTGCTTGTGTAATAGCATTTTCATCAACATCATTACGTGTCATTAATCGCAAGCAAATCTATCTCAAGTTGACTCCGCCCACCTTGGCAGTTACCTGAACAACACACTGATTCTGTTTCCCTCTGGTCCAATCAGCTCATGAATAATGCAGCTCTGTCCCCCATCCTCTTTGATGTTATTATTTGTTAAATTAAACATGGAAAATTGGTTGTGGTTGTATACGGCATCCATATTTAATGAGCTTTTCACTGTGTGGGCAGCTGGAAGAGAAGCACAGTGAATCTGAGGGGCAAAAAATTAATCTGATAAAAAGATGAATGGAATCAAGAATATGGTGATAAGTGAGACTTTTAGTAAATGGCTACTTCATTATATATATGTATATATGTGTGTGTGTGTACATACTATTATAAAAATTCCTATGGAATCACTCACTTAATCATCTTCTAATAGGGAATGTCTTGTTGCTAATGATAGGACCCCATCTGGAAGTTAATAAGGCATTTTATATTTAATAAGGTTTCATCCCTACTAGTAATTTCATGTTATCAGTATATTAACTGGAGCTTGTTGTATATATCACAGTCTATATCTATAGAGAGGTAGAGAGAGGTAGAAGGAGGGATGGAAACTGACCACAGCTCCCCTTTTGTGCTGTATGTGCCCCTCTAGATGGAGTGTGTGTGGGTGGGCTGGCAGACAGGCTGTTTCGAGCTGTTTGATCCTCACAGGTAGCCCTACATCTTTAATGAGACCCTGTCAACCCTCCCCCAATCTCACTTGCTTTCTTTACCTTCCCCTGGCCTTTCTTTGGGCCTATTTACACCTGCTCTTAACACCTGTTTTTTTTTTTTGGGGGGGGGGGGGGGGCATCTAACCCTAAACCAAACCAAACCCTAATTCTAACCCTACAGCAAGTACGTAATGTAGTTAATTTTGCAGTTAGCCTACTTAATGTTACTCAGTACTTAAATGTATAACTACAGTGTAACAAAGACACCTTAAAATAAAGTGTAACCACATTTTTTTATAATCAGAGCACAAAAACCATGAGAATATCGATTGAGTGGTATCACAGTTAAAAGTCAAAACCATGATGAACAGTGTCTTTTGACTAAATAGTTTTGCTACAAGAAGGGAAAAGGTTTAAACAGCAATCTCTCTGCAAGCTAACCACTTGTTATCAGATGGATGTTAATAGCAGGGTCTCTCTCTCTCTCTCTCTCTCTCTCTCTCTCTCTCTCTCTCTCTCTCTCTCTCTCTCTCTCAGTCTCTCAGTAATTGCCCCGCATTCTGCAAGAACTACACTATTTGTGCAACCTATTAGACTAGTCTTGTCTTCGTCTGTGAGAAGAGGACAGACACAGGAGAGAGAGTTCTCACTTGAACGGTTCAGTCAGACAGTCTATGACTTAATCAGTGAGAGAGCCAATCAGTGAGTGTGTTTGTTTGTGTGTGTATGCATTCTTGTGAGGGCATGGCCTGATGCCAGATATAGCTGCTTCATAATTGATACGATCTTCCTGGAGCATTCTGTGTGTGTGTGTGTGTGTGTGTGTGTGTGCATGTGTGCTGTCTGTACGTTATCTTGGAAAACTGATGCATGAGCCAGGAGCAAAGACGTGTCCATCACAGCACTGAACCACAGTGGGCTTTGTAGTAAATGCTTAAGATCTCGGGATGTTCACGGATTCACTTTCTTCTCGAGGTTAAGGAAAGTTCAACAGAAAATCCCTCCAGGCGAGAGTGATTTGCAGGACAGATAAATAGGAAATTCATTTATGCTTAGCATTTTTCTGTTTTGAATTTGTTTCCAAAGCAAAAATATGCATATTTGTATACAGTACATTTAAAGAAGTGTTTCTCAACTCACCTCCCAGAAAGTTTTAGAATGTCTCCCTATTTAAAGTTGGCATGAAACACAAGTTGCGATCATCTTTTCTTCCCTGTTGTGACGTATATCCGCGTGAAATGGCTTCTTGAACAAGAAAAAAATCTAGTACGGCACTTGATTGCGTCCATCTGTAATTTATTGGATGGTTGTGGTTTGCTGTTGCTACGATCTCATGTGAGTGACAGGTTGTCCCGCCCTCACGCCAGTAAACGCATCATCAGAGAAGTTCTGAGTGAACATCAGATAATAAAGATGTTGGTCTACATGTCAACCATTCTTCTACCCTCTAATTCAGAGGATGTCAAAGTTTAATAAGTTGTTTGGATGGGGCAAGTCCATTGAAACCTCAGAATTGTATATGAATAAGTTATTCTGGTTTAAAACCAGTTATTAAAACCAGTCATTAAAAGGCTTGTTTATATACATTTAACATTTTCAAATTTGCAACATAATAGACCAAACAGAAATAGAAATCAAGCAAGAAAATGTCACTGCAGCTCATGCGTAGTTCACGAACTACAAAAATGTATTGTATTTAAAAATGGGGCATTAAAGGGTTAGTTCATCCAAAAAAGAATATTCTGTCATTACGGAGGGACAGAAATCTCATTTGTCTTCTGAAGATGAACAAAAGTCTCACAGGCTTTGAACGACATGAGGGTGACAGAACGCTGCAAATTTTCATTTTTGGGTGAACTAACCATTTAAAGGGATTTTAAACCCAAACACCTGTACACATTTCTTTCTTCTCTTGAACACAAAAGAAGATATTTTGAATAATGCTGATTTCGATTCCCATTGACTTCCATTGGAATTTTTGTCCATACAGTGGAAGTCAATGGGACACCGAATCCATAGTTACCAACATTGTTCGAAATATCTTCGTTTGTGTTCCATGCACAGAAGAAATAAAGTCAGTCTACAGACCAAAACTTGAGATGGTTGTATGGATCTGTTGGATTTGTGTTAAGCCAGTTTCCCAGTTACTTTCTTCTACATTAAGGTGATAAGTTGGCGGTGATGGAAGTGAGACCCAAAGGGAGTATGGTTGAGGGGTCAGACCAACACCCTTGCACATTAACAGTGTATGAATCAGTCTCTGGCACCTCAAAATCCATGAAAACACACACACATACACACACACACACACACACACACACACACACACACACACACACACACACACACACACACACACACACACACACACACACACACACACACACACACACTGATACATGAAATGTTTACGAATGTTTACTTTTATTGAATGGAAAGGGTTATAGTTCAAGATTTTCTGCCTGATATTTATTCTAGTCAGTGTTTTCTTTAATTTCATTATTAAAAATATTGACTAGACCTATTTTTCGCTTAACATGAATTTTAAAAATCAGATTTTCTCCTGCACTTTGGCTGTATGATCAGATTATTGTACCATGCTCAATTTCTGTGTTCATTTGTAAAGTACCTTGGTTTTACCATGTTTTTTTGTTTTGTTTTTAGACATGGAGTTGTTATACTGTGGTGTTTTTATATAATATTTGTTTTAAAGTATACATTTATATATTATACACACACATACTGTTCCAAAGTTTGAGGTCAGTAAGATTTTGTATTTATTCATTTTATAAATTAATACTTTTTGATGGTATAAAGGTGACAGTAAAGAAATTTTTCATGTTACAACAGGGTTTTTTTTTTTTTTTTTACAAATAAATGCTGTTCTTTTAAACTTTCTATTCAACAAAGAATCTTTAGAAAAATGTGTATCACGGTTTCCACAAAAATATTAAGCAGCACAACTGTTTTCATCATTGATAATAAAAAATAAAATAAAAATTCTTTAGCACCAAATCAGTATATTACAATGATTTCTGAAGGATCATGTGACACTGAAGACTGGAGTAATGATGCTGAAAATTCAGCTTTGTCATCACAGGAATAAATAAAAAAAATTAAATATATTAAAACAGAAAACCATTTTTTTTTTATTGTAATTGTAATTTTAATCAAATAATTGTGCCTTGGTGAGCATAAAAGATTAAAAAATATTTAAAAACATTATCAAAACCAAGAATCATTAAACGGTTGTGTATATGTATAGTTTATTAGTATATTATAGGTTATATTTCTAGTTTATGGTGCCACATTGATTTTTCTGCTGTGTTTCCCTCCTCTTCCCTTAAATGATGTATGCCACCTCGGAGAAACCGACAGCATTTATCTCATGGAATATTAGATGTGCTTGTTTTTCATAGACAATGTGAGACACAGCTGGTCTGAGAGAGATAAGCTAAGTCTACATTTATGTTGTTTTCTGCTCCATGTAGCTTGACCCCAGGTTCTTGGTTGACTTCTTTTGTGTGATTTGTGTGATTGTGTTTTAGTGAGATCAATAACCCTTAAGACTAATAAATAAACCCAGTGGTATAAACCCCCAACTAGGAGGCAGGAACCCAGTAAACTAGGACCTCAAATTAACTTGTTTTAAAAATTAATGATAAAAAAAGCAAAGAAAACAAATAGGCAATGGGTCAAAACAACTATAAATAAAGATATTTTTTTTAAATTCACCCCGTAAACAACTGTTTTTTCCACCTCTGGATATATGAGGAAGCCTACATTTAAAAGTGTTATTTTTAGATCTGGAAAAGTAAATGTGACCCTGGATCACAAAACCAGTCACAAGTCGCACAGGTATATTTGTGGCAATAGCAATAATTGCAATAATTTTGTATGGGTCAAAATTATCGATTTTTATTTTATGCCAAAAATCATTAGGATATTAATTAAAGATCATGTTCCATGAAGATATTTAGTAAATTTCTTACCGTAAATATATAAAACATTTAGTTTTGTGTGTGAATGCAGCACAATCGCGAACATAAATGGACAACTTTAAAGGCGATTTTCTAAATTTTTCGATTTTTTTGCACCCTAGATTTTCAAATAGTTACATCAAATGGAAAGCTTATTTATTCAGCTTTCAGATGTTGTATACATTTCAAATGTAAATTAATCAAATCTTATAACATCATGGGCATTTTTTATAAGGAATATTTTAGAGCTTGGCATAACTAGAAAAATGTATAATGAATATACATTTTTCTAGTTATGCCAAGCTCTAAAATATTTTATCAGGTAGAAATTGTGCTTAAAAAATATTCTTAAAAATCCTCACCCTTAATCCTTATCCAGTAAATCATGAAAAACTGGAAAATTCAAATATTCTTGTGGACAAAGGGGGGTCTTGGAGTCAAAAAGTTTGAGAACCACTGGTCTGACCAGTCATCTTTTATACTGTAACATTGACAGGACTCAACAATGCACGTTGAATGTGTTTTAATGCATGCTAAATATAACCCAACCTAAAACCTTGGCAATTCAATTGGTGAAGCTCATATGAAGAGGCAGTAAAAATACAAAGTTCACTATTGAAGTTTTTAATGTTTACGTAAGACCTTACATTTAATTCCTGGTCAATGGATACCAAGACTGTTTGGTTTTTTAACCTTCTTCAAAATATCGTCTTTTATGTTCCACTGAACAAAGAAATCCATACAGGCTTGGTGTGACATGAGGGTGACATTTTTGTAAGAATTTAATGGATTTACTTGGCTTTTAGGTTAAGTTTCAGCCTATTTTAGGGTGAAATGTGTTTTTTTTTTTTTAAGTTAACCTGCCATATCAGTTTAAAATGCCGAGACAACTGTAAATAAACCAATCACAGGTTAATTCACCTGAAATTTGTGAACAGTGAGGCTCTGTGGCACTAGGACCAGCCAACATTTCCTCAACCAATGGCGTGGGGCTGTCTGTTCATTCAGCCAATGGCAGACAGAGGACTAATGTAATTCAATTTCATGGTGCTAATGAGGCAGAAATACACACTTCCCTTATAAGCGTCTTTTTTTTTTTTTGAGGCTGGTTCAGTTTTGGTGAGTACGAGTGCCTGTTATGGGTGTCAGACGATTATATTTGCTCCTTACCGCTGTCACTTGTTTTTAAAAGCTATTAAGTAGTGTGTCGTAATCTGATAAAATGAGTTAAAGTGTAAAAAATAAAAAATAATAATAGGTTTAGAATTCCAAGTTCACAATTTGACTGATTCAAACTGAGCTTTGCAGTTTTGTAAAATAGCGTTTCTTTAATGTTGCCTATAACGCCCATTTAATATCCTTAATAAGCCTTCACACAGCGCTGTCCGTCATCAGAGATATTTAAAGAGGCATAAATCACATCCCATTTTTCTTAACCACAGTCATTAAAGTCCAAAACACAATGCTGGTCTCCCAATGCTGTGAGGAAGTGGTTATTCTCATCGAGAGAGAGATGTGCTAGATGTTGGCGACCGGGCCGCTGGTATTTCTAGCTGTAATTGTACACTTTGTGGGGTACATCTTTAGGGCACTGGTCCAGCAGAGACGGTCGTAGGTAGTTACACAGGGAGATGGCCGGAAATCATAGGGTTCTTAGGTTGTAATTAAACAATTCATTTTGGCTGTGTGCTTTCCACCAAATTTAGACGCAGACGTTAAAATGAAAATGCCGAAATAATTGTTTTAATATGTAATCATATTAAAAGTGTTTTGTTTTTATAAGCTTATATAAGTTGTGTATCTCCTAATGACCACTCCAGGCCTGATAATGATCTACATGAATTATATATTATAGTGAAATAATTAGAATGAAGCCACACATCAGAAAAATATATTCATATATGCATAATAGCACTGGTTGATGTTTTCTCACTAAGCATTTGTATATAATGCATGTTAAAAGTTCAAGTTAGAATTTTTTTTTTCATTTGCTGATGCTGGTATAAAAAGCAGGGTGGCCGATGGCTTTTTTTTGTGTGTGTGTGTGCTGGTTTTGAGGAAAAATCTGGAATGGAATTAATCATGCAACCCTAGAAGATAAGTGAGTATGGAAGATGGGTGGACAGAATTAATCAAGGTAGAATACGGTAGGCTGAGCTTATTTAATTCTGATTCCAATCACTTCTGGTTCCTTATCAGATTCATAATTATTTTTCTATTAGGAAATATATAAATGTAATTCTTGTTGCATCATTCAATCATTTCAGCGCTTAATTAATTAAGTATCTGCTCCAAATGATTCATGGTTTTGATTCACTAAAAAGAACCGCCTCATAAGAGAGTCATTCATAAAAATTGAATAGTTAGCTAGTTTGTTAGTTAGTTCTGAATTGGTTTTTAAACCTTGAAGGGAATTATCAATTTAGCCAAAATATTACAATAAACACGAATTTTATGAATGACATTAATTCATTTATCTGTTTGTTACATACAAATTGAAATCAAAAATGTACATATGTACATTGTACATATATGCATATGTACATATATACACATATGTAAAAATGTACAATACATCTACAGACAAGACTGTCTGTAGATTTTGTGAGGGTTACATAGGGGAGGTAGCAATTCCTAAATCCATGAGACCTCTCTCTTCATCCTTCCCCGAAATCAGCAAGTTCCTGACTTGTTTACTTGGAATCAAACATCAGCAGGGAGTTTATGTGTGCTTTTAGGCGATATATGAAATCACCATTGGAGACCTGCATACCTGTGTGCATGTGAAGGCACTGATTGTATGTTCATTAAAAAGACAGGCGATTGCCCGTCCCACCCTGTGGCTTCCCATCAGATGCTTTTGTTCTCCTCTTTTATGCTGGTGGAGAGAAGAGGCGGACTTTCATTGCTCTGCATGTGAAGGACTGTGTGTTTCATCCTGCATCTTGCCTGTTCTTTTTAAGTGTGTGTGGATCATCTGCTGGTATGTTACATAAAGTCTGAGTGTTTCTGTGTGCGTTGGTTTTCTTAAGAGCCTCTGCCTTTTCACGGGGCTTGGAAGGAACCGACAATGCGAGTTGCGGTTTCACAGAGACTTGATTTAATAATGAAGACCAATTGATTATGCTCTTGCTGCAGTCTCTGTCACTCAGGTGAACATGCCAGGCCCTAATTTGATCTCTTTGTGGCAAATGTAATCAGTGTTACACCTATCACCGGTGATTGGGATTAATAGAAGCGCTAGAGTGGATAGAATATCGTGGGATGATTGTGTCTGTCTGATGTTCAGTAAAAAAGCTGAGACTTTTGTTACCTGACACCTTAAGCATCTAGAGGAAGTATTCATCATTCAGACTTTGCCAGTGTTTGTCTATCCTGTATGAATGCTGTTAGACCAAACCTGCTATTACTATCTCTGCAATTGCCTGTTTGGCTTTGTCAGTTTGTCTGAGGTCTGAAATCAGACAAGAAATGAAATCCTGTTCTTCGATGTTTCGACAGGAGACACATTTTACATAAACATTGCTTTGTTTTTTAGCATCCCAACTAGCCCAACAGAGCAACTGTAGTTCGAAAAATAATGTGAGATTGGGAACGGGACTATCTGTTTGTTTGACCAATGGCAGACAGAGAAAGTGTTTAGGAAACCTGCCATTATTTTACCTTTCATTATGAAACAAGTGGTGCAGAAACTACACACTTCATCTTCAGCAGTAAGATAAAATATTAAATATAATCAGCAGTGACTTCCTTCACAATATAACAATACCAATTCCATTATTTTAACAATATTATTGCTTTTAGTCCATAATATTTGTAGATAATAAAAATATTAAGCACATACACTAGTTCAAAAGTTCAGGGTTGGAAAGTGTCTCATGCTCATTTATTTGAATGTAAAAACAGTTACATAGTTAAATATTATTACAATTTAAAATACATATTTATTATTTTCAATATATTTGAAAAATTAATTTATTTCTGTGAATTTTCAGCAGCCATTACTCCAGTCTTGAGTGTCACATGATCCTTTGGTGCTCAAGAAACTTTTCTTATTATTATAAATGTTGAAAACAGATGTGCATGGGGAGATGTACATGGATCATACATTTTTTTAATTATTATTATAGACATTTTTGTAGCAACATTAAACTACTAGTTTCTTAAATGCATATCTTTCTGACACTAAACCTTTGAATGGAGTAGCATACATTTTAATAAAACTGTATTTTATTACACAAATTATTTAATCATATCCTTCAGCTTGAAGATAAGTCTCTGACAAGTAAACTAATAGCTGAACAAGGGTTTCATGTCGTAATACTGTGCTGGAATGTTGAATTGGCCAGCCTTCGAGTGGTTTTATAAAAACTGTATAAAATACACTGCAAGTAAAAGCATAAAGTATAATTTTAACACACCAAGACAGAATGATTCAGAGGTTAGATGTATTTTTTTTTCCTTTTTGAGAGAGCTCATGGTCATTATTAAAGGTTCATAAAAGTTCAAAAGCATCTCTGCAATTTCCTGTCCATTTCCTACATATCAGATCTACTCTCAAATACCACATTAGCATCTCCGAAGGAGCATCTCTATTCTCCTCGCACCCTTTTGGGGCTCCGAAACCCCCTTCGTGTACTATTCAATCTCTATTCACCTTCTGCTCTTTTCCGCGGTCTGTGTATCCCTGTGGTCTCTGAGGACACCTCTTCATGTTTGCCAGAAAGGGAGGCATTTTGTGTTTTGTTATGTGAGATGCCTTTAATGGATTTAGTCAAATTGTATAGAAAAATACCCTTCAAATAAAGAGAAATACCTCAAAAGGCTTTTCTTCTTCCACATGTCTAAACAGGATTTTCACCACATTTCATAGTATTTAATTTGACAAAACATCAAACCTGTCTACTGAAAGTGAATTTAGCATTCAAATGCTATCAGTTATGATGTCTTGCTATTATAGTGGCGACCTTTTCAACGCTATTGAGGCGGTTTGAAGCTTTTGATGCTGGAAACTATTGTGGCACAATGTGCAGTGGGAAAGCGGTCTTTTGTTCCTGTGACGAATAGGATGGCCCCGCAGGCCCCTCTTGACTTCTTAGTGAGTCTAATAGAATAGAATAGAAAGTAAAGATATGCTCTTTTACTTAGGGGTGATTTGCTGCAAAAAGCATCGTCCACCAGGATTCACATCGCATCGGTACAGATGAACAGAATGAAAAGCGAATGCTTTGAAAGGTTGATAGACAGTAGTGAATAACTATACAGACAGACAGGATAAATGAATGGATAGGAGATTCATAACTAAGCACACACACATCTCTACATTTGTCCAAGAATGCATCATCTGTAAAGCATTGTGTTCTCTTTTAAGTGTATAAACATTTGATGACCGTCTTAAAAAGTGTATTAACCTCTAGATCATTAATGTCATCAAATCTAGAGCTTCTTTACTGTTTACGGTCATCATAGACAGCTAACTTCTAAGTATGCTTATCAGATTTCATTACAGTGAAATTTGGTTATTTATTATGCTGCAGCAAAAATGAACATGCACACTCCTTTATTTAAAAAGTTAAATATAAATATTAATGAAATTAAAACAATGGTTTGTAATCTTCAAGTACCATCTTTCTCAATTAAGCATTGTTTTATATTTTTCAGTTCTTTATTATTGTTTGCCTATATAAAGAAATGTGTTTCAAGCACTAGAAGAATTAAAAACAATAGAAGATAGACATAATAGAAGTAAACAGTGCTGGAAGTTATGCAAAACAGTATTTAAAAAACTTCTGACAAGAGACTTGCAGATTAGATTAGTTCTTGCAATTAAATTCCAATATAACCTTTTTGACAGAAGTCTCTTATGCTCACCAAGGTTGCATTCAAAATATAGTAATATTGTGAAATATTATTACAATTTAAAATAACTTTTTTAAACTATTTATTACTGTGATGATACATTTTCAGCTGCAGAAATCATTCTAATATGCTGATTTGCTGCTCAAGAAACATTTCTTATCAAAATCAGTGTTTTGCTTCTTAATATTTCTGTGGAAACTGTGATATATATTATTTTTTCAGAATTCTTCTATGAATCGAAAGTTTAAAAAAAAACTGCATTTAGAGGGGAGACCAGGCTTTTGACACTTTTTGCTCAAATGTTTATATGAAGTACCCACATTTGTTTACTACAGAAGACACAGATTCAAACCTTTTGATGTCAAGTTGATGTCAAATACATGGTTCCTTTGTTAATCTACCCCACTGGAGCAGGTTGTAACACAGGCTGAAGTAAGCAAAAACAGCAGCTACAACATGCAATATGCTTTAAAAACAGGTTTATTGTAACAATCCAAAAGAACAATACAAATCAATGTCTCTCTGTGATTGACCATAACTCAAATCCACTTTCTGTCTGACTCAGGTGTGTGTGTGTGTGTGTGTGCGTGCGTGCGTGCGTGCGTGCGTAAATTAGGCTACTAGAACAAGCTACCTTAACAGTATTAATGTTCAATGGAAACTCAACTCCAGTGTGCCTGTGTAAAGAACATATTGGTCTAACAAAAAACTGTCAATGTGTGTGTGAGTTTGTCAATGTGTGAATATTCTCAATCAGAGCCAAAATGGTGAAAAATTAATGTTGTTAACCATAGAGAGGTGGACCCAGAGACTGCATAGGCCATATTTTACCCACACTTTGAGTCTCCATACAGACAACACAAATGTTGTCATTGTCTGAAGCCTCAACATGTTCTTACTGATCTGACTGAACTGCCCTTTAAAGAGCACCAAAACTGTATTTATTCTTTGAAATTTGTAATAAAATCGTCAGATTTTGAAAGCTGAGACTTTCAAAAACACAACCCAACAAAGCTGTTTGTGATTTGTTGGATGGGAGGCTCAATACAAAGGTTTGAAAGCATAGCATAAATTGAAAGATTGATTATTGGGATTTAAGAATCGATATCAGTTCATCAAAATGAGAACTGATTAAAATCGAGAAATCAATTTTTTCAACCCAGCCCTAGTAGAAAAGCCAAAGCTAAATACCAGACTGGCATATGACCAGTACAGAAAAAGATTGGGGATAAATTGAGAGAAACGAAAAAGAAGAAGGTAATATATTTCAGTCAGTTGAATGGAGAGGTCAGAGAGATGCTAAAACTGCTTTTTCTGTTGTACCCCTTCAGTCCTAGACAGCTCGTGCTCTCTCAGCCTGCTGGGGTTCAGTCTCATCCACCTGAGTGCCGCCAGACTTCTCAGCTCACAGGAGTGGAAGTGCTGTTTTAACACAGCTAGCTTCATTCCACCAGTGGCTATTGATTGATGCAGGCAATGCAAGGGCAATAAAACTCACATCTGACCGCTCCCGCCTTAGCGCCTATGAGCAGAAAGCACTTCTTCCTACTCCTGTTATTCCTTGTGAATTTAGAA
Organism: Squalius cephalus; assembly: GCF_949319135.1. Classification (NCBI taxonomy): domain Eukaryota; kingdom Metazoa; phylum Chordata; class Actinopteri; order Cypriniformes; family Leuciscidae; genus Squalius; species Squalius cephalus. Next base: position 9,537,222 of record NC_137131.1, read on the forward strand.
GGGGGGGCGGGGGGCATTAACCTCCCGCCATCGACCCACAGACCTCTAGCCACCCGTCCCTTCATCTTCCTGAGGGACTGCGGTGTCCTGGTGGTTAATGTGTGGTGCGAAACTCATCCAAGATCTATTCGCATCTTCTTTCGATTAGAGAAGTGGTAATAAAAGTTATGGTTTTGTGGGTTACCACCTTAATGGACAGATGCTTTTGATGGTTGTTTAATTTGTCGCGTTACTGTGGCAGGGGAATGTAGCACCTCGTGTCGAGGGTGTTGAGCTATGCTAAAATGCATCTTGTGTTGTGTCGATAGGCAGTGAGTGATTTCCACAGAGGAGATGGAGGTAAAAGGGACATGTGGGAACAAAGCGAGGATGGATGGATGAGCGCATGTTAAGTCAGGAAAAAGACAAAGAGATAGATGGAGCAGGTGCAAGGACAAATGAATAGTACTTTTAAGAATAATACAAAAATGTTTCAAATGATGTAAACTCATGGGAGATTATGATTCTAGTCATATTGGTTGCCTGAGTAAAGCTATTTTGATTGACATAAGGATTGATTGCCGCCATATTGTGATCGCATGACCAGCTGTTTCTTGCTGTGTTAGAAGTAGGGATGGGATTTAATTTTTGGGTCTTCTTTTCTTTTAGTAATTCTTTTAGTAATTTTGAGGAAGAAAAAAATTGCATGATTTTGAAAAACAAGAGAACTTTTTTTGTTAAAAAAAATAAAATAAAATGGCCGAATGAAATTGCTTTTGGGCACATAAAAACATTATGTACGATTCTGGATAAATTGAGAATCGCAATGTTTGCTTCAAATAGATATCGCGAATCTCCCACGATTCTCAATAGACAACTAAACAAAATAACGTTATTTCCTAGAGGTTCTGACAAAATATTAATTGCTACATTTAAAAATGTTTAATTCATTTTAATGTATTAAAAAAAATTGGTTCGAATGAATGATTCAATGACTCACTCATAAATACTTGTTTTGGATGGATCAGTGTTTTTGAACGAATCTCTTAAATGAATGATTCATGATTCCTTACATTTTCTTTAACAGTCACGTGTTGCCACCTACTGGCGTAACAATGTAATTGATACAATAGTTATTTGAAACTGCTCTCTGGGTCAGCTGCAGTGCAGATGCAGAGCTGAATGTTCTGGTCTGATTTTTGACACATATGAATCATTGTCATTTAGGAATAAGGTCGCATTGGTGTTTGAATCGAGATTGCGTTCTTTTAACGATTAATTATGCAGCTCTAACACGGATAAATCATTTATAATAAACACTGCAATATTGAGTTCTCCAGAGCTGGTAGTGGTAACAGCGAGGCTAATGCTGTTGAATTGGCTGTTTAGTAAAACAAACAAGGCTCAAAAAAAAATAATTTATTTTTGGGCACTTTTGAATAGTAGCTTAACAAAGCAACAAATTGAATTAGCTCAGATCAAAACCCTCTGCTACAACAGCGGAGAAATTAATGTTAAAAATACATTAAATGTGGAAAAAAAACCTTTCCCTGTGGTACAGCTGTATTATTATTATTATTATTTTTATTAGCCCCATTTGGTATTCTGTCACTCAGTACTAAATAAATTCTTCTTCATGACAGGACTCAGTGTAGGTCAGGCTTTGAGAAATGGGCAGAAAAACCAGTGAGGCATGGCAAACACCATGTCCATGTCTCTGGCCTATGCATGGAGTTAGCGGCTGCAGAAATGTGCATACGTGTCAGTGGAAATCTCATCTACTCCCCGCCATTAGCATTCCCTAGAACCATCTACAACCAACACCATTCCACCGCCTTAGGAGTTGATCTGTTTTTCATAGCGTTGGGAAGAAAAGAGCATGACACAAGGCATGATAATCTGACCCATATTACACCCCATCCCTTTTTGTGCCCTCTTGCTCACTCACTCAATTGCACAATCACACACTAATATGCACTTTTATAATGAGGTAGTGGCGAATGGCTGTGCTGGGTCTGATTGTTAGTCGTGCACTAATGATGAGGGATAACATTTCCATTTGCTGCAGTCACACATCACAGAACAATTCCCAATCCTCATCCTCAATTTCTATTTTTCTCGTTTTCTTTCATGTTCCTTGCATGTGTTCAAAATGCAAGAATTTCTCTCCCCAATGGCATTGTGACGGTTTTGGTGCTCATTGTGAATTTCTCTATATGTTTTCCCTGAGGTTTTACAAATGGTAAATTGTTAATCAGTGGTGCTTGATTGCTAATATTGTTATTTAATCATTTGTAATATGAACAAACCATATGCATGAGTGATGCCTCCAATCATGTGACATAATGAGGAGGATTTTTTTTTACTTACTTTTTATTGCTTTATTCTCTTATTCTTGACTTCATAATAGTAATATTTAGAAAATAAAGCCAAAATAATGTGAATAAAGTTGTAGCGTTATGAGATAAAACTAGTAACATTTAGAAAATAAGGTCAAAATTGTAAAAATTAATTAGTAAAACTTTAAAAATTAAATTGTAACGTTTTCACAGACAAGGCTTAAGTCTAGTCCCAGACTAAAATGCATGTTTGAGCTGTTTTAACTGAAAGCAACTTGCACTGACATATCTTAAAATATGTCAGTTCCATTGTTTTGTCTCAAGATGCAAATAATGTTTATTTCTAAGGCACGTTTATAAAAGATACTTAAATGTCCTAATTGAACTAAGGCCTAATCCTGGCCTAATCTAAGCCCTGTCTGTGAAACCAGGCCTATAAGATTTAAAGTAGGAATATTTTGGGGGGAAAAATCACTTAAGGTTTCAAATTGATTCTTAAAGACAAAACCTCTCTGAACACCATGTCATAGCGGTGGTGCGTTTCTTTTGTGCGAGCATTTTCTTCCAAAAATATCAAAGTCTAGTGTTACACTGTGACACCTCGTCCTAGTTTACAGTCTGTGCATTTGTGAGGTTTTATGTAGTCAGTGGCATTTGAGTTGTTGCGTTTAGTTAATACACGATACTTGTGTGTGTGTCTATGTGTGTGTGTGAGTGAGTCTGTCTGCCTCAGAGGACACAGCAAAGCACTCTACTCCTCTCACCCACCTCCTCTCTCTCAATCCCTTGGATTATCAAAGAATTCTGTCTCCATGGAAAAGTGATGCTCAGAGGAGACAGTTGCCCTGGCAACAAGCTCACTTAAGCCAGGCCTCTGGATGAAGGGGGAAACGGCTAAACTGACAAAACTCAAGACAGAGAGTTTATTACACACTTCACTTTGGAACTCTAAATTAGTCACCTGTACATGTCCTTTAAAAAAATTATAGACCAAGTACAAGATGCTGGTCTAGTCGAGAGTCTGAAAAAGGCCACAGTATACAGGGAATGCATGGATATTTATTTATTTATTACAGATAATAGTTTTTACTATGGCTTGTAACCAGTGTGATAGCCAATTTTATACTTTAAATGTAAGTTTTTTTTATTTTACATCATCATTGTTCACAATGAAAGCTACATGTAGTTACAAAATGTTTCCATCTAAGTTGTGAATTTAATTAATGAAAAAAAAAAAAAAGAATATAATAAAAACAATGTTCACATAAATCAGATAAAGAAGATATTTTCTTACCTGACTTTTTTGGTACTCATCTATAAATTTATATTGTAAATGTGTTTCCATCATTGTTAATGTACGTCTTCTTACTGAATTAAAAATGTAGCCACCTAAAGCGAGCATATACATTTTGTTAAAAAATGTTTCCCTCAACATTTTTTATGCAATTTTTCTAAATTTGCATAAAAATGAGTGAGTGGCTAGTTAAAAAAAAAATATCCAAAAAGAGGATAAGAAGTTTAATAATAACATAGAAAAAAGTTTAATGGATAAAAAAATAAAAAGTCCTGATATTATCTGCTTCCAAAAATGGCCGATCAGACCATATTGATAATAAGAAATTTGAAATTCGAAATATGAAAATATTGGCTGATTCAATGTAGTCCCTTGCATCCCTTGCCCACATGATCAAATAATTTCTTGTTTATTGATTGTCTCTTTCCTAATAAATGGTATTTTATTGTATTACATCCACACAAAAGGAGACTTAAAAGAGTAAGTTGAGAAACGTTTGTTAGCTTTCATATGCAGTTATTGTGTGCTAAACAAGCATCTACTGCACAGCTTCTAGCTAGTGCCTGCTGGCTCTCAGAATGGATGTAATGTAAGACTGTTTTGATGATTTGGAGAAAATGTTGTCCCTCCTAGGTCTTAGGTCTTCACTTTCAGTTTCCCAGAATTGCCTGACCGAAACACCAATAAACATATAATCAGCCTCTAAACATTAGCACACCCCATCTACTCATTCTACACATTTTATTCACATTCAGCTAATGCACTCTGAATGGCACCGAGCCTGTGTTTGAAAGGGATTTCAGCTCTCATCTTTCCCGTTGGGTTTTAAAATTTCTCTGTCATCATTTACCTGCATTATTTCCCTCTCAGCCTCGGGCCATGTGGTTCTGGCCACAACAGCACAAACTCTCGCTGGGAAACTGGATGGGGACTTGGACTTAGTTTTTTTTTTTGACCCATATATTCCTCTGCCCTCCCCTTTAGTGCTGACAAAGCTCTCTGACATCCCAACAGGGAACTACAAAACCAATTAGCAAGTTTTTTTTTTTTTTGCAAGTGCAGAACTTCAAACTAGAAAACAGGCCAGACTATCATTACAAAACTGCCCCATTCCACAGCACTGTGATGTGGATATTAGCAGGAAGCACAGAGGTGCAGCAGACAGCAAACACAAATAATTGTGCCAATTCTTTATTTTAGCTCCATTAGTGAAAGATTTGGCACTGCATCATCAGATATTTGTTTTGGTCTTCCCTCGTCATTTCTGTCTGATAATAGGACGTGTGAATAATATTGTTTCCTTTATCGGTTTTCGCGGACTAATCCACTGCATGTATACAGCAACATCCTTCTGATCGTATGGTCTCATGGTTGTGTTAGCGTTTTAGAATTGCTGAACGTTTTTAATAATTTGAAGAATGCTTCGAGCTCAACCTCGAGGATAACCTTTAGTGATGCCCAGAGAGATGCTGCCGGGCTGTCATGCGGTTGGTACCCGTGAAAGTGAAGTCATCTGGAAGAACTGAACAGCTCATGGCAAGAACTGACATGCTGACAATCATCAGGGTTATTTTTAGAGATTGACCAAAAAATATATAGCTGTATCGAATCAGTCATAAATATATTTGTGACCGATTCAGATTATTTGTATACTTGTGTGTCCAATAACAGGATCCAGAACCATCATTTTGTGTTCTGTTTTTAATTACTTTCTAATAATTAACAATTAATCTAACAATTAATAAATTGCTTTAGCAGCATGATCATGAATTCCAAGTGTTTTTGCTTCAGTAAACGAGTAGATGACATTAAATATCAATTCAAATCAACATGAAACTCACTGATACAAGAAAAATGGAGCTTAGTGCAAACATATACAATTGTAATAGACTGAATTCGGATGTAAGTGATAGACTGACTTTGCCATGTGAATATGTGTGATGTGTTGCTTCAGGGCATGCATTAGACAGTATGTTTGTGTGCACCAAACGCTTGTCAGCTTTAGTGAGAAACAATTTATATTCAGTAAACACTGACTTCTCTTTCTCTGTGAATGATGCTCTTCATTTAAGTTTTGGCATGCTCTAGTAAAATGTTTGGTACACATCACCATAGATAACAGTCAGCATCTTCCTGTAGCGATGTCAGCTGGCTCTGTTTTTGCAGAGAAAGAAGCACAATAGTTTGTCAGTTCTTCAGTGCGAATTGAAGGTAAGAAGAAACCTGCAAGAGCGTGTCCCACTGACTACCACAGATACTTGGATGTTCTCAGAGACCGAAAAGAGAGTTTGTAGGGCCCTTAACTCAACAGGTTATTGGGTTGCTGTGACTGTTGATGATGACTATGTAAATAAAGCATACAGATATGGTAAATCAATCCATTTTGAAGAAAATACGTATGGTTATGGTTATGGAAAATACGGTCATGATTGCAGATTGTGGGAAGCAATGCTGTTTTGATTACATGTATATTTCCTGTTGACCTTGTTTGAATAAGCAGACTATTATTAATAGAAAAAAACAAGTTAAAGTGTAACCACTGATTTTCAACTGCTTTGTATTGTAACAATATGTAAATTAATCAATACAAATTTTCAAAACGACTCATTGCAAGGTTTCTGTTATCATGTTGCAGTTGGCTTCCATTTTATAAAAGCAATAACCCAATAAAGCGTGTTTTTTGTATGTGATTTTACTAGGATTAAAGGTCCGTTCACACCAAAGACAATAACTATAACAATAGCTATACAGTTTTATTAATCATTCTAATTTTATGTGAATAAGAAAAGTCAACACCACAACTATAACAATAACGACTGGTGTGAACAGGCCTTATAGGCCCCATCCACACTACTGCGTTTTCGTTTAGAAACCGAGACCTTTTGCTACGTTTGCACCTCCCGTCCAGACTAAAAACAGAAAAAATGAAGACCTAAAACGGAGAAGTTTAGAAACGCTGCCGACCCCGTTTTTTGCGTTTTGAATCTCCGGGGAGGGCGTTTTAGTGAAGACGGTTCAAACCGGAGGACTTTAGAAACGATGACGCAGAGGCTCACGCTCGGCTCGATTGGGTGTCATCAGTCATGGAGTATACACAGGTAATATTCAGTCAGTACCAGTAAACTCCACCCGCTGGAACAGTTTCTTACAGTAAGAAACTGCCACGTCTGACCAGGCGCGGCTCGCGCGGAAAACGCGTGCATGCTAGAAATAGAACCGACGCCTATTTTTCATGTGACACGCAAGCGTGTTGGAAGCGTTTCCAGGCAAAATAGAATAGGAAAAGATGTTTACATGTCATTTTGACACAAATACATATTGATGTTTGAAAGTCTCTAGGTTTACTGGCACGCGCATGCCCAGTGTTGGTGTATGGTCACGTGATCCGCGTTTTCAGTCGTTTTAATGTGGACGGAGATCAATTCTAATACGCAGCTAAAACGCTGGTGTGGACGGAGATCGTATTCGTTTTAATTCTCCGTTTCTAAACTAAAACGCAGTAGTGTGGATGGGGCCTTAGGGTTTGAGGCTCATCATCTTCAATACTGATTTACTGATTTTATAGTTATCTAAGTTGTACTGTTGCTCATTTTGGACAGCAGGGGAAGCCGAGTGTTCTGGTAACATCTGATTCATCTCCTTAATTTTTTTCTGCAGCTACTTCCCCATATCATTTAAAAAAAAAGAAATCCCATATACTTCTCAACACACATTCAACTGCAGTTTCACATTCTTATATAAGAAGTTCACGGTAAACTTTGCTGTCAGTGCTGCCACAGTTGTTCACTGTAATATTGGCATTTGAGACACTCAACTATTACATTTACATATACAAAAAAAAAAAAAAAACTCTCTTCTATTCTCACTAACTCCAGAGATCCCCCCCCCCCCCCTCCCCTCTTGTCTGTCTGTCTGTCTCTCTTAAAATCACAGTCATTAGTGGAGGAAAAGAGGCTTCTTAGCAGTGAAGACAGTAAATACAGACTATTAGTGCTGTGCTCTTTCTGCACTAATAGTTTCTGGCCAGGGGAGAACGAGGGCCCAGGTGCAGGGGTCAGAAGGGGTCAGAGGCATACATCCTCATGCTGGAGACTTTTAGAGATATGCCAGCCGAGTCTACATATATATATGGACTAGTCTGTGTTACTTGAATGATAAGTCAAGTAATTGGGCCTAAGAAAACATGGTTTTAGGTTCAAATGTCTCATATCAGATGTGTTCATTAGAATGCAAGGTCTTGAGATGCACAAGTTAAAGTATTTTTAACTTGACACAGCATCTTAAAAATACAACATTCAAGACAGGAGACTTGAAAAAAGTGGCCGAAGGTGTCTGTAGCAGCAGTGTTTTATAGGGGAATTTAAGCTTTCTAAGAGGATAAAATCTCCTAATGCAATATCTAAACGTTCTTTTCTGAATCCTGCAAGCACCTTTAAAGCCCCATGCCTTTTTCTTTGCTTAGATATCTTTTGCTTAAAAATTCAGCAATTTACCACCATTACTATCTACAATCAGACTCATTGACATCATCACACTGCCATGTAGCCCTTAGAGCTCAGACAACAATCAGTCCTGATGTCTCAAGTGTTTTAATACCCGATGTAGCTGGGTGTCAGTTTGCATGCTTGTACTACTCACTAAAGAATATAGACTCATTTTTATTGTTTATTTGTTTTTTCATTTGTTCGTTGGTGCGCTCATTCATTCATTAAATCGTTCGTTCGTGCGTTCATTCTTTCATTCGTTCATTCGTTCATTCATTCATTCATTCTCAGTGGTTGACCTTAACATCTGGAATATAAAGAAAATTAACAAATTGACAGCCATGAATATAAGCAGGTTTCCATCTACATGTCCATGTTCATGGCTGTCAAGTGCCTGTTTGTCGACTTATCTATCCTTGTCAGATTTGTAGGATGAGGATATATGTCCAATATGCACAGCTGACCCTGACACCACCAGTAGCACATTTTCTGATGACATGATGAGACTAGATAAAACTGTCCTTTCACTATATACTGCTCATTCTGTGTGTGTGTGTGTGTGTGTGTGTGTGTGTGTGTGTGTGTGTGTGTGTGTGTGTGTGTGTGTGTGTGTGTGTGTGTGTGTGTGTGTGTGTGTGTCCTACCAATGCCAAGCGTAAATGGATTTTTAATTAGCTGTTTCCACATACCATTGTGTATGTCTGTTAGGAAGCAGAGAGAATAGGCCTCTGCCAAACAGATTTGTTTGTGCTGAGCTGTATTGTGTATGTGTTTAGAGGAAAGAAAAGGTTGGTGCAGAGATCTTTATGTAAGGACAGACTCACCAGGAACTAAATATGGATCCATGAAACATTTACTCAGAACATGTGTTAAAGTTTTTCTGAAGGGATTCTGAAACTCATCATTTGTGGTTTTGGATTAATATCATGAATACTGTCAAGAAATTTCTGCATTCACCCCAAAATCAAAAGAAATAAAAAGTAAATTAGTTATATTTTGCAAAAAGGGAATGAAACCCATTTTGGTACCATTTAGATTTTTCCCATTGTGACATAAAAAGTTCATAGTAACTAGTAACCCACTGTAATAGAAAGTTATGTTTTTAATGTTGTAATGTAATGAGCATTTATTTATTGTATTATATACACTGCCCGGCCAAAAAAAAGGTCGCTGTTTGCATTGTCAATACAAGACCTTGACCAAAAAATCGATGCACCTCTTGATGGAAATAACATCACAACATTTATTTCCATCAAGATGTGCATCAATTTTTTGGTCAAAATCTTGTATTGAGAATGCAAGAGTCCAGCACTCTATAAAGTCTCCTCCAGCACATCCCAAACACTTTCAATGAGTTTAAGGTCTGGACTCAGAGGTGCCAACTCATGTGTGAAAATGATTCTTCATGCTCCCTCCAACCATTCTTTCACAATTTGAACCTGATGGATCTTGACAATGTCAGCCTGGAATATGGCAATGATGTGTCTTCCTACATGGTTGTTTAAAAAATGAAAAGCTACACACTCCAGCAATTAACATAAAACATGCTAGAAATGCTAATCACCACAACAATGATCCAGTCTTAGACTCTTAAGCATTTATTTAAATACAAACCAATTTGAACTCTTTTCTTTTTTTCGTTTTGGCACAATAAATAAATCATCATAAGACTACTACTAATAATAATAATAATACGTATTATTATTATTACCCAGTACTGAGCAACCAATAAATGATTCTCTTGATTTTGTGCTTAAATGACTTGGACATTTCTTTGTGAGATCCACCCTTTTAAACAACAGAATCGTAATTTACAATGGCAAAAACAGTTAGGAAGTGTGTGTTAGGTTAGTGTTGATTGGCTGTGCTGAGGGAGAATGTAACCAATCGATTTAGGACTTCTGTGTCGACTCGGGCACCGCTGTTGACTTAAGTCCCCACAATTACTGTTCATCAGGAAATCCATCGATCGGCAGGGTACACACAGTGCACACACACATACCCAGACACACACTTCACAAAGACGCGCATTCACACAGACACACGCCGTCCCTAGTGTGTTCATTTGTTATATATTGAGAAAACTTTCATAACTCTGTCGCCGGTTTGGACATGCCCGTGCAGATGGAGGGGGGGAGAATAAAGGTGTTATCATGTAAGATAAAAATACAGCCCTCTTCAAGCGTGCGACCACAAGGGATGGTCGGAATTGAACAGCACCGGAGGTGTGAAATGGAGTTTGCTTCTGTTCTCACAGATCCGTGTGTCCATGAGTGTGTGACAGCGTATGAAAGTAAATAGGCAGGGGAGGAAGGGCTCCGGGGACTGTCGCCAATTGTCACTGTGATTTGTGGATGTATTAATTCCAGCGTCTGCGTGTTGCCCAGGGATCCTTGTAAGAAATCGCTGGTCTAAGAATAGGCAGGGATATCTGTCGTTAGCTGGAGAGTTTGCGAGCAAGGATGATCAGACCTTGCGTTTGAAGCTTGTGGGCAAAGGAAGCGGGCATGCTGTTGAGATGCTCTTGAAGCTACTTCCTGTCACTACTTGTATGAGACTTAAATGGCCCCTCGCTCTCTCTCTCTCTCTCTCTCTTCCTCTGTCTTGCTTGAACTATCTGTCTCCTCCTCTCTCTGACCTCTGCCTCATTATTCAGTGGACTGTCGGCCTCATTTGTTGTCTCACAAGTAGATGCGTGTGCTGTCAGCTGCTGTCCTCGTGTCTTATTATGCCTTCAGGTGACTGATAGGCCTCCTTTTTCTCACTCACTTTTGATGGGCATGTCTAGTCGCTCTGTTCATGATGCTCATCTCCTCCTGCTGCGCTTAGCCAGTTTCCTTATGAATGAATGATTTTGAAGGACATGATTACAGATTTGGCTTACTTTTTTATTCAGAAGTGTTCACTTTTAAAGAACAAAAACATATCTAAACATCCCTATAAAGGAGCATCAAATTTTGTTAGATTTAGGTTTAAACCCATAAATACATACAACTATATTTATTAGCTATTTTTTAAGGATGTTTAGATATTTAGTTTTCACTGGAAAACAGGACAAAATACAGATTAAGACAATTTTTTAATAGTAATAAAAATATATTTTTTTAAATCTGCTTAATGATTCCATTTCTGAATTTTTTTACATACTTTTGTGTAAGCTCCAAATAATCTGTTAAAACAATATGTTTTTATTTATTTTTTAATATATTAATTAAATATATATATATTTATATATAAAAATATATATTAATATTATAATTTATAATTTATTTCGGTCTGCCTCAGTCGAAGCATGCAGATGTTCAAGATTCATTAATGAAACCAAAATAAATTAAAGATTAATTATTGCCTAATCCTGATATGTATGAATATTTTGGATATTTATTTATTTATTTACTTACTTACTTACTTACTTACTTACTTTTATGATTAATCGTTTCGTTTTTTTACTCCATAAAAGTTAGGTAGAATTGTGTAAAATTACTATACAACATAAAATTACTGTTAAAACACCTTTAATGCAACATACTTCTCTGCAATATTTTTCACAAACTAGCAGGTTGGTGTTGTTTAGAGGACATCCTTTGACCTGAACTGGTTATCTGACTTACATGGCTAACAGAAATACCCTCAAAGTGAACGTAAATGAAGCAAATATAGGCATTGTACAAAATACCTTATAGTTTTGATTCTAAAGTTTATTTGAAATCCGGGTGTAGAGAGCACACTTATTTCATTTCTGTGCTATCAAATTTGGTTTTGAGACTTGAGAAATTGATAAAAATGATGTCTGTGATGAATATTATTTCTACATTAATTCAGTTAGTTCAGGCAAGAATTTTAAAATACATTTTATATTAGTATTATTTTCATGTTATCACTGTGAAGCTGCTTTGATACAAGCTGTATTGTAAAAAGCGCTATATAAATAAAGGTGACTTGACTTGACTATTATACAATATTCAGATTGGTACATTATTCTGCTGGTTGAAAGTGGAAGATCTACTGTTTTGTGTACTTAAATGTTTTTAATACACTTTAAAAGAATGACTTAATTCATTGCTACATTGTTTTAGTAAAATTTGCAAACAAAGAGTGAGTAAAATATACTTGAACCAGAGTATTGCAAAGTAAACTTCAAATGAGCAAATAGAAATAACTCAATGAACTCTAACTGACCAAGTTAAATGGACTTATTCTCATAACTTAGTTAAGTAGATTTTACTTAATTCTATACAAAAAGAAGTACATTTACTTCATACAGTATTTAGTAAATTTCACGTGTAGTATAGTCAACACTGTGACGACACTAATAATAGCTAAGCATCAAATTTGCCCTCTGAAATTGATAGAAACCTTTTGGTTTGTTGTGTCACATGGACACTGTCTGTAGGAGCAACTCTCAGTTCTATGACTGGCCTGTGATTGCGCTGAGAAAGGTGTGTATTATGTAACAGCGGGAGCCCAGGGAGATGAGGGAGATTGGGGATGTGCTCACCTGTGAGTGCTCACATTCTGTTTGTGGGAGGAGAAAAATCCATGGAGCAGCTGCCTGAAAGAACAAAGTCACGACATTTCCCTGGAGTATTTCCCTTCTGTCACTCTTTTCCTCGGATTCTCTCTCTCAGACTTCCTCTATATTGTATCTACATTGTACAGTGTGTTTATAGAAACTAGCTCATTTGAGGCTCCTTAAGAATGAAATTAGAATATTTGTTGATGATTCAATGAGCATGCTGAACAATTAAATGTGTGTTCGTCCTAGTTTTACATATGAATAGATGTTAGTCCTTTATTATCCACATGTTGCAAAATGAGCTGCTGCTGGTACAAATATTAATGCATTTCTATCATTTAGAACCACTTTATTGTCTGCATATTCCAAGATGAGCTATTGGTACAAATATTAATGCATTTTCTATCATTTGGAGCCACATTAATTAACTCTTAAGAAAACGTTTGTAGTCCAGGTTAGAAAAACCAGTTAGGTTTAGGCACCCTCACATCCAAATTGAGAATGTGTAATCAATTTAGCGTTCCACTTGTCTCTCTCTCTCATGTTATTGTCTTGACTCTTGATCTTTCTGTTTTACCTCTGATTTTTTATTATATTGTCAGGTTTTGCATACATGGACTTGGAGCCAAAAGATCCTTTGTTTTATCAAGCCTTTATCAATGGTTTTGTGGCTTGTTGTGTGAAACTCTGTGCTGTGCAGTCTTTTACGCGTCCTGCTGAGTTTCATCCGTCACCACTGGAGCGAATGTTTCTTCGTCTGGCATTCCACGTGACTAGCCTGTCATGCTCCCCCCCTCTCCATCTCTGTGTCCAGCCTCACAATCACAACACTCTTTGACAGCAAACAGGAAGGGATTCAACACTGATGTCTTAATACAGGCCATTAGCTTGAGGGTCTTACTCACAGAACGTGGCTGAAGAAGGGATGCTTTCAAAAATAAAACACTTGATCAGCATTTAAACCATAATAGCATGAACAGACAGTAGCTTTTACACTTTGAGAACAAAAGGTTTACATGCATTAATGCAAACGCCAATTTGTCCATATCTAGCCATCCAGAATTTCACACATCTCTGTTTTGGATCTAACATCTACCATAAATGATATTTTAAAGGCAAGTTACTTGCAAAAATAAATAATTGGATTTTAGATTATTACTGTACACAGCAAGTTATTAAAACATGATCTGAAAAATATTGACCAGTTTTATCTTTTTCTGAACACTATAATAAATCCAATAAATATCATACCATTCCAATAAATAGCATTGTCATTTTTACAGCTCCAAAAACGTATAATAATAACAATAATAATATATTTCCATGGGCCCCCTAGAACCCTTGTTTGAAAACCCCTGTGCAGAATGAAAATGAAAAATGAAACAGGCGATTTATATTCACAAGAGAATTGACAGACAGCTCCATCTTGTACAGCTCTCTTGTTACCTTGGTTTTTGTGGTTGGCAGTTGGTTAGTTGGAGGGGGAAAAAATGAGTGTCCTTTTAGACCTTTTCTTTTTTTATATGTATAGGCTATATTTTATTCTAATGTTTTTTTCTTTCATTCATGCTTCTTATTCCGGGGTTTTCTGTGTGATTTATTCTATTATTATTTATGTTTACTTCATCCAGAGACACATCTGTTCCAGACACCCACACCTCTCAAGTCAAAAGTAATGTTTAACCGCAAAAATTGAGAGGTTTATTCCAATTGTTTCAAAACTATTCTTAGTGCTGTTCTGACAGTGATGGCCCTGAGTGAACAAGTTCACTATCTGTGTTTTCTTTTTTGTCATTCACAAGTTTAACATGTCCTGAAGTGATTTAATGAGAGTGCTTTAAAGATGAAAGCTGTTTCAGACATCATATGTGCTCTACTGTGCTACACACTTTAAACAGCTTGATCTATAAAGCAGTAATTGGCCTGGACTGAGCTGAATCATAGCTGGAATACAGGATCTATCAGGACACATTGACTTTCTCTGCACCAATCTCACTTGTCGATGAGGGAATGGATAGTTATTTTATCTCGATGGCTGTACAGCGAGGCCTTGGACAAGTATCAAATCATCATGACCTGTTTAAAGTTTGAAGCTTGTTTCAGCATGTATAGATATTTCTTAATGATATTCCATTAAACTTAATGGATAGAGTTGGGCCAACGCTTTGTGTTTAACTCTTGGCACATAACAAATTGGAGAAGTGGTGCTCATGTGAATCTGCCCTCTTCACTAATTTCTTGTCCTGTCTCCACTATATCTCTCTCAAAAAGAGCTCAACGCTTCCTAGTGTATGAAAATACAACTTGTTAAGACCTGTACAGCCTGAAATGGTTCTGGCCTAAGATGGTTGGGCTGGTCTGGTTTGATTATTAGGGATGCATGATACATCAGTACTGTATTGCTCATTGGAGATTATAGTATAGGTTTATATGGGATATTTAATTCTGCATGTAGATTTGAATGTAGTCTTTAAAAATAATAATAATTTAATAACAGTTTAATGTGATCTTTAGAAAATCTCAGAATAATTATCCATTTTTCATATTGTATATTATGTTGTGCATTTTATTCAGCTACAGCGATATCTGGATGTCTTTGTCTATATAAGGGATTTCCTGGAACGTCATAAAATATGTGACTTTATTAGTCTCATTTGTGGACTTTCTGCACGAGGGTATCTCCAGTATGAATTAAACAGCCATTACATGATAGCGTATTTTATGCTCCATAATGCTCCCATCACCTAATTTTGGGTATATTACATATTTAGCTTTAATATATCAACCTAATTTTCTTATCGGACCAATAACACTTATCGGCCAATACCGATATGGCCGCCGATATATTGTGCATCCCTAATTTTTAATATCAGTGCATCCTTATTTTAGTGGGAACTCTATATAGTTAAACCAGCTAAACCATCTTAAAAGACCTACAAATCACCTTTTAAGCTGGTTTAAGCAGGACTTGCTTAAAATATGCTGTTGTTATGGAACTTGGCGAGTATTAACAACAGTGCAGCTGTTCTGTTCACTTTTGAGAGAAAAAGCCCCTCAGTCGAGCTCTCATGATTGCTTGCTCACAAAAAATGGATACTTTTCATCCTGCTGTGAAGCGACGTTTACTTTCATTATCTCCTGATTGCACCCCGTCTAGCTCAGGGTAAGTGGAGTCATGTCGACTCTTTGGGCTGGGTAACGCTCGCCCCGCGGCCACCACTGAGGGTGTGGTTTCGCATACAAAAGGGCAACAAGGAAAATGGAGCATCGTCTCCGCATAATTAAAAATGTTCATGCCGGAAGCGTACTTTCAATTAAATCAGGCCTGGTTAATCTAGTGGCTAGTTCTTTATTTATTTTGATGATAGACGGTAAATGAAGATATTCGTAGCTCTGAGAAATGGGTGACGCTGGAACCGCCAGGTGTAATTTATATACGAATGTCGCTTTCTCAACTATTTCTCAGCTGTGCATTCAAAATGATACAGGTGCCTTAGCATAGAAGCATATGTATGTGTATGTGTGTGTGTGTGTTATATTACAATACTACAGTGATATTAACTAAGGCCAATCCTGGCTTAATCTAAGCTGTCTGTGATTAGATAAATAGAGTTCACGGTTATAGTGATCATTTAGTATATTTACTGATCATTTCAGTCACAAAGAATATTGAGATCTTGGGTTAATTACCTTTTAAAGTGCAAATATTACCTGTGATCCCCATGACACCTACAGTAACACTTACAAAGACTCGCAAAAACTTTGCTGCTCGGTGCACCACATGGCTCTTTCATAGAGTGCAAGCTATATACAGTACTCTTTGCTTTATTAATCATTATTAAATCTCATAGTGGGTAATTAGGTTCATTATTAGATTAAACGTCATGCATGAAAGGTGTAAAAGGTGTTTATAATTCCTGTTTTTTTAATATTAGTCTGCTAAGTGCTTTTTGTCTTACTGAAAGTGTCGCTCAGAGCCGTGATGGAGAGCACAAGCTGTTACACTAATGAGGTGTCTGGAAGATAGTTAGTACTTTAATGCTAGTTGACGCAGTTGATGAACAGCCATCAAATGGCACTATTATAAGTGACTGAAAGCTTTGAAAGGACCCTAGTGACATGATTAGACACGTATAACCTACAGTACATTAATGCTCAGTCTTGTCGGTAAACAAACTAAAGTATTACAGACAGATTTTTGCAATTTGCCTGAATTGCTGTTTCTCGCTTTGGTGTTTTGACATTGTTTTCATGGGGGCGAAAGTGTGGAGTGATTGTCTTTGTTTTTTTTTCTCTCACTCATTATCAGTCCTGGTTCAAGGAGATGTGCTCTCATTTGCATGTGGGCCCCCAAGGGCTGGAGTCTTTATGTGTATCAGGTGATTCATACTGCTTAAAGCAGGACTCTTTTGCCGAGGATTAGAATAAAACCAATCAATTAGCCAAGAGAAAGAGAACAGTGAAACTACTAAACACCTTCAACTTCACTTCTCTGTCTTCCTGGGTCAGAGAAATGGGGAAACATACTTAATTCTTTCCCCCACTATTGTGGGATTTTCCGGCTTTCCGTGTTTTCACTGTTATACGGAATAGGGGGCGCTATTATACATCTTAAAGATTACTGAATCTCCTGATGAAAACACATGCGAAGAAGATGCAGAAACAAGCAATATTATACTACGAGCTATAGGTCTGTGCAAGCTTGTTGATGGACTCAATCTACTCCATCTATGTTCAACGATGAACATCGTTCTGAATCCGGTCTTTGACAAAAACATGATTTTCTCAGCTTTTTGCTCAAAATGTTGCTTTTTTTATGAAACTTACCCACATTCAAGTGTTGATAATAAAAGAATACATGAAGCTAGAATAAAACTTTTTTTTTCCATTGTTGCTGTTTAAAAGCAGAGGGTCTGTTTTTTCTGTTGATTGCATGTCCAGATATTCATACAACAAAATATTCTGGGGGCCATGAAGTTTTGTGAAAATGGTCAAAAACGCTGGCGGTGGCTGGCAACTTTAAAAGAGTTAATTGTCATAAAAGTAAATGTCACAATGCACAAATTCTTAAAGGTGCAGTATGTAATATTGACAACTAGTGGTTGAAATGGGTACTGCAGTCCAAATTCTAAATATTGGAGAGAGCTGTTTCCTCCGCCCCCTCCACCTCAGACTTGATGCTAACGCGGGTTGCCAGATTGAAGACACGCAACAGGAACGAGCGCAGTTGACAATTGAAAACGACGAGACTTACATTGTATGTTGATCAGCTAATGTATTGCGATGTTTTTATTACCGAAGCTTTTTAGGTCGAGTAGAATCTGCGATCTCTGACCAAGTTTGTTTCCTGGCTTCCATGGCTACAATACTCCGTGTTTTCTGCCAATTGGCAATCCAGGGTACCGAAATACTATTGAGTAGATTGGCAGTGATCACACAGACCAAAACAAAAACAGACATTCCAATACGGACATTAAATAACTGGCTGTAGCATTGTTTTTCAGGCACGTTTCCTAAATCCCTGCAAACATATTATGGTATTTTTATGTCAAAGAAATTGCATTCAGCACCTTTAATTGACTTTCTTTGTGCAAAATTATATGCAAAAAACATTTACATTATTTTGTTTTTTTGATAAAAACGATCCTTCAAGCTGCTTTTTTCCAGTCCCTCAACATTTAACATTGCTAGTTAATCCATATTTTTTTAATTTTACAAGTTTGTCTTTATATATTTGTGGAGATTTTAATAATATTTATTTATTGTGACCATCAAGTTATTATGGTAATGAATGGCATGTGTCTGTTAAGTTTGCCTGTGCACATTTGTACATTTGTTTGTGTCTGGCCTGTACCTTGTTTTATTATGGCACTTGTCATTTCCATGGGCCATTCTAAACAGTGTTACTGTATCAAAACAAAGCTCTTATCATGAAGAGCCTGTGCAATTATGGAAGTTCTGTTTCTGTTCCCGAGGGCTTGGTGGCACATAACATCCTCCACATATATAAATATATATCAAATCATTCACAGTACAAAAGGATATTGCAGCCCCTGTCTGATGTTGCTAGCATCTGCATTTTTATTACCATTCATCGCAAAGTATTTTCTGCACATGTATTCTGGTTCTATATAGGGAAACCCTAATGATGTTTTATGACATGTCATATTCAATATTCTCACATTCTTACTTTATGCATTTTAAATCTGTTCTTATCTGAATGTAATCTGGAACAATAAGCTTCTAGTTGTTGGTTACATGTGAGCTTTATGATATATTATATCTAAAAATAAAACTAAGGCATGGCTTACTGTGCAATTGCTTTGGTAGAATGGAATTAAATGAATAAATAGAGCTTTGATAAGTGACAGTGGTTTATTTACGTCTGGATGCTTTTGACCTTTTGTTAAAACATGCTGTTATATCTAAATAATAGTCCTGAATATCTTAACGTTAGTTCACAATTTCACGCTTAGCGATTTTATTTGCGCAACAGCCTGATCAGCTTGCTGTTTTGCATTGTTCTTTCAGATCATTACAGTGGCATTTGGTCTTATCCTTAATTAGGCCGCTTCATTAAAAGCAGACTAATTGGTGTAAACTCCTGCCTAGTCCAGCTGCAAAGTTGTCATAAGGATGGTGTGTTTGATCAGTAAAGGTCTGACCTAAGTTTGATTCTAATGAGGTGGGACATCATTGAAGGTCTTTTGCAGAGAACAGTGTCATTCCCTTCTTAACTATAATGAACAGAAATGATTAGTACTGAATGCATTAAAGAGCAAATAACTTGGTGTCACCACTAATTTTTCAGCCCATGGTTTGTTGTTTATAGTTATTATCTTGCCAAAAAACATTAGACTAGCCAAAACATGTTACCCAATTGTTCAATAGAACCCCCTTTTTTCCAAATAGATTTAAAAGGAACTTTAAAAGGAATAGTTGACACATAACTGACAGTTCTTTCGTTATTCACTCATCCTGCCATTCAAACCCATGTGATTTTCTTTCTCGCATGGAACATTGATGTTCTTTTTATTATTGTTTTGAAGCAGTGTTCCCTTGTGGTTTTAGCACTGCACAGGACCGAATCATATATGCATGAGTTGTTTATATGTTAGTATGCAGCTTTATTAAATCAACTTTTTTTTCCCCTGTAGGAAAGGAGTCTAAATGCGTACCCATTCCTGGAGATATGCAAAGGAGATCTGATCCATTACATGTGTCCACTAGAGAATCCGACAGACTTCTGCGTGCCTGAACTTCTTGAGAAGAATACATCTGATGACGTGGAGGAAACAGTGGAGCATAAAGACGCTGATGTCACAGAGTCAGGGGCGGGTATGTTACTATGCTCATCAACTTAGAATGAAAAGAATTGAACTGTTCTGGCTCCAAAGCCAATTCCACTTAACGAATCTGGTTCCTTCATGACTCATCTGCTATTTTTAATAAGCATGAACAACATTCATATTTGTTGTGAAATGAGATGAAATTTATATTTCGAACAAAACAATAACAACTCAGAAATAAATTCTAAAATGCACTGCCTGTTCGGCCACAAATCTAAAAAAAAAAAAAAGTCCAGATTTAACGATTTCAAGATACAATAAGATCCTTCCAAAAAGAGTAAAAAAAACTCAATACTTGAAATTCATTCGCTGCGTATCCAAAAAAGGATTACACGCCGAGTTGAGTAACTATTTTAGTTGTGTAACTATACTGATTATGAGTTCTTGCATGAATGTGTTTATAAGGACTCATTCATCATGTGCATTTCTTTTTTGCACTTGTAATAAAAAGAAGATTGCTAGAATCTCGGTGTGTAATCCTTTTTTTGGATACCCAGCGAATGAATTTCAAGTATTAAGGTTTTTGTGTGTTAGTTAATTAATAGTAGTTGTGTCTTACATGCATGGATACAGACATATGGGTCATGATGTTGCCATGTTACCCCTGCTTGGGATCCCATACCATTACCCTCATTTCAGATGTTATAAATCTCTCAGAACCTGCCAGGAACATTAAAACAACATGTGAGCGCTTGCTTGAATGTGTTCATAAGGACTCATTCATCATGTGCATTTATTCCAGAGAAATTGCACAGTAGTCGCACCTTATCTGCCATATTATGTCTCTGCTGTGAGCTCTGTGAAACTGAGAAAAATGAATGCGTGCAGCTCAGTCACAGCAGTAGTTGTCCACAGTTCAATCTGTGGTCAGTAAAACAAATGGCTGTGAAGATTGATGCTAAAGTCCAAGGGCTGTTTTCTGCTCTGCACAGCTAAACAGAGTCATTACTCCAGCGGGACAACAGCTAAGCTCAGTGTGTGTGTGTGTGTGTATGCGCCTGCAGCTCTCTTAATTAAAGGCCGTTCAATCACAGCTGCTCAGCTGGATCTGACAAGTGCAGGTTGTGAATCAAACTCCTTCATTTGGGGGATTCAGGGCAGTTCAGAACGTCTCTCTTCCACCCTTTGTCTTTCTTTCCATCCATTCCTTTTCTACCATCTCTTTCATTTCTTAACTTGCTGCTTTAACTTGAACCACTGAACCTTAGATTTACACACTGAGAAATGCCTCCATCAGAGCTTGGATTTCAGTGTAGGTATATCAAGCCCATTGGACACTCATTGGAGTTCAATGTGAATGTGCAGTGACCTTTGTTTATACCACACACATAAGCAGTACAATTGCAAAGACACACACATACACACACACACACACACACACACACACACACACACACACACACACACACACACACACACACACACACACACACACACACACACACACACACACATATATTGATTATTGCATATTAAATGTAATGTATATGGTTTTATTATACTCATTCTCACTCACACTCTCTTTTGCTGTACCTATAATTACGTAGTCCTTTCCGCTTTCAAAATCCCTTTTGTCTAAAAACATTTTACTGAACAAAAATCCTGAAGCTCCGGTAGCAATCCCACTGGACCCAATTTAGAAACTAATTCAGGCAAATGCGATTTAAGAGGCTTTCCGAGGTAAGATATGCTTCAGCTTTGTTGAGATTTCAAACCGTTTGGAGAGTCTGGAAGCAATTTTTACAACTGGAAGGTCTTTCTCACATATCAAATATTTGACCTGTGTTAGTGCCAAAACTGTTTCTCTTTTGTTCAGTGATATACAGTGGTGGAATGAAATTTGAGAGGCCCTTCACATATACATTGAATAAGTAATTAATAAAGATATATTTTATTTGATATTTTTATGTGTGTGCAGTATATAAAATACATTAAATACATAAAAACATGAAATCAAATATGCTTAATCTCCTGTGGTCTGACACTCTGCGACTCAGGCAGGCCGAGATCTGTCTAGAACTGAACCCGATAATGACTATAAGGTGAGTTATTATGGACAGGAAAGTGATTAGGAAAAATGGATAGAGCTGGTGAATTAGGGACCCTCTGATCATCACATTGTACTCTCAAGTGACCATTCTCCGATGTGCCAATGATCTTTTAGAGGGTGTCATCCAAGCTGTGAACAGAGCTAATTCCAGTGTCACAGTGCTCAAGAGCACCAAGGGTACACTGTGCACAATTTGAAGGACAAGTACAGGCACATTCACCAGGACCGGAAAGCCCAGTCTAATCTTAGCAGTGCCCTTTTGGGTTGTTAAAAGGTTTCTCACATACTCCAACTGAGAGGTTATAATTAGCTGTGGTGATTTGGACAAGAACGAGTAGGTTTTAAATGAACAGTTTGGGTAACAGTTCCCGATTAAGCATCATTTGGTTTTATACTTATATATTGCTTGCATATTAGGGCTTATATATTAATTAGGTATGTCAGTAGATACATTTATCTTGTTTAATGTGTTTATTTTGTCTTCATTTGCTATATCCAGATAAGTAAACCATCAGATTGAAGGATGATTGTCATAAAATGACCTAGTTCTGGCATGACACTCTAGATGGCGCAGGCTGGTAGTGATTTAGTAGCGATCACATCATTATCTACATAGCTGATTGGCTGCTGTTACACCAGCTCAACATTCAAATACTGGTAGTGTTGCTGTTAGCAGTGTGCAGAAACCCTCCACCTTCCCCAGCACCACCTGTATAGATCTGCTACTGTTAATTCATTTATGCTACATGTGCAGCAGCAGCATGTCTGTGAATGCATTGGCAGTACATGGTATTCATTACCATGCCAATGTTTCCGAGAGTTGTCATGACAGAACTCTATTTTTTTTTATCCAGTCGAGAAACACAGTTTGCATATCATCTTGCCATACAGCGGTGGCATGTTTTGACATTCCGTTCAGTCTGTATCACACAGAAACAATGACAGAATGGGACAGAGCTCGTGTTTTAAAGCTAAACTGACACTGGAATGAATATTTCACTGAAACTGGCGGCGTGCCACTGTTCTCTTTGCCATCTCTGATGTAATAAGCCTGGTTTTCTTTCTTCCATTGGAGAAAGTGTAACTAACAGCTAACTTGGATCACGTGTGCCTTGATAACCAATCAGTTATGAAGCAGTGAAGGCTCTCCTCTATTTATAGATTTAATATATATTTTAATTTTCATTTTAATTTTTTTTATCATTTTAAAATAATCCTAGATAAAATATTCCATGTTCCAACATACATTATTGATTGATATTGTGGCCATTCATGCAGCTTAGGGAGGAGACATTTCTGTGGTGGGCAAATATAAGGTGTGTTGTGGCACCTAATGAGGTTTGAAAAGGTCTTCCCCTCATTGCTCCTCTTTTCTGCCTGTGTGAATCTCCACAATTAGCAGAGAGCTGGTGCTTAATTGAGATGCCAAATCTAATATGTTGAGATGGAGATGATAGAGGGATCATTTCTATCCATCTAAAATAATGCTGGCAGGGAGGGACGAGAGGTTAAATTCACATGCTGTATTAAAAGAAATTAGGCAGAATGGGAAGTTTTTATTCAAATAGCTGGTATAAGACTCTCAGTGTAGATTCTCTCTTCCTTCTTCTTTCCATCCATATCCATCCTCATTGTTATTCAGTCACTTTATTTGTTCAGTTTAAGCATTTAGTTTCAGCAAGAGATTCCAGTCATGACCCTCTTAAATTGCACCTTACAAAGAGATCACGACCTTTTGCCCAAATGATTTTTTTTTTCAGACTCAATGCCATTTAATTATTCTTCTGTCCATTTTTTCAAGTTACCCTTCTTCCCGTTTTCAACCAAAAGCTCCTTACTCGATTTACAAAAAGATATCGATCTGTGATTAGGCTTATGTTAAATTATATGCAAATAATCAATCTATTGACTTGTAAAGCTGCTTTGTAATGCCTTTTCAATGCTTTACTTGTCTGCCACAATAACGTAGTGTATTTGAATTATCTTAATTGCTATTAAGCAATTAACTATTGATCCAATAAATTAGCATTTTGTGTAAGTAATTCGATTTTTTAAATCTAATCAATATACGGCCATAGTAAAAAGCACATTTGCTTTGAGTCTTTGCCGTGTTTAGCATGTTTGTATAGTAACCACTAAACTCGATTCATAAAGCTGCATTTCCTCTTTAAGGAATTCCTTTTTTTAGCCAAGAGAATCGCAGCTGTTTACCAACTTCTAACCTTTAATTCTGAGTTAAATATTTGAAATCTCTTTGGAGGTATTATTTTTTTATTTGGCACAAACGCAGCCTTTGGGGATTGTTTTAGCTCATATTTAGCGTTTTGGCAATTATAACTCTCACCTGGTGTGTGTCACGATAACAGCACAGCTTCTTGCAATTATACTGCTGTTAGTAAATGACTGTAACCCTCTGATGCTGAAATGCCATTAAAGGATCCCCAAAGGCTATCAGTGAAAACAGCAAGACTTTAAACTACAATTTTTTTTTTTTTTTTTTTATAATTCAAGTTCTTCAACTCAGCTTATTTTTAATGATAGTGTACAGTATATTCACTCAGAATAGTTCCTAATGGTATCAAAGTCCCCCTAGTCAATGCATATTTGTATCCCTTAAAACTTATCTTTGATCTCCAAAATGGCATATTTACATGTTTTTTTCATGCCTTAATATAGATTCAATGTAATTCTACACCCTTGCTCCCTTTAGTATACGCGGAGCCATGAATATGTAAATTAGCCCCGGCTCTACTCACACACACCAGCTCAGAGATCCACTCGCTCAATTTTACTGTAGTTAAATGCTTCACAATGACAAGTGGAAATACTGGTTAAATTCTGCCATATATGTTTGAACCAGAAACTGATTCAGAAGAAGACGATGTATCAGAATACTAATGCGTTTTATGTATCGCTTTCTACAACATCGGACATACAACGGTAATTAATATGATTAGCCTTTGGCTTGACTACGTTATAAAACAGCTAATAATGTGTTGCTAATGTTACACAAACCGTGTTCGCGTTCGCCATCTCAGTCTGCCTTCAAAAAATCAGTATCCTTAGAAACGCTTTGAACATCATAGAACGTCAGTGGAGAAAGGCATATATTTCATCATAACATCGTAATATACATAATTCACCTGCTATATTGCTAAATGTACCCGGTTTTTGTCATATCAACAGAAAAATATACCGGTATAACCTGGCTTCTCTTGAGACTTCCCTGCTTCAGAGGATAGTTAATGATATGCTGGTATGTTGACGTGATTGGTTACAAGGTAGTTTGTGACTCTTTATTGTCACCGGCCCACCGGTGGGACCACAGCCATTACATATTTAAAACTGTTAATGTTAATTGATTAAACTGTTAAATATACTTTATGTTCCAGGTGAGCTGGAGCAGAAGTCAAGCTCAGTGTTCCAGGAAGTGGTTGAAGAGAGCAGGGATGTGGTGGAGGCCTCTGCCCCATTGCTGGAGAGCTCTCAGCCTGGCCTGGGTGAGGAAGAGGATCCCAGCGAGGATGGGGACCAAGGGGCCAAGGGGTCCAGCGAGTCTGTAGGCAGTGGCTCTTCCTTTGAAGAGCTGGACATGGAAATGGAAGAGGAGAAAGAGGAGAAGAAAAACGAAGCAGAGGAGGAAGACCATAATGGACAGCAGAAGCCTGTGATGGTGGGAGAAACAATCGGGAACAGGGAGGAGTGAGGGATAAAGCGGATTAGAGGGAATGTGGGTGAATGATGAGCGCATATGTGAGTGTGGGTGCATGTGTGAGAGGAAGAAAGTTTGTCAGTGTCTTTGAAATCATCAAAGGCTGTTTTTCTTTTCTTCATAAGTCTTTGAAATTAACATCCTTAAATATCCGAAAAGTTCCTTCTTTGTTATCAGCAAACAAGCAATTATCCCTTTCAGAACCTTTTATTAATGACTTAATGAAATGCACATTATTCTTTGGCTTTGTATTTATTTCTATGAAAACAAATTGTATATGTTGCTTCCTCTATTGTCTTCCCACGGTAATCATGAACTACATTCAGGCAGCAAGTAAATGAGGCACATTCTGAAAATGAGGTGACATTGTTAACGCAACTAAATGAAGCTTAATCAGACATTTTATTTCATTAACATGTTCTACAGATGATGTATTCAGTAGCGTTTGCTTCAAAACATGAATAATTCATTCCAAATGTTGTCTGTTGCTGTAGGAAAAAACTGAAAAAGAGTGAGAATAATAAAGTGCATGTTTTTATTAGTGATTGGAGTGTGTTTAATTTGACTGGTATGTATGTAATTGATCTGTTGTTGTTTTTGTTGTTGTAGTTGTTTTTTAGAAAAGAGGAAATCAGTACAAAAAAGATAGATTAAGTATACAGAAGATATTCAAGTATATCAGTATATTTTCTCTTTCTTTACCACTTTCTTTAAAAGTAACTTTGCAACTACATCAAAGTCCCTTTCAGGCAAGTCATTTCACTCGGCGGCCATCTTTTAAACACCTCTCGGGTGTAATGTGGTGGATTTTAATAATGTTGTGCTAAAGGGCACAGCATTATTAAATGTGACTTTTTTAACTATCTGATCGGAAAGCGACATTCCAGGGACCCTCCCTGACTATTTGAACTTTGCCTTGTTGCTGAGTGGTTCCTTATTAACTATTGGAATTGTGCGCGAGGAACCCTGAAATTTCACAGCACTCGCCATGCCAGAGTCTTGTCACGTCATGGACACCACACTAGAGTCTCGTCACGTCATGGACACCACACTAGAGTCTAGTGTGGACACCACACTAGAGTCTTATCACTTCATGCACACCACACTAGAGTCTTATCACTTCATGCACACCACACTAGAGTCTTATCACTTCATGCACACCACACTAGAGTCTTATCACTTCATGCACACCACACTAGAGTCTCGTTGCGTCATGGACACCACACTAGAGTCTCGTCACGTCATGGACACCACACTAGAGTCTTATCACTTCATGGACACCACACTAGAGTCTCGTCACGTCATGGACACCACACTAGAGTCTTATCACTTCATGCACACCACACTAGAGTCTTATCACTTCATGCACACCACACTAGAGTCTTATCATTTCATGCACACCACACTAGAGTCTCGTTGCGTCATGGACACCACACTAGAGTCTCGTCATGTCATGGACACCACACTAGAGTCTAGTCGCGTCATGGACACCACACTAGAGTCTCGTCACGTCATGGACACCACACAAGAGTCTAGTCGCGTCATGGACACCACACTAGAGTCTCGTCACGTCATGGACACCACACTAAAGTCTTGTCACATCATGGCTTTCACGCCAGAGTCCCCTCACATCATGGTCGCTCAGGTCACCCCTGGAGATTTTTTGGTGGTTTTTTTTTTTGTCCAGCAGATGCAGAGCTTGGGTCGTGACGGATCTCAGGGCGGATGAGACTAACCGCCAGTGTTATGGATCCACAACTAAGGTCCGTGCGAGCGGTGAGCAGGTCAAGTCTGGTAGTTCCAAGTCCAAATCCGGTGGTCCCGGATGTCATCCCATTATCCGCAATGCTTCCGGTAGTGCCCACCGTCATCATGTGTGTGTGGGCCACATCCCATCCCTCCGAGACAGCGACTGCTACAGCTCCTCCAGAGACTGTGGCGTCCACATTGTGAACTCTCTTCCTGTCACATCACGGCCACGAAGGCCATTCATGAACTCTCTATGCCCCATGAGACGGCCACGAAGGCTGCTTAGGAACTGTCTGTGTCCCATGTCTCGGCCAGAAGGACTGCCTAGGTTTCTGATCCACCAGCGCTTCTCTGGTGGTTCCCATCTCCACTGCCCGTGAACGACCAACTGATCCTCCATGATGTAGTCCTTCGCTCCATGATCCTTTGCTCCACAGTCCAGGTCTACCTGATCATCCATAGTCTCGTCCTCTGCTCCATGGTCCAGATTCGCCTTTGCTTCACGGTTCCCAGTGCGCCACCATGAGGTGTTTTGGTTATGTTAATGCCTTCCTGTCTTTTATTTTGATATTTGTCACAACCCTGTACCCCTCATGTGATACCTGTCATGTGCCTTGTCTAGCTTTGTTAAATGTAACCCACTGTTGGTGAGTCTTTGTTTTAATGGTTTATGGTCAGGTTTATG
This sequence comes from Squalius cephalus, assembly GCF_949319135.1. NCBI lineage: Eukaryota > Metazoa > Chordata > Actinopteri > Cypriniformes > Leuciscidae > Squalius > Squalius cephalus. Next base: position 9,565,379 of record NC_137131.1, read on the forward strand.
TCAAGTCAAGTCAAGTCACTCTCTGGTTCTTATTATTTGCATCTGTTAATTTAAATAAACTGCACATTGGTTCAACTCTTCTCACCTTCAGTGGATAACACGTTACATCACCAATGAAATCGGATAACTACTGTCATAAATTTTGTTTCTGACAATTAAAAAAAAAAAAAAAAAAGGATGGACCAGCCATGTCAACTATCTCTCAGAGTATTAGTTGACTGTCTGCTTATTATCTGCTAACACTCTATTTTGATGGTCCCCCAACAGACATTCGACTGACTATAAGTAACTTTGCAAGTACATGTCAACTTATTATACTAACCCTGACCCTAAACTAACAGTCTACTTATCCTCTGAGAGTTAGTTGTCATGTAGTTGCAAATTAATGAGAGTTAGTTGACAGATAGTTAGTATAATATCTAAAGTGGATTTTTTTTTTTCTAACAACTATTGCAACCTTTTTAGTAAAAAAATAAAAAAAAAAAATAAATAAAAAAAATATACACACTACCATTCAAAAGTTTGGGGTTGATCAGATTTTTTTCTGTCCTGTTCATCCTGTTCAAAAGTTTTCACCCCCGGCTATTAATGCATCGTCTTTCCTTCTGGAGCATCAGTGAATGTTTGATAGTTTATCAACCTTTTTTCAATAGGTGTGATTGAGTCCCTCAATTGTCCTCAGTGTGAAAAGATTGATCTTAAAATCATGCAGTCACTGCTGGAAAGGGTTCAAATGTGCAAAAGATGCTGGAAAACTGAAGAATTTGCAGGACCTAAAGAACATTGGGCAGTTTAACTGCTCAGAACAAACAAGGGACTCAAGAACAACCATCACAAAAACACACACACACACACACACACACACACACACACACAAAAATGGTAATCCAGTCCAGGTAATGACACAGTATAAGAATCAAGGGTATGTAAACTTTTTTATAAATTCCGCTTTTTTATTTTGTCTTGTGGACTACATACAAACATCTTTTATGTAAAATATCTTATTCAGGACAGTACTAAATAAAAAATAACATACATTTGGTATGATCCCTCTTTATTTTGTTAAAATAATTAACATTTTGCAGTTTGCAAAGTTTATGTAAACTTTCGAGCAAGACTATTTTATTCAATATTCTTTGATTAATAGAAAGTTCAAAAGAACTGCATTTATTTGAAAAAGAAATCTTTTATAACACTATAAATGTCTTTACTGTCACATTTAAAAAAAAAAAAAAAAAAAAAAAAGTGTCCTTGCTGAATCAATTTCTTAAAAAAAAAGAAGAAGTTGTTTTTCTGTTGCTATAGTGTTCCTGATGCTAAAGAGAATACTGTCTTATTAACTATTTTAAGCCTCAGGAATCCTTTCTGTGTAAGTATTCTCTTCTGTCATATCAAGTTACTTTGAACTTATGATTGGATGAGATGTGAGGGATTTGCCATTGACAATACAGATCAATACAAGTGATGCATCCAAAAGCTCCGGCAAGTTCTCCATTTCCCGAACACTTTGTGGATTTCTGTGAGCTTAGTGAAGCACAGAAAAAGGAGGAACATTTGAGTTATGATCTTTTTGAACTATTTTCATTGGTGGACCAACAAGAAACCCAATAGGTGGCCATATTGTGTCAGAAACAGAAACACACTTGCAATATGTGTTACTAATAACCCAGCTGTGATCACCTGAGGCTGAATCACATTTGTGCATATATTCCAATAGCACTGTTACTGGTGTGATATTGCTAAATTAGATTTTGGCTAGTTTTTAAATTCAAAAGTTCACTCAGTCCCTGTCTATTTTCCATGGAATATTAGATGTCAGGTAAATTGACAGTTTCAGTCACTGTTCACTCTCATTGTATGAATAAAGATGCCATGTAAGTAAATGGTGACTGAGGCTGTCAGTCATTTCTGCCTGACATCTCCTTTTGAGTTCCACAGAAGAAAGTAATGTATAGTGGTTCGGAATGACATGATGGTGAGTAAATCATCACGAGTGTTATTTTAGGTGCATTTTAGGTGTTTTAACTATCTTTTTACAAGCGAAAAAGCTCTTAAAATCTCTCTGACTTTTCTCTCTGATGGGATGCACGCAGCGTGTTCTTTTGTATGTCAATTTATTATTTACTAACTCTGTCACTTACAATGCAGTGTTTTAGGATTCTCCAAGGAATATGCCATCTGTAAGTCTTTTTTTTTTTAAATATAATTTTCTGGACGTTGCTGGCGGTCAACAACCAACTGATTTTACAAGCATGCTCTCTCAAGTTATATTTGGCAAGGATGGGATGTGACTGGCTCGATTGGTAAGAGGTCGACACGCAATGTTCGGTTTGAGAGCATCCTCACGGGAGCTCGTGCCCTCGCGCGCCCACTCGTGTCATGTTGAAACTTGTCCATCGACCTGAAACGGGACATTGATCCCATGATGTGTGATGCTGGCAAGCCAACCTTAATATATCGCCGTCACAGACTGGTGCTTGGCCAATTAAACAAAATCGACACCAGCTGACGTGTTTTGGGGCATTTACATATTCCGTGTCTCGCGGACGGAGCAGTTAGAGCAGATTGAGTGAAGTTGTTGTCAGCATAGTTGTCTTGGTAGTTTATCATATGCGGTCAGTGATCGTTTCTGTTACCGGTTAGAAATGCTGTTGTGGATGTTTATCTGCCAGTGGTCACTAGATTGGAAACGCATCTACAGTAGCATAGACTACATGCCCACTTCATGATATTTTTCAGTTGAAGAAATCCAGTCGATATTTTCAATTCATAGTTTCAGGGTTAGACATCAAATCAGTGCAAATCTATTCTTATATCAGAGCACACGCTCTCTTGGAGTCAACTTGCGCATAAAAAGGTTAAGCTGTGACTCTCAAATGTATTTCTTTAACACTCAGTAAAATTTAGTATTAAAAAGTGTTTGTGCATAGTGAAACGAGTATTCTTTTGCGTTTTGGGGTAATTCAGTCGAGGGGGGCAAAAATTCTCAAGGAATCCAATGACGCGCGCGACGCCTTTTCAGTACCACGGACAGTTCCACGCGCGCACAGCGTCTCCGAGGCGCGCGCTCAACGCAAACTTCACCCGCTGAATAAAATCTGGATTCCAGTGCTGGAATTCAGCCATATATTTTAAATGCAACATTAGAGCAATACGAAACTGTCACCAAGGATACGAAGAAAATACACGGACTTATAACCGGATGTCTTCAAGTAGATCCGCTTGGAATCTGTCGATCAGAGTTGAACTGGACAGGTCAGGTAAGACTGTTATCATCTGAATCTAATCTGTTGAAATCAATGTGTCTTATGTGATTTCAGGAAATCGGACAGTACGACCAATGCAGACAGGAATAAACTTAGCGTTGCTAACAGTTGGTTAAAACATGCATTGCATTTTGACACCTGACTCAATCAAGAAATACCAATAATAGGCTAATATTAAAAATAAATATCCTTTTAAATTAAAATGTGTTGCATTGGTTTTGCATTTGCATAAGGATTTAGGTTTCAGACGTTTTCAAGAAGGCAATAAAAGCAAGCGTCAGATCAGATAAACAATCGCACAGGTAACATCTCATCACATATTGCTTTGAATAGCAAAACACTCCCGCTCCGGGGTGTGTCTCTAAACCCATTTCTCTGACTGTGAATGTATGGAAAGCATGTAACCAGTCTAACTTTATTTGTATAAAATGTGGTTTGTTGCGGTATGTTCAACAGTTTCGCGAAGTGAAAAAAGCAGTGGATAGATTCAGATTAACATATCACAAGTTTGTTGACGCTGTTTGCGTGACAAATTTTTATTAAAGGCTAAATTTCAAAGCTTGTCGATTATTCACACCACCCTGAAACGTAGAGATACTTATTATGAAGTAGCCTATTACATATTTAGACATGTCTAACATGTTGCTTTATAAAAATAAAAATAGCTTAAATTACATTTGATTTAGAATTAAGACATTGACCAACATAATAAAGTATACAAGTGTGTATACATACACTGTAAATGTAAACATTTTCTTATTATTTACATGATATATCATTTTAGAAATAGCCTATAAGAAGGCTATGGGCTATAAGTTTTACCTTACATTTTGTCCGTAAATATAGGCTAATTCATACTTCTTGCTTCTAAAAACAGTTTTCATAACATTTTAAAGTAAAATATCTATTCGGATTCATATTATATCGTTTTGCTGTTGTATGGGTACCAATTAAAAGGGTTTTTCTGTAAAAAAAAATGTTTGTTTCTTTAGAGTTTTTACAGTGTTGTGATTGTTGCTTTTAACCCAGATGAGTGAGTGGTAGCCTAACTGTTAGAAAAGTGGCTATGTCCCTGGTGTTTTTTAACCATTCAAGTTTAACCTTATTGCTCTCGAACCACGGTAATAATGGTGTTTGTTTATGAATGCCCTTGGTTTTGATCGTTGCCTCTCTGAAACGTTCAAAATCATGCATGGTTGTATCTAGGCTAGCCTTCTATCACAATGTGCAGGTTTGCCCACGTCTGCTGTCTCCTAAAATTACATGATGTCATAATCATCGATGTTTTCGCCCATTTTTGTGTTAAGAAATAAGGCACTAAATACAATCAAGACGGAAATGAATACATGTAACGACGACCACTATATGTGTTTGGCTTTTGGCGAGCAGGGAGGGCATCCCAAAACAAGCTGTGGTTTAAAAATAACAGAAACTCAAACAGAGGCGAACAACCGTTAGGCTGGCTAGTTTAAATAATTCAAGCTCGTGCCGGACATGCTCTTATAGCCTATCCACTGCTGTGAAGACTTGCGCGAGAGTCAAGAATCTCTCCAGCACGCAAGTCTCTGCTCAGAAAGGTTGGAATGAAAAGGGTTCCAAAACCGAAAGATTTTTATGACGTTCGATTCCGTTAACGGTTCTCGAGCGTGAATTGTTTTGTCGATGCGAACTGAAATACGTAGAGATAGTCCGATTCTCGATCGAATGACTCTTTTGAGTCGGTTCTATTTAGTGAATCAATAACCGTTATGAATCAGTCGAATAAGTGCATATGTTATTTGTTATTATAGCCTAATCAATACTACAGTATTTAACGTGTCTGCACATAGGCTATATATAAAAGAGAAATAGTGTAAAAGAGAGTGAGAAAGATATAAATAAAGGTCAATTCTTCAGGTCTCAGTGATCCAGCAAAGTGTAAAAGTGAGTGAGAAAGAGATAAATAAAAGTCAATTCTTCAGGTCTCAGTGATCCAGCAAAGTGGAGATGCCTCTGTGAGCACGGCAAAGCTGCGTTATCACCACAATTGCATGTAAGTGCCTCCTTATCTGCAAGTAACACAACCACACTGAAAATTGATCCACAATAAAAGTGAGAATTGCTAACACAGAGTTCATCTAATGGCTTTTTCGACTGGACGACAAGAAGAATTTACGGTGGTGGGATAAGTCACAGATGCTGACAAGTGTCTTTGGCTGGAAATAGATTAACCGCTTGTGAGATTAATCTGCTGTGAGAGTGATTGATAGGTTACATCAACAAAGATAGTAAAAGTAATGGAGGTGTAAAGTAGGGTGTCACAGTGGCTAAGTGTGAGTACAGTCACCTCACACCAAGAAGGTTCCTGGTTCGAGTCCTAGCTGAGTTGGGAGACCTTTCTGCGTGGAGTTGGCATGGTCTCCCTCTTCCTCATGTCGTTCCAAACCTCTATTCTTTCATCTGTGGAACATAAATCAAGATGAGTAATGTTTTGTAGTGATCTGAAACAACATGAGGATGGGGGAGAGACTATATAGAAGAATGTAGAGAATACGCTTTCCTTATGTCCTGTGTTTGTAAAAGACACTACAGATAGTAATTAGAGAAAGTGTGAAACAAAAAGCAAAAAGATTTTGTATATGGATGTTTAGAGCCAATTAGCTTTTTTTCCTTTTGAACTCAGTAACTCAACTTTATGTTCTTAGAATCACTCAAATGTTTATTAATAAACATTCTATGATGGTATAGTAATGCTTCAGTTGCCTTAAGTATATAAACAACATTTGAAAGCTAGCATAAGATCCCACCCTCCCTTCAGAGCGTCTCCAAAACCATGCCTCCTCCGAAACACATGAACGCGTACAGCAGGGAGCAAAGCGTCACGACGAGAGACGGCGGTCATATCTTAAAGCACATAACATTACAATAATTATGAACATAAACAACTTAAAGAGCATTGACCTGTTCCACCTGACTGCTGCAGATTCATTCCGGCATTGATAGTGTTGCCATTGAAATACATAAATTCGGGTCACAAACCACTTCGAGTATAACGCCACGGGTTTCGCTTGCGGTGCTCTGTGACTGGCGTCTGTCTAACTCTGCACAGCATGAAACACACTGATGACGTGAGATGTCTGTGTGAGCAGGTGCGCAGAGGTATGGAAATACATATGTTGACAGGCAGATAGGCTATCGAATGATTGCATTCAGACCGAATGCAATGATTGGACGAACATTTTATGGTCCTACGCGTTCCACAGACGATATATACATTTAGACCACTTAACTTAGTGATTGCTATCAGGATGTGAAGAGACTTTCATCCAGCATAACAAATCCCCTACCCTGCTTTTAAGTAAAGCTATAGATAATACATTTTGCATTGACTCTCTTGGTCCTGATTTCTCAAGAAGACAATGGGCATATCAATTTAGCGAGTGTTTTCATTAAATAGATATCTATCTTATCATGTCTTGGATAATCACTCATCATTTTATTAATCTACCACATGATTAACAGATTAAATGATTGTTGAATGAAAGGGGGTAAATTAATTCACTCTTATCACTTAATAGCATAATAAAGTTTGGTTTTATTATGCTAAACTTTATGGACAAAGTGAGAACTGAATGATGAATATAACCCACTTCTTCTTCACAGTATGGTAAATTGTGCATTCTTGTGGTGTTTAACTTACCACAAATAGCAAAGACCATTGATTCAACGCTGATTCAATGTTGAATCAATGATATTTGCCCTGTGCAATGGCATTTACACCATAGAGCTTTATACTAGCTTTTTGTCACCACTTTGTGAACATCAACTGAACACTTTGCGGTAAAAGTGTGAATAATGTCTTCATTTTCACTATGGCTGTCTGAGGTAATGCTAAGATCCTCTGGAATGCATCAGACACATTTGATAGCAGATGGTGTGTGTTTCTTGTCAAGCATCTGGTAAAAGACTTCCAGAGAATCTCTGTGACCATGCAGATCCCAGGAGAGACTCGTGCACAGAGACAGGAGGATCTGTGTGTCTTTTGTGCATCCGTGCAATAGGGAACGTGTGTGCATATTTGTGTGTGCTTCTAATAGAAAGGGAGGAAAACTAAAACAAATGCGAATGCTTAGAACTAAATGTAGGCATGGATTGGTTTTTAATCACAGTGGGTCTATGCTGTGTACTTTTTCCAAGAGGGAGAAAGAATCATATGTGAGTTCACTCACACTCCCGGGAGTATGTGTCAGATAAATACATAATGTGATGTATTAGGGTTGCATTAAAGTATTTAAAGGCAAAAGGGAAACCCTGTATGCAGCATCTCACAGGTCTCCAGTGACTGGGACATGAATAATGTACAAGTTCAGAGAGGAAAAGGAGAGACCATATAGAATGCAGAGGAGAAGATTTCCTTAAGTCCTCCTTGCATTTGTAAAAGACACTACAGACAATAATTAGAGAAAGTGATGAAGAGTGAAGCATATATTGCATATACAAGCTGAACATTTGAGTGAAAATCCCTTTTTGCGACCGAGAAATCTCTTCATCTTTTCTGCTGTTGAATTCACTGTAGTTCGGTGTGTGTGGGGAATTTGATTGGCAGCATTTTAATTGCTGTTTCCTGTCTCCTTCATGCTGTACTGGATGGGTATTATTTAAATTTTATTTGTCTCTTACTGTGATCTGATAATAAGTACCCCATGTGAAAAAGTCAGGATCATTCTCTTATAATCTAAAATGCACCTTCTTAAGCTTTAAAGGAGAACTGTAATGAGTATTTTGTTTTATTGTTATATTGTCAGATACCATAAATCAGATCAAGTTGCAGTGCATCCCTGTAAAGTCCTTTTTCATGGTGGCATTAAGTTAAGATGATAAAGGGCCTATTTGGAAGTATTTTAACTGTGTTTTCCTTTAAAACATCTTCTCATTCAAACAGCCAAATCTAACAGTAAAGTTCAGTTTATAAGCATAGTTCACCCAAAAGTGAAAGTTCTGTCATTATTTACTCACCCTCGTGTCGTTCCTTAGTCTTCTTTTTTTTTCCTGCAGAACACAAAAGAAGATATTTTGAACAGTTGGACTCCACTGACATTTAGAAAGGGGACATTTCTTTTTAAAATATCTTCTTTTTTGTTGAGCAGCAGAAAGTAAAGTCGCAGGTTTGGAAGCACGAGGATGAGTAAAAGATTTTGCAGCAAATTGCACCATTTGAATTTTTGGGTGAACAATCCCTTCAAGCATCTTATACTCAGCTTAAAAAACAAACAAACATTTACTAGAGTAATAGAGTAATATAGGTTTAGTGTTTTTATTTGTTACTACTTGCACTTGCTTGGCTTTTATTATTACTATTGCTGAAGTAGCCTTCTTTTTTTGTCTCCAATTATCAACAAATACTCGCAATCTCATAGGCTTTTGGTTGCCATGGACTCTGAAAGTAATATCCGACTAAGGGACTGGGTAAATGAGTTGTTACCAACAATTGATTCCAGCTTGACCGATTCAGGTCATTTTGTGAACTTAAAGGGTTAGTTTACTGTTTACCCAAAAATCACTTACTCACCCTCAAGTTGTTTCAAACCTGTATGAGTTCATTTCTTCTGTTAAAAAAATGCTGATAACTAGACAGTTGATGGTATTGCCATTGAGTTCCCTAGTGTTTATTTTTCCTACTATGGAGTTCAATGGGTGCCGTCAACTGTTTGATTACTAACATTCTTTAAAATATCTTCTTTTGTGTTCAGCGGAACAAAGAAACTCATACAGTTTTGGAACATCAATGATGACTGTCCCGGCCTACATTTTTTTCTTGTTCTAGAAAGCAATCGCAAAAACTATCGCAACTTCCGTTTCATGCTGACTTTAATAAAAATGAATGATTTCATTTAGGGCTTTTGAAGTAGACATATTTCGCAATCGAGTAATCTGTGAAGATAATCATTGGATTGTTTCCTGGTCTCATTTCCAGAAAGTGTTCTCTAACAGTCGTTTTGTCCCCTTGGAGTAAGCTGTTGTACACACTTGATTGCAATTCCCCTTCAAATGGTTGATGATGTGGCCGCTCAAAGGGCCCTGAGTAAGGTGTTCAAAACCTCATTTGGACTGCAGCCACCGACTCTTTGGATGATTATCAAATAACGTGCCTGCTGGGTTGTGGCGTTACTCACACTCAGAGTTGTTCGAATTGGATTTGTGATTTGGAGCTCCAAATTAAAAAGGCATTTGTCAGCTTGTCGAAAAAGGTACTGCAATCCAGTGATTAGCAGAAATTGAAGTTGTAATTCTGTCCGTTTATTGTTTTCAGCTTCATCACTGCCAGGGTGGACTTGGCACAGCCACGGCCCAAACGTAACGGGGACCGAGAAGCTGTCGTTTGCTTGCAAGTGTGTAATGTGCATTTATCGCATGGCTAGCTGTGGAAAATGGAATTTAAAATTGAGTGTTCAGAATTCGACTGCTGTGATTGCGGTTTAACTGTTGAGTGATGTGGGCTACTTTAAATAAAGCAACAGGTTGGTCGCATCAGAACATGATTCTTGGATCGATTTAAACCCTGGAAATTTCCTTTTTTTGTCATCTGAAAATTCATTTTCATAGTTTCTCCTCTCTATTCAGTGCAGAAGAGCACTTGTATGGAATCCCTCTCTTACCTTTTCCTCCGTCTGCCCTGCGGTTACATAAACATGACCTCTCTCCTAGATGTGCTATTACCATATTCATGCTGCTCTTTTTGTCAGCATGAAATTGAAAATACTGAAATGGATTAACACTTTGTTAGGGTTTGCACAACTCCTCCTCCTCCTCTTTAATGTTGCTCATTCCTTCCTCTCTCTTATTTGCGTTCTGTCTCTCCCTCCGCGCTCAGCCAGCATCTCTCAGTTCCCCTGCTTCTTCACACTGCGTGGCTGGAGAAGTCTTGAAGAGTGGCAAAAGCAGTGGAATCAAATTGAAGAGGCCATCTGGTGAAGCGGAAGATACAAGCGATAGTGGAGAAGGAGTGGAGAGAAGAGAGAGAGAGCGAGACGGGAGGAAAATTGGACTGGATATTCAGGCAAATTTATGGGTCTTTAATTGCCAAGTATTTACATAATTTGAATAAATGTAAATGTTATATTCCACTTCAGCACAGTTACACGGCGGTTACAACGAAGTGGCATATCTCGAGTCTAGTGTAAATATGCAGACATCTCAGTAAGTGGAGATACACTAAACAGCTTAAAGTCAACATTAAATCAAAATCGATCTAATTTACCTTCTTAAAGGGATAGTTCATTATTTTTCTAAACGTTCAAAACGTCCATTTTTCTTTCTTTTGGTTACGCAAACGTTTTGAAACTTTTGAATGTTCTCTGAAACGTTCTGACGAATAATCAACAAAAATGTTTTAGAAAACACATTCCACGAACGATGAATTCAAAATAAATTTTTGTTAACGTTGTGAGAACATTATTAAAGACCATATAATTCTACATTCTATTAATGTTACTGGAAGAATGTTTTTTTCATAACTTTGAGAGAACCTTGCCAGAATGTTAGGGAACTTCTGAGAACATTTCCTGTTAGCTGGGGTGGTCACAAGAAAAGCCAGTTTCTTCAATATTTTAAAGCTACACTGTGTAATTTTTTAAGTTGATTCTTAGCAAAAAACACTTTGTTCTTTCAAAATCATATGTGCTCATTAATGTGTAATTACTTCTACCAACTAATCAAGTATTCTCGTAAGCGTAGAATCTGCCATTTAGAATACATACGAGCGAGTCGCTCGAATGGCGGAAGCCATGTTGCGCCTCCATCTTGAAAATACATTAGCCAAAGAGGGACATACCTGGAAATTCAAGCTTCGCCTTTCGCGTTTTGACACTGAGTGGCACCGTGACGAATGCGAGGGGGAGATTACTCGTGACTGCCGGCAGATTTGAAATAATACGGCCACCGTAGGAGTTAAAACGCCCTCGGAATGGGAGGGGCTAGAAAGTAATATTCAGTTGGTAGTCATAAACAATTTCACCGCTAGATGGGAGAAAATCCTACACAGTGTAGCTTTAACTGAACATTTGTAACTGCTATCTGATAAACAAATGAGTAAAATATTGAGGAAATATTTACCTAGTATTATTTTTATTGATATTATCAGCAACTATTTAGACAATGTCAAAATGATTAGTTGTTGAGATAAGTTTGGAGACATGCAAGTGAGTAAATAATGACAACAATAGTGCTCACATGCTTGCATACTGACTCCAACCTTGTTTTCGTCCACTGTGCTTTGCCATTTGCCCCAGACCTGATTCCTGTTCACGAATATGGGGCATTTTCAGCACTTTAACATTATACCGCACCCCAATCCTAGTTTGACATCAATAGAAGCTCATCTCACTTTCAATACTTCTCTCTACCTATATAGTGTCAGATATTACTTAAGCTTATCATCCAATAAATAAACTCTGTTGTGAAGAACAGCGGTCTCAAATTATCTTTATGTTTCCGAAGGGATGCGAGTATTAATCCTTAAAAGATGCGGTTCAGGGCATGTATGTCGTAAAAAGATATAGCCAATTTACACCAGCTTTACAAGAATTCCCATAGGGACTCCACTCCCATCCTAGCAGACTAGATTGGCCCTTTCAGCCTCACTTCTCTCACTCCCTCTCTCTCTCTTCCCCCTCCTTTCATTCTTGTCTGGCAAGTTTCCATGGAAACAAAGGGTAGGGAGAAGACCCTAATTAGTAGGTGTGTGTCTCACTGAGATGAACACATATATTGTTGAGATATGGATACACACACACTCCAATTCCAAATAACTGCCGCTCCTGCTGGTCATATCTGAACTGTTGTTTGGCTCTTCATTCTTGATTTCTCATTTGATGTTTATGGCACGTCCAGTTGAAAAGAAATAGTGTAATTTACAATGTATTTCCCCCCTGAGGTTATTTATAGACTTTATTTCTCCAACGTCGTGTTTCACTAAGACAAACTAGTTAAAAAAAATAAATAAAAAAAATTTTGTAAAAATTGTTTAAAATTTTATTAAAAAAGAGCTGTTTATGAAAATTTTCTGTACCACATTTCCGAAAATCAGAAATCACAAACTTCAGTTTACTGTCTTAATTTTAAGAGTTCTGGTGTCTCTAATGATTAATGTGAAAATAATAATAATAATTTAAAGGAGTCATATAATGGTACATGCACTTTTACAAGTTGATTGTACTGAAATGTGTGTTGGCAGTGCCTGTACACAACCATCATAAAATGATAAAAATCCATCCAGTGTTTTTTTTTTTAAGACAGTGGCTGAGTTTGTTTTCGAAGGGAATATTCCCCACAATCAACGTCAATGATTTCCGGTTTGCACGAATCATTTCACACACCAGACTGCTTTACAAATGAGGTCAATATAAAGCTGGTTTTGCTAAGAAGCTGCTCCTGAAAAAAGGATCGGTACCAACTATTCGTGTTCCTGCTGCACCTCCAGAAGAAGAAGTGAGTGTAACGTTTTATTAACCTTTATATTAATATTTATATTAATCTTTGCAAATCGCTTGCTGCACGCTTCACGATGAATGCGGCTGTTTACACTCAGGGTACATTACGGCATGTTTTCTATGTATGACGTTCTCAATATAATTCATAATCCCACGTTTATAATGAACAACGCGTTATGGTTATTGTGTTATTGTGTTACGGTGTACGCACAGAACAGAGGGGCGGGGTGAGCAAAGCTCATTTTCATTTAAAGACACATGCACTTAAAGGTGGTATCAGTGATTTCAGGCCCAATTTTTTTTTATTACATTCATCTAATCTTTCCCAACGATCCGCTAGCTGCCCGCCCCATAAGCATGCCGTCAAAAAACTGCGTCTCTGTAGGCAGCCTAGGCTCTGAGATCTGCACACAAAAACAATTGGTTTCACCAACCACTCAAAACCAAAACAAATAGTTTTCCAACCAATCACCGACAGGGGGAGGGTGTTGTGAGGTTTTGTGCTCGTGCACGGCTGCACGCGAAGTCGGAGCTGAAGAAGAAGCTGGCTCAAAACCTCACAACACCCTCCCCCTGTCGGTGATTGGTTGGAAAACTATTTGTTTTGGTTTTGAGTGGTTGGTGAAACCAAGTGTTTTTGTGTGCAGAGTCTCAGAGCCTAGGCTGCCTACAGAGACGCGTTTTTTTGACGGCATGCTTATGGGGCGGGCAGCTAGCGGATCGTTAGGAAAGATTAGATGAATGTGATAATTTTTTTTTGGGCCTGAAATCACTGATACCACCTTTAAACGGCGTGCTGAAAACAGAGCTGTTTTTGACCGGGTAAAATGAGTATTTTCTTACAATACTAATGAGAATTTTTAATTAAAGTATATTACAAACTTTTGATTTAGACCATAAAGAATCATATTAGCTTGTACAAAAATGGCATTACCCTTCAAAAGTAAAATAAAACTAATTAAAAAAAATGAACCTCTTAAATTCCTTCAGATTCTTCTAATCCAACTAATCCAAACTTATTTGACAGATAGGATCAAAGCTTTAACCCTCTTTTTTTTCTCGAAGACTTTTCAGAAAGTTATTTTCAGTATATTTTCTATTCATCATGACAGCAGTATTCATCCGATGATCGAATGATGGAGAAGAGCATTATATCTGAGCAAATATCGCAGATGCACATACAGTATAGTACACACTTTTTACATGTTAAACTGCTGATTCAGCATCCTCCACAACTTCTCATTCTCAACTGACCTTCAAACTGGGGAATTGTGCTGTTCATACTGCATTCAGGACAATTTCCCAAAGATGTTGGTTACCTTTGCATAATTCCTTTGGTGAATCAGGTGCCGAAGAACACACCTGCAAATGATGCTATCAGCAGGTGCAATTCATTCTTAGTGAATTCTCCCATTGAAGTTCCAACCACATACTTCAGTTGTATATGTATTTATATTAACCGAACATGAGGGTTAAATCAGTGTAGTTTATGTTTTATTTCTCTCATTGAAATTCCAATGGTATACAGTCATCGTAATGTAAAAGTAAATAAGCACCTTATCATGCAGTCTCTCTGCACATACCCTCTTCTCACACACTCCATGAGTTGAGGCTGCAAACCTCATAATTATATCATTCACAGCATCTGAAAGCTAAACTCAACACCTCTTAGCATGTGTGAAATTAGCATGTATGCTCCCCATTGATATGCCTGTGTATATGAGAGAGAGATAAAAAAAAAAGGAAAAATAGGCCTGTTTGGTCAATTTGCTTACTGCAGAGGGAATATTTTACAAAATCATTCTGTTTTGATGTGCATGCTGTAAATGCATTGTTTAAGGTCAAATATATGCAAGCTTATGTACTTATGTGTGGTAAAACCCTACATTATGGGGACAAAATGTCCCCAGAAAGATGGCAATATCCAAAAACACTATGTCCTTGTGGGGAGATGTTTTGTTCCCAATGAGGAAAATGTGAAAATGCAGCTTTTTTTGTATAGTTTGTACAGTATAAAAGTCTTTATGTCTGTGGAATGTCCCCATAAGACATAAAAACCCAACTTGTGTGTGTGAGTGAGTGGGTGAGTGTGTGAAGCAGCTGTTGTCTTACAAGCTGTCTGATAGTGATCCTCTACATGAGTTCAGACGAGCTAGCTTTACACTACAATGGTCACACTGTCCCCTGAGCACAGAGCCTGATACACACACACACACACACTTTCTATGTTTTATGGGGACTTTCCATAGACATAACGATTTTTATTCTCTACAGACTCTATATTCCATCCCCTAACCCTTCCCCTTAAACACAACCTCACAGAAAACCTTCTGCATTTTTACATTAAAAAAACTTAATTTTGTTTGATTTATAAGCTGTTTTCTCCATTGGGACCCAAAAATGTCCCCACAAGGACAAGGATTTCGGATATTGCCATCCTTGTGAAGACATTTTGTCTCCATAATGTAGAGTTTTACTAGGACCACATACACACACACACACGTACACAGTATTTACCCACACCAAAACACAAGTGAACAAAGCTCAATGGACTAGCCAGGATCCTAAGGGAAAGGGGCCTTAGGGAAGCCATACCTAGTGCTGTAAACTAACAAATCCAGCCGCCTGATGGAATAACAGAGACATTCTGAGAAATTCATTTCTGAGAGTTACAGAGAAAATCAGTGCAGCCAAATGAGGATATTTCAACTACACAACAAATTACACTGGAGTCACTTATTTGGGGAAATCTGTGCGGGTCACAACTATATATCCTATATATACTAATATCTCCTCAGTTTTAGTAAAATTTTTATTGTTGCTGCTCATGGAATTGTTTAAAATTAACTGTTCAGATTTGTATGTGTGATCTATTATGTGATATAAATGTCCTGGAGTCGTATTAATGATATAAAGTACTAAGGTATTTATGATTGCTATCTTCTAATTCCCCTGCCTTGATCTTAATGTTATGGAAATGTTGTTGATGATAATAACTTTCTTTTTTTTTTTTTCTTTTTTTTTTAACAAATCAACATGACATGATTTGCAGTTACTTAATTGTAAACTTTACTCAAATGCCTTTTATTTGTAATTGAATTGAATTTGTAAATGTAATGTTTTAACCACACTACTGGTACTATATATGGTGCTGGTGGGGAAGCACAAGCATAAGGAAACTGGCCTCTGAACTGGCCTCATATTTTCACCAGCTTCACTCTTCACTTCAATAACAACTCCACCATGATAGAAAAGCTGCATAATGCCAACACAGCAGAACATTACATACAAATAAGTTTATGCTTTTTTCATCTTGAATAAAAACACATGAAGTAACACTTAATTTCAACATTTATTCTCCCTATCCTGTCCTATGCAATGCACTCTGAAAACTAGAAATCCCCTGTCCAGATTCAGCAATGCTGCCTTAACGCAGATGGAAATTATTCATGTGATTCCAACACAAATGGATTATGTAAACCACTTCTTGGATTGTGACAAAATATTCAAGAATTGTGTTACCATAGCTCAATTGAATTAAAGGGATAGTCCACCCAAAATGAGAATTCTGTCTTCATGTAGGCACCCTCATGTCCATCCAAAACTATTTGATTGTTTTTTTCTTCTTCTGTGGAACATAAAATAAGAATGTTGATAACCAAACAGTTTTGGTTCCCATTGACTTCCATTGTATTATTTTTTTTATTTTTTTTTTGTCCATGTAATGTTTTGCAGAAAAAAAGAAAGTCATACGAGGAATGACATGAGGGTGAGTAATTGATGACATATTTCTCATTTTTGGGTGGACAGTTTCTTTAGGAAGAAAAACATGACAGATGAAAAAGTGCATAGGACAAATTCGATTTTTATTGTGGGATGTACATGACCCTAGACTTATTCTTCACCCTAAGAAAACTGTTCTCATTAAAAACAACCCCAAGGGCAATGGTAAATCACAGCAGTTGTTGTGTATTACAGTGCAGCATCTAATGCTCTCTCTCTCTCTCTCTCTCTCTCTCTCTGTTTGATCCACAGATTCTGATCAAGCAGGAGATGGCGATGATGCTTGAGTTTGCCTACGATTGCACATTAAAGTGTCTGAAGTCTTCCTTTAGCACAGCTTGAGCACCATCCCTTTCCAACACATAAGAGGACTGAAGAAACAGGGATTGACCTGCAAAGCGCCTAGATCTTTTCGCACCATGGCTCAGAGGTCCACTCATTTCGGAGGTCACGGTCCCTCCTGGCCGCTTCATCTCACTCTACTGCTGCTTCTATTGGCCAGGACACCCCAGGCTTTGGCTATCCCAGGTTACAACACTGACATCACCAAGAAGGAGATCATAATCGAGGGGGATCTGGTGATTGGAGGCCTGTTTCCTGTCCATCAAAAGGGGGAGGGGGCTCAGGACTGTGGCCGTATCAATGCACAGAGAGGGATTCAGAGACTGGAGGCAATGCTGCTAGCCCTGGACGAGATCAATAAAGATGATCAGATTTTGCCCGGGGTAACGTTAGGTGCCCACATTTTAGACACTTGCTCTAAGGACACGTACGCACTGGAGCAGTCGCTTGAATTTGTGCGCGCTTCGCTAACGAAAGTGGACGATAGTGAGTACACATGCCCGGATGGATCCTACGCCATCCATGATGATGTTCCGCTCGCAATCTCTGGAGTGATTGGAGGCTCCTACAGTGATGTATCCATACAGGTACTGATCCCTGTCACCTATTTTAAAAATGTTTATTCATCTGTTTGTGTTTCCTTCCAGAAAAAAATCTTGATAATCAGATTATGTCATAAATATGCATGAGGAATCATTTGCATGTTTATTGTGTTTATCACACTGTGGCTGTCATTCAGCCATATGCACAAGCCCGCAGTATAGTTCAGTTAACCCTGTAGAGTCAACTGCAGCATATTTGATATGCAAATTTCTAAGGCTTCTCAAATATCAACACTATCAAAACTTTGCTAAAGATAGTTTTTTGGAAAGTAAAAGGCCTTTTAGTATAATTCCACCTATGTCTTTTTGCTGTAAAATCTTTACTGATTTTTATGAAATTAACATATGAATTAATGTAATATTCATTCTCAGAAAAAAAGGTACAAAAGCTGTCACTGTGGCGTTACCTTTTAAAAAGGTACACTTTTGTACCTAAAGAGTGCATATTAGTCCCTCAAAGGTACATATTGGTACCTAAAGTGTACATATTAGTACCAAAATGGTACATTTTAGAATCTTTTTGAAGGGTACTGTCCCAGTGACAGCTTTTGTACCTTTTTTTCTGAGAGTGTTGTTAGTTATATTTCAAGATAAATACTGGACTGAACATCACTGAAGCAACTTAAAGCAGCACTATGCAGCTTTGCCGATTTCTTCGCTGTTTTCTCGCTTTTTGCTCGCGGGTTTAACTATAGAGCTCCCCCTACAGCTTCGGAATAGATATTTGACAACACTGTCGTCAAAACTCGTTGGCGACTCGCCCCCCTCCCATCTTCTCCCGCTGGTCAATGTGCATTTGTTTTCAAAGAAGCCAGCGAACGCACCGAGCCATGTCCACTGAGGTATGTATGATACACAGAAGGCTAGCATATAAATGTTTAGATAGTGTATGTGTGCAGTCAGCAATTCGTTACATCGCGAGACCTGATATCACACGATACTTCCTGACGCTGAGGCCGGCGGCCCGAAAGTTGCAAGGGTGGTTTTTCGGCTCACAGGCGCTCGGGGGGTGCGAGAAGACCACCATTCAACCCGAAAATAGTCATATAACCATTCCAATGACTCCGAAGCTGTTCGGTTAAGATAAAAAAAGTTACTTAGTTCACCTTTAAGTTTACTTTATTGTCCATATATTATGTTAAAATGTGAAGCATCAAATAGGGTACAGGCTTTTGAGGAACGTTTATAATAATAATGATACTCAAAAAATTTGTTTACATTGTTATTCATTATGCCAATTATTTTTATACAGGATTAAGCTAACAAAAATATATTATTGGGTAACTCAGATCTGCAAGTCTGCAAGTTTTAGCAATGGCACTGAAAATATTTCCAAAAAAAGAACTGTTGCATATCTCTGAGCAACACACTGTGGCGTTTAATTCCTATGATTTGTTCAGTGTTTTGAACAAATAGTAGCCGAAATAATCAGGATTTTTGAACAAATTAGTTAGATGAATGATTCAATGACTCATTCAAAGAGACAGTCAATTGTATTGTTGCCAGATTAATCAGCATTATTGAGCGAATTGGCTGAATTAATCATCCAATGACTTACACATAAAGACAAGGGCTGGATCCGAAATGGCATACTTCCCTAGGCGACAAAAACAGTATGTGACAAAAGTATTAAGTCGCGATTCACAGTACTCATAAAAGAGCAGGCAAAAAGTACCCAGATGACCTATTACTTCTGGCAAGATTCTGAAGTGTGCATATGAATGGCAGTGATACGACACAACTGACGCTGGTAGGTCACATGATAATGACATACTGTAATGGTGAATGTAGTAAGTCCGGATTACACTTATACTACGCATTTATACTATATAGAACATACTTTTGTAGATTCCACAAAGTAAGTACCTACTCAAAAGAGTATGTGATTTCAGATAAAGCCAGTCACTTGTTTCCTTCCTGAATGAATCAGTGTTTTGAAGGAATCGGTTAAATGAAAGATTCACTGACTCGCTCATATAGACAGTACCTTGCTGCCACCTACTGGCATAACAATGTAACTTGCGGAAAGAGTCACTGAAAAATCCCTAGCTCTAATGAACAGACTGACAGTATTTATCTATATTTTTTTTTCCACTGTGAACATAACTAGGTATATTTAACAATCTCACTTCTGTGGTTCATACTGCTGCATTTAGTAAGACAAATTAGCAGTCTCTTAATGAGGAAAATATAGTGGTGGTGTCTGGCTACCTGTCATCCATATGCTCAACCCATCCAATTTGCCACCGACCATGTGGCGTTTCCTGACACTCCCTGGGATGTCAGTAGCAGACGTGCTGCAGATGTTAGCTTTAAGGAATCAAGACAGTGACAGCTTGATTACACTCTCCACAAATCTGCTGTCTGAAGATTTAAATATATTAAAACGAGAGTTAGAAAGATAATTAGAACAAAATGTCTAATATGCATACAAATTGATTGACTTAATCAACATTCCTGCTTTATGAAAGTTCTTGCACTAATGAAGGTTCAGCTACACTCTATTGAGAATGAATCAGATTAGAAAGGCAGTTGTGCTATTAGAAATTTACTGAATACTGCGCTATTGGAAATCTGGCTCTTTACATGCTCTCAAAATGTGTCTTACACATTCATATCCATCAAACATTCTGCCAGAATGCTACCTATCTTACCTTCAGGGATATTATACTTTTGAATTTCATTTTATTTCTATTTCATTTTCATTTTGTCCTTTCAGTGTGGTTCAATTTTTGTTTGCATGTTTAATGTTAAGTGTGTTATAAAATTTGAAACCATTAAGAACGATAACTATAAAGATAATGATAACTATATTAGCATCCACACCAGCAGACGAAATCTTTCTGCTTATTCTAAGCGCGTGCTTGTCAATGTTTTTTATAGTTCATCAGCTGGATAAAATCATTCTGAAAGTAATTTCAATGATATCGTTTCTCTGTTACTTTTCTTAGTAATTGTATTAATAATTTTAAGTAAAAAAAAAACAAATTGGTGGGAAAAAAAAGCATAGAGTTACACTTAAGGATGTAGCAGAATATCATATTGGGGCAAGCTCTTTTGACCCAGAACCACCCATAACACCCTTGTATTGTGGAGGTGACTTTTGCAGGGCCAAGAACAAGTCACATTTTCTTCTAAAAATGAATCTTGTTTTAGTATTGTAACATTCTTAAAAAAATAGCTTTTGGTGTGACAGGTAATGAGGTGCTTATTAAGATCTATCTGCTGCAAATACCAATAGTACATTGGACAATTTAAGCCTTACTGAATTGAAATAACAAGTTAATTATTTATCCCCCCAACAGAAGAATGTTGGCTGATGAATGGAGGCTTTAACACATTAAAATCAGTGGCAGTCAGATACGTGCTGCGGTTGGCGTATGAGTCACTCTGTGAGGTGGAAACAGAGACAGAGAAATGTGTTCATTCTTAAGGTTTCACGAGCATAATTACTGCAGTGCCCGCACAGGGACATGGAATGCATTAATAATGCAGAAAAAACAGACAAGGAGGAAGAGAGAGTTGAGTGTATGAAATTTTATTTTATCACTGTACAGAAATCCCCATTTTCTCCCTCTCATTTCTACTCGAACTGTTTTTGTTTTTTCTTATCTTCCTGTTTTTTGCATGTGAGGAATCTGTTGTGTGTTTCACGCATATGTACACAGACACACACATGCACAGTTTCTTTCCACTGCTGTAAAGGGACACTTTGGGCAGTGGTGGGAGATGTTTTCTGGAGGGCTAGTGTGAGCGAGACTCATCTAGCATCTCACTTATGAAGCATGCCGCTGGGGAATCCCTGTTCCTGTGCCATTTTCCACCCCCTAGAACCATCATTTCCTTTAAAGAAATATTTCCCCCCAAAATGAAAATTCTGTCATTTTCTGTATGCTGTGGGACACAGAATTTCTGAGCTGAAAAACAAAGCATATTGCTTGTAATACATTTATTTAATTCTAAGTATACAACAAATTTACATATGTGACCCTGGACCACAAAACCAGTCACATTTATTTTTTAGGATTACATTATAATATGATTATATGATTATACATATAATCATAATGTATGACTATAATAAACAAGTTTTCCATTGATGTATGGTTTGTTAGGGATACAACTATTACTAGAAAATCTGGAATCTGAGGGTGCAAAGAAATCGAAACATTGAGAAAATTGCTTTTAAATTTCTACATTAATGTTCGCGATTGTGCTGCATAATTCACTCACAAAAATAAATGTTTTATATATTTGCGGTAGGAAATTGACAAAATATCTTCATGGAACATGATCTTTACTTAATATCCTAATGATTTTTGGCATAAAAGAAAAATCGATCATTTTGACCCGTACAATGTATTGTTGGCTATTGCCACAAATATACCCGTGCGACTTATGACTGGTTTTGTGATCCAGGGTTACATAGTTGTGTACTTAATAAAAATATCCTGCACTTGTACTTTTGGTATACTAAATCGGCATACTTAAAGTCTGCTAAATTAGAACAACTAATTTTATACGTAATGCACTTTAGTTATCCGAAAGTTGTCCTGAGGTTCAACTAAGGAAATACTAATAAGAATATTTGATTGTGCTAAAATGGAACTATTGCAAGAATATTTTACGTACACTTTAAATATCTTGCATTCAAAGACTGACATTATACAGAGATCATACTACTAATAGTGAAATAAAGAAGTACTTCAAATAAAGTTTAATTATATCATTACGTCTCAAGCGATATGTCAGTAAATATGTTAATGGATTTGTACTATATGAAATAAATGTATTTCAAATGCATTTTGGTGGAGATTTTTTTCACTTGGGCATATGCCGTATTTTATGTGCTTTATTCCATTGGTTTTCATGCCATGCAATATAATTTTGTGAGGAAAATATGCACATTTTCAAACTCAGCAACAAGTACACCACCATTCAAAGTTTTGGAGTAATATTTTCGTTTTTTTTTTTTTTAATAAATGTATATATTTATTCAGCAAGGGTGTTTAAATTGATCAAAAGTGATAGCAAAGACATTTATAATGTTACAAAAGATTTATTTCAAATAAATGCTGTTCTTTTGAACTTATTATTCATCAAAGAATCCTGAATAAAGACGATGGTTTCCGGAAAAAAGAAAAAGAAAAAAAAAACTGTTTTCAACATTCATAATAATAAGAAATGTTTCTTGAGCAGCAAATCATCATATCAGAATGATTTCTTAAGGATCATGTGACACTGAAGACTGGAGTAATGTTGCTGAAACTTTTACAATAAATTACATTTTAAAATATATTAAAAAAGAAACAGTTATTTTAAACTGTAATAATATTTCTTAATATTACTGTTTTACTGTATTTTTGATCAAATAAATGCAGCCTTGGAGAGCAAAATAAGTCTTACCAACCCTAAACTATTTAGTTAATATATATTTTATAATATATATTATATTTAATAAATGACAGATTGAGGACGAGGATGGAAGAACACTTCATTCAGAATGCTGTGTTGAATTTCTTTGAATTGAATTCTTCTTCTTGACATTCCAATTCAATTAAAGCTCTGTCAAATGAATTGAAAGGAAGTCAATTTTTTGAAAGGGAAACTATTTTTCTGCTTTTTATTCAGTATTACCCTCATTCTGCTCATTTGCGAGTTTTTGCCTTTAGACTTTGGGTTAAGATGGGAGGGAATAAATATACATTATACTGTACATTCCCAAAATGCTCTTGAGTGCTTTCTCATGTCACACCATGAGCTGATAACTTTGCATCCATTCCTGCATTTTTAAGCTGTAATTTATGGCTGTGAAATGAGAGCAGGCTTGTTAAGGTGAGACTTGCTTGACAGCAGTGTGAACTCATTGGTAGCTGTGTGGAGTCGACTGAAACAGACGGGGGGGTTGTTTCAGCTTTTAGAGGTTCTCATGTTAAGACTTCACTCTTCTTTATTGGCGTTCTCTCCTGTGGAGCGATAAGAATGGCGGACTTTGACAGCACAGATGCAAACCTAAAGAAGCTTTTAGGGCATGAGGGCGAGCAAGAGAGAGAGAGAGAGTCTGATGAACGAGATGTAATTTTGGTTGAGGTCGGTATTTGGGGCCTTTCTCATAAAAAGTGCATGTCCTTGCCTGGCAGCTATTTATGGAGTTGCTGTTCTAAAGTGTCTGCTCCAAAGCACAGCCCCAACACCTTAAATCTGAAACATATATCATTCGCTTGACAGTACATCAAAGCTGAAGGGATGTCGACTGGTTTACAACGCAATATGTGGTTCCACAGATATCGCTCTAGAAATTTACATTCCTACACAGAAAGCACAAGATGGCATGTAACTGAGACGTCTGCTGCTAAAAATACGCAGTAACTCCTGTTAATTACGGCCCATGAACATGCACTCAATTCATTAATGTGAATATTATGATGAGATGAGACTCTGTCATGCCTCACTTATCCGAATTTCCTTCATGTCTTGTCTTGTCTTGTCCACCTCGTGTTTTTCCAACTTGCGAAAGAAAGAAGTCGTCTTTTAGCGGTAGTCGAATCATAAGTCGTGGCTTTGTTTGTTGAGCTTTCTCTTGTTGAACTTGCTCAGATATCTTTTGTATCTTTCATCAATCTTTTCACTGAATTATTAATTGTTTGCATGAAATATTCTTGGCACTCATTTTAACAGACCATTTTTCTTCACCCAATGCTTTTCCGCCAGTTTCAGATAACTGATATAAACTTTAACAGAATTAGCCCAACTGCCAAAAATATGTTTTTAGAATATTTTGCTAACATTCCATTGAGTTATTTCGGAATGTTCTCTGAATGTTCAAAGCATCCAGTTTTTTTTTAAATGTTTTAATGGTGTCACGATTTGGTCTTGTTTTGGTCATGTTTCATGTCATTGTCATGTTTCTGAGTCTTGTCATGTGATTCCCTGTTTGTCATGTGATCCTGCCATGTGTCTTGTCATTGGTTAATCATCTGTTCATTGTTGTATTGTATTGAGGAGGATTGTATTGTACATGTATTGAGGCCCTCATGTTTGCCGTGTGTCTTATTGTTTCCATGTCCATGTCCATGTCCTGATTTTGAGTTTTTCATGCCACGCCATGTTTTTGCTTCATATTTAATATTTTTTCTAATAAACTGCACTTGGGTTCTCTAAAACTTGCCTTCAGTGGATCCTTACATTACAAATGGTTATGCAACAATGAGTAAGATTTGAAAAAAAAAAAAAACACATTAGGGGACTTTTCATCTGGCAGATTATATAACAGGCAGAAACATCTTTTAGAATATCATAGAGATTTGGACTCAACTGATCTTTTGGGCCAGTATACCTACCAACCACCCAGAAACCCCTAGAAACCACCTAGCAAGGCCATAGCGACTAAAAAACACTTTTTGTGAACACCAACTGCATAGCAAACCAGCCACATAGAGTAGTTTTCCTGAATCTCTTTGTGTTGATCTTAAGGCTGTGATAGCATTTCCCTGACAGCAGCGATGAGAAAAGTCTGTTGTTTGAATCCTTAATGAATGTTCTGGCTTTAGCCCTGCTCGTAGGACAAAACACCTCTGGTGATATATACAGCTGACCACCTTACTGTGATTTAGCTACTTTTTTTTCTACCAGGGATTGATACCGCCGGACAGAAGGCTTTACTTGAAAAACTCCCACCTTAACTTGGAAAACTCCCAAATTAACAACAATTTTCAATGCTCCTGCAAAGCTCTGAATGATAGTCTTATAGAAGTTGACTTCCTCTCTGAGAAAATGCTCAGAGCTCCATGTTAATTGTTGATTGCCTGCGTTCTGTAATCGTACTGAGGAACATTTAGCCTCAGGAATAGCTAGTGATTAATTCATTCTGGTAACTACAGCTCTATTCAGCTCGTCGAGTTCTTAGCTTTCTGTGACTAATAATGAAGCAGTATCCTGCACTAATGCTTACAGACTGACAACACATAAATCAGCAAAGCAGTTCAGCAGCAATGAAATCTCTGAAATATAAAAGTCTAATGTAGTTGTTTTTTTTAAACCAACAGTATTAAGAAAAAAAATGACTTGGGTAATTGAGCATTTCACAAGTATAGATAGGCAAAGAATGATGAAAGTCAATTGACTGTGTTCACCATTCTTAGCGACAATTAGATTTACAGTAAGGGCCCTCTCTGTACCATTGCCTCTGTCTGCATGACAGATATTGTTTATTGACACCATAATGAGCAGCAGTTTATCTCTTTAAATGCTTCAACACATCTGTCTGGGAAATTGTATGCATTAATCTGTGATTTTGTTTTTTAAAAGACCCTATATAAAATGGTTGAATGAACAACTTTAATTAAGTATATTTTTACACCATCATGTTTTCTTCTTGTTGTAAACATAATTATGTTTTTTTGTGTATGTGAATGCTTAAAAAAAAAGAAAAAATACACTCCTGTTGAAAAGTTTGAGACCTATGGAAGCTTGTTTGTGCCACTGAATAAAAATGGTAAGGTAATGGTGAGGTAATTGTGACTTTTTAATTTCAGTTATTACTTTTTTCCTCAAAATCGCAGTTCAGACTTTATAACTTGCAATTGTGAGTGCAATCACACAATACTGAGAAAAAAGTCAGAATTGCGGGATATAAACTTTTTTTTTTACTACAAATTGCAAGTTAATATCTCACAATTCTGATTTTGTTCACACAATTCTGAGTTTAGATCAAGTTTATGAAATATAAACTTGGAACTGTGAGGAAAAAGTCAGAATTGCAAGATATAAATTGGAATTACAAGAAGAAATTCAAAATTGAAAGATAAAAATTACTTTTTAAATTTAAAAACAAGAAACAAGAAACAAGCTTCCAAAGGGGACAGTAGGATTTTGTTTTAAGAAATGTATACTTTTATTTAGCAAGGAATCAGGATGCATTCAATTGATCAAAAGTGAAAGACTTTTAAACTGTTACAAAAAATTCTATTTCAAATTGTTCTTTTGAGGTTTCAATTAATCAAAGAATCCAGAAAAAAAGATCACGTTTGCACAAAAAAACTGCACAACTGTTTTTAACATTTTAATAATGTGAAATGTTTCTTGAGCAGCAAATCAGCATATCAGAATGATTTCTGAATAATAACGAGACACTGAAGAATAATGATGCTGAAAATTCAGCTTTGCCAAAATATTTTTGCGTGTACACTACACTTGATGTGCAGCTCACTGTGAACCACAGATCAGAATGACATTTTAACCGCTTGTTCGTCTCACAGGCTGCATTAAATCAGTTCACATTTAGACTATTATAATCAATAATTTGTAACTCATGTACTCAAGGATTGTTGAGATTGTGAGATTGAGCGCTAGGATGGTGGCTATAGTGACTTTGATGCCACCTAAAGGGCACATGAAAGTAAAGACCCCTGTTAGAAAGAAAGCAAGCGTGCAGCAAGAGTCTTCTGTCAGGCTGGGGTGAAGGATCAGAGTTAGATTAGAGCGATCCTCTCCTCTCTAACCGGGTCACACTTCCACCTGACCAAACATATTCACAGCTGTTGCCTGGCAACGGAACTCTTCAAAATCCCGAATGTGGAATCCACCTCCTCTGATGTAGAGGCAAACAAAGCCGCACAAAAGATGTCACTGCAGCGTTAGTTCATCATTCATATCATATTCCGTGTCACTAATATTCGCGTTGTTAATATTCGAGCCGACGCTGTCATTCTTCATCATCATCATTATCACTGATGTCAGCAGCATTATCAAAAATATTATTTTTTGTCATCATTATCACCGTATTTATCATAATCCTCATATTGTATTCCTCACACGCAGCTCTGCATGTATAAATTGTTTTAGTTTTCAACGCGTTTTTATTTATTGAGCATGAATGCAGTTTTGGGTTTGAATGTGCGTGTCTTTGTGATGTGTAGTGGGAATGTGTTTTCATGGTAAAGTAGGATGAGACAATCTCTAGGGACAAACTGATGGGTTTTTCATGTTGAAAAAGTCATGACATCTTTATAAAAGCAGAAGAATCATGCCCATTCAAATTGAGGGGGCACATTTTGAAGTGATTTTAAATACATTGCAATTTTCTGAGAGGCTAGCTGGTAAGTCCCGCCCATCCGTAAAACCCCAAGTGGACCTCTAGGTTGAAAAATCGTCAATGCAAGTGAATGGGAGAAAATAATTCTTTTCTGATCCCGTTTGAATTGTGCCATGATTGTGAACATATGTTGTCTGTGAATTTTTTATATAATTTTTCATGTTACGAGTTTGACAGTATATGGTATGATTCTTCGGCTAGCAGTTGTGGAAAAGACATAATGAGAAAGACTACATGTCGCCTATGTGACGTCACCCCATTAAAGTTGACTTACCCGTGGTTTTCGCCAACCTCAACGATTTTGTCCTCTCCCTGAAAGAAGGCGGTGAAGTGCACCAAAGACACAGCCATGTTTAGCGGGATCCGTGAGCTAGTGTCCGTGTGCGAGTGGTGGTGACGTTTCAAACGCGTCGAAAGCAGCGAAGAGTTGTAGTCCACAAAGTGCTCTCACACAAAGTCTAACCGTATCAAACTTCTACCCGCTAAATTGTAGCATTCTTTACACGAAAAATTATATTAAAAATTCACAGACAACATATGTTCACATTCATGGCACAATTCAAACGGGACCAGAAAATAATTATTTTCTCCCATTCACATGCATTGACGATTTTTCAACCTAGAGGTCCACTTGGGGTTAGCGGAAGGGGCGGGACTTACCAGCTCTATAGAAAATAATTATTTTCTGGTCCCGTTTGAATAGGGTATATGTCGAACGTCGCATTACGAAACCGGAAAACAGAACGCATCGCTTCCGGTTCAGGTCTTTTGTATGTGCTTCTTGCATTTTTTTACTGTTTTACTCAAGATAACTTAAAAGGAGCGAGCAAAGATGATCATAACCAATGTCCCTCGCATGTGAAGATCGATATTTAAAAGTAAAAAAAAAAAAAAATCTTCACACTAACGTTTAGATATTTAAATAGAATAAAGTGAGATAGGTAGGTTAGCTGATTACCTTAAAATTCCATAGATATCGGCGTCAGTTCATACGGCTGTTAACACTTTCTATGACAAGCGGATGCGATGAGACCAGGTTTCCGGTTTCGTCATGCGACGTTCGACATATACCCTATTGTGCCATGAATGTGAACATATGTTGTCTGTGAATTTTTTATATAACTTTTCGTGTAAAGAATGATACAATTTAGCGGGTAGAAGTTTGATACGGTTAGACTTTGTGTGAGAGCACTTTGTGGACTACAACTCTCGACGCGTTTGAAACGTCAACACCACTCGCACACGGACTAGCTCACGGATCCCGCTAAACATGGCTGTGTCTTTGGTGCACTTCACCGCCTTCTTTCAGGGAGAGGACAGAATCGTTGAAGTTGGTGAAAACCACGGGTAAGTCAACTTTATGGGGTGACGTCACATAGGCGACATGTAGTCTTTCTCTTTATGTCTTTTCCACAACTGCTGGCCGAAGAATCATAGCCTACCATATACTGTCAAACTCGTAACATGAATTGTTATATAAAAAATTCACAGACAACATATGTTCACATTCATGGCACAATTCAAACGGGACCAGAAAATAATTATTTTCTCCCATTCACTTGCATTGACGGTTTTTCAACTTTGAGGTCCAGCGGGGTTTTACGGAAGGGGCGGGACTTACCAGCTCTATCCACCTTATTCTGCTCTAAACAATGGGCGCTGCCATAACGACGACTCCGGTTCGTAGCGCTTGACCTGTACTAGTAGCGAGAGAAGTTCAGTTTTAACGCTAACCACTCTAAACGTTTACTTTATTGAATGCATCTGATACGGAATCGGACATGGGCATTATCTCCTTCTTATCTTATGCTCGAAACACTCAGTTTCTAAAAAGTTTGAAATCTTCTTTGAATTGTTAAAACAAATAACAACAGCACATGAGGAGCTTGAACTCATTCTCTCGCTGCTAGTACAGGTCAAGCGCTACGAACGGAAGTAGGCAACCGGAGTCGTCGTCATGGCAGCGCGCATTGTTAGACTGAGCAGAATAAGGTGGATAGCAAGCTTTGAAAGCATAAGATCCCACCCTCCCTTCAGAGCGTCTCCAAAGCCACGCCTCCTTCAAAACACATGAACAGCAGGGAGCAAACAAAAGCATCACGAGAGACTAGTTTAACTACCTCATGTCATAAAGCACATAACATTACAATGATAATAAACATAAACAACTTAGAGAGCACGACCTGTACCCTGTACCACCTGACTGCTGCAGTTTCCTTTCAGCGTTGATAGTGTTGCCATTGAAAACCGTGAATTCGAGTCACGAACCGCTCCAAAATATAACATCACAGGTTTCCATCTCTTCCAAATTATGGTGTGTGAACGCAGCATAAGCTCGTTGTTTTGGTTCAGGAATTGTAAAAGGTGCTCGGTGACTGCAATCTATCTAACACTGTGTCCTAACTACACGCGACGCGACGCCACGACACATGATAAAAGGTATATTTTCCATGTTAACGAGAGTTTTTGTCCTAACACGCGACAATTCTATTTTAGAAACGGTTTCTATTTTTCTGCGACGTCTCGCTGGAACAACAAACACAAAGTGTCAACGATAATCTCAGGTACTGTTTATGTGCTTTATTTAATGTTAAAAGCATGTAATGTGACTTCGAATATAATTTGGTGCTCCAGCTTAGCTGTAAAAGCAACAATGGATAATTCACCTCAGATCTTGAAATTAAACAAATGGTAACAAGAACGTTCAAACTATGTACAAACAAGTGTATTATTTGACAAAGATTGTTTTAGTAACTCAGTAGCCTATGTATTTGAATAATGTTTAAATGGTGTACTATTTTTGAATTTGATAACTTCATTTTCTTGCGAGTCCCGTCAAGAGATTACTCTGTTGCTGTGCACTTGCCGCGAGAGCCCGCCCACACGCTGTTCTGATTGGCTGTGGGGTTTGATTGATTTTGACGCATCTCGCGGTCTGTCGAGTCTAGTGGACAGACAAATTATTTGTCCCTGGAATCTTATCGCATCGCGTCTGGTTAGCACACGGTGTAACCCTGCACAGCATGAAACGCACTAATGACGTGTGATGTCTGTTTGAGCAGGTGTGTGGACTGTGGAGGTATGAAATACATGTGTTGACAGGCAGATCGAATCATTGCATATATCTTTTTCTACCTCCTATTAGAGTCATTTTAGATATATTAACTTGAAGAGAAAAAAATTCACTTCAATTCAAATTGATTTGTATAGCATTTTTTACAATAAATAGGAATTCAGGTTGATTGGGACACTTTTTCCAAATCATCTCAATGGCAAGAAGTGTCCCAATGACCCTGAATTCACCCTGTAGTTCCAAAGCAATTTGACAGGTAACTTTACAGCCCTAAGAATTATTATTTTTATTTTTTTTGTCAGCAGACAACCCAGAGTTTGTCTCTGTCCCGATCTGTCTCAGCTGTCTCTGAGCCGTAAGATTTTCTGCAAAAGTGTGTTTAAATTTTTTCCCTCTACTCTGTTTATACATATTTCATAGTAACACTTTCTGTGCTTGGGAACAAATTGCCAGAGTCAGTGCTGTGCCGTTCACTAGCTTTATAGAGAGGAATGTGTGAAAGTACAAGCTACTTTCAAGCTACACAAGCTACATGTTGTGTGTGACATTACATGAGTTAAAAGAGCATCAGTGAGTGAGAAGTGAGTATGAGAATATGGATAGTCTATGCAAAAATGAATAGATGGACAGTCGGATCAATTCATTCTTAAGCTGTAAACAGATGGCTCCTGGATATATGAATGGAAAAAATGTCCGTAATACACATTCAATTTCTCTTCTCGCTCTACTTCTCGTTTTTGAAACCCTTCCAGATATAATGCAGGGTGTCTGTCTCTCTCTGCTCAGATGCTTCTGTTTCTTGCATTATAAAGGAAGCCCAAAACATGGATTTCAGTAAAGAGACTGTGAGTCATTGGACCAAGGAAATAGTGCAATGTTATCTCCAGCTCAGCTTGGATCTAGTGTGAGCAGAAGCTCCTTGCAAACAAGGTTAATGCTTGCCATACAGTAGCTACAACGTAATCTCTCCCCCCTTTTATCTCTCTTTCAGTCACTCTTTTCTATTTTTTGCCTCTGGATCGTTCCTCTTCTAAAATGTCAATATGAAGGCAGTGCAGAGGGCATATTGATAGAGTGGCTGACAGCAGGCCAGTGTTAAGCAGCTGTGTAAATGAATAAGACATGAGCGCTTTGTCAGACCAAAACATGTCTTTATGGGAAAGATTTTATTTGCTCATCAGTAAATGCAAGATGTATATCCTGATGATTCCTGTATAATGTTCTCAAGTGAGTGAGACAAACTGATTTATGAAGGTAAAGACAAAAACCTTTTATGTAAAATATTAACCAACTACAACAATATTCCCAAGAAAACATGTTTGAACATGTTCAAAAAAGTTTTGTTTGATAGATTTCCAGATATATATTTGGCAAAACATTTAAAAAGAATTACAAGTTTTTTTATTTATTTCATTTAGCCTAAATTTCAGCATTTCAATTTCAATTCATTTAAATGTCAATTTTTTACATTTCTTTATAAATTGCTGTTTTTTATGTTAGAAGTTACAGGTAGCATGTCAAAAATCGCAGCATCCACTCAAAACACTATAATTGTCACAGGTGGTTATACAAATAGCTCACGAAGACAAAGGGATCAGGAAATAGTCTTTAATATATATAACTCACAGAGCAGGCAGGGAAAACACAGGGAAACAGATAGCTGCAAACGCACCTTAACGTTAACATAGACAGGACAATGAACTGAACAGGGACTAATGAGTTAATTGCAGAGGTGGACAAAGTACACAACTTCCTTACTTGAGTGAAAGTACTGATAACTACTGGTCAAATATTACTCTGTTACAAGTAAAAGTTGTAAAGACCTATTTTTATTTAAGTAAAAGTACAGAAGTACTCGTTTTTAAAAGAACTTAAGTATCAAATGTAAAAAGTAAGTGTCAATGCATTGTTTTATTATTGTTGCATTGTTGTATGTAATACTTACAGTACCTTATACAGTATCTGACTGACATTACTACTTTCTACTTAAGGACCTTGACAGAAATGTAGTGGAGTAAAAAGTATGATATTTGTCTTTCAAATGTAGTAAAGTTAAACTAAAATGTTTCAAGAAAGAATTATACTTTAGTAAAGTACAGATACTCTAAAAGTGTACTTAAATACTCAAGTAAATGTACTTTGTTACCGTCCACCATTTTACAGTTGTTATTTCGATATTGTGATGTGATTTTCATCTTAATTCAATATTTTTCCAATATATTGAGACATATATGGAGACATGAAAATGTGAACAACTGGATGTGTTAAATAACAAACATACAAAATGTCCACTTTTCCGTCAAACACAAATCCCGCTGTTCAAAGCCATATACTCTTTTCTAGAATAATTAATCCATTTTACTCTTCCGTCTGCAAATCCATGTGGCTGGTGATTTTCTTAATTAAATCCTAGCCTGTGTCTCGAAGGCAGACTCTCTGCATCATGACATTATGAAAAAGGGCATTAGCTCCATATCTAATGTGTTTAAGTCACACAAAGCCATTTGGTATAATAGAAAAGCGACCCACGGCTAATCAGCGCTAATCAATTGGATTGAAATGCTCCTCAAAATATGATTGAAATTCCTGTTGAGAACATTAAGCTGCTACTGTAACTGTGACCAATTTGAATTTTGAAACCTTTGATGATCTTTTAGTGTCTGTGCACTGCATTTGTTTTTTAATATTTCATCTCATTCATTTATTAACGGTACTTGCTAACACAAGCAATATTGCTACTATTGATCATACTTTAAGTTATAGTATAAAACAGTGTTTAACTTGTCCCACATCATTTGTGCTGCGGACATGAATGATTCACTGTGCTATCCCAAAAAAACATGGTACTTTATTATAAGTAGTTTGTAACTTGTTTGTACGCTGGATCCTTGCTATTTATCAAGCTGTACTGTATACTAAAACACTGGCTTGGTGAAAATCATCTTATTGTGTTTGGCAGCTTTTACAATGTCATCAGGCAGAAGCATCTGAATAAAAAATCCTGAACTGTAATAAATAAATATATGAGCACCTGCATGCACTTCAGACTGATGGCGGCTATTGTACAAAGCCAGCTAATTAAAACAAGACTGCTATTAAATCTAATTTAGAAGCAAATTAGAAAATGAACTATAATTAAGAGGTGATTAGAGCATAGACTATAATTTAGATAATTACTGATATTCTCTAGTTATATTTCTGCAACACCCATGAAGTTATATATCTTACTTTTATACGTTATATTGCTTCATTTTAACCATTAATAATACAATATTAAATAAATATGTTGTGGATTTCACCTTGCTTGTGTTTTTTTCCTCAAATCCTGCAATTTGGCCTCAAAGTAAGGGTGTGTCAATCTAGAGGATATGAAGGAAAACCTGGCAGCTGTCTTCTAATATGTTTAAACACAGATAGTCTGGACTTGACAAAGAAGGAGGGTTTTAGTTTAAGGTAATGTTATATGACATTGAATCGTAAGAGAGGCTGATCTCAAAGTGAGGTAGGAAACCTCTGGGGAAACAAAGTAACAACATTAACCTCTGCTTCTCAAAGGCACTATTTCATATTCAACCCAAACTTGTTTCTATAGCAACAGATATGAAAAATGTATGCTGAACTTTTCATATTGCGTCTCTCTGAGAATCATAAAAAAAAAAAAAAATTTGCCCCTGGAAATTCCTATATATGAGATGACTGAATCTATATGTCATTATGCTATGCATTACAGAGAGAGAGAGAGAGAGAGAGAGAGAGAGAGAGAGAGAGAGAGTTTTATGATAGAAGGTTATGTCTAATATCTGTATAACATAATTCTGGTGTCACCTATTAACATTAATACACATCTTATGTTAATTCAATTTAATAATGATCACAAAAATGTTATATTTTATTATATATATTTATTTAATATATTTATTTTATAACAAAAATGTTTTATCCTCCTGAGACCCAGAAAGAAAATAGTTTTTGAATTTAGTTTATTTTCATGTCATCACATTATTTAGAGCATAAGAAACAAATGGTACAAAAACATTTTTGAAAAATGATATTTTATTCATGTTATGCTATGTCCCCTGTAGTGGACACCAGGACTCAGTTGTTTAAAAAATAAAATGACATGAAATTATATGTATTGGCAAAAACAATGGGATTTTTTTTTTCAATCACGAATAAATGTTTGGGTTTCAGGATTTATTTTAACAAAAAGTTGTATAAAGATTATTCTCAACTATGTTATGAAAGATATAATGGAATTAATTGATACAGCATTTTACTTCATGCAATATGTGGGTAAAATGGCCATAAATTAATATTCCCATTCAATGCAATGTATCTATACACTGTATCTAATGTGCACAATAATGTGTTCTTGGAGCAACATTTAATGAAAAAAGAAGTGTAATAATTGGAGTAATAATTAGCAACATTTTAATAATAATATCTAATATTTCATAGGAATATTGATGTATAACTTATTTCCATATTCACTTGTTGTGTCTCCCAAAATGCCTGATAAAGATGATTTAAGTCCTGGTGTGCTCTACAGTGGACATGTATGAAATCAACGTCCTGTTCTGTAACAGAAAGTTGTTGTTTTTTTGAAACCCCATAACGTTTCCCTGAGATGTTGGTTTATGAAATACAATTTGAAAAGTAGTCCGATTTAAATTATAATTACAATAAAGTATCATATTTCCATAAGAGTGCTACATTTGATCACTAAATTAATGTCAGACATTTTTAAAGACCAAGGATAAGTTGTTTTCATGGTGAAACCTCCAAAAATTTGGTATCTCTGAAAAGGCCTGAATGTGCTCTTTACAGGACACCCAGGTTGTGTCGTCATGTGACATGTATAGAGAAATTCACTAAAATATAATGTCCACTACAGTGGACAAAAGTCTATTCCTGGGTCCCAGGAGGATATTTTATTCATGGAGTGCTTTTTCGGAAATGCTTTAGTTGGATGTTCATCTAATGTTTTTTTAATTTATTTAAATATTACTACTTGTTTCAGAATGTTCAGATTCAAAATTGATGTTCCCATAATGTCTGCAAAAAGATACAAATGTATGTTTGCATAACTAGGAATTTTTTTTTTTTTTTTTTTTTTACATTTTTAATGGTCAGAGAACATTCCGAAATTACGTTTTCATAACTTAATGGGTATGTTAGCAAAATGTTCATAGAACATATTTTTGTTAGCTGGGAATGGACTATATTTGTCCTAGCTTACAATATACAGTCAATGAAAGATTCTAAAATAATTTTAAAATCAATATTTAATGGCCACGTTTTAATTAATTAGGCGAGCAGTCGTTTAAGTTTAAGCACTTGATCACCCTGTTGTGGTTTATATTGCGCTAATGACCAGCATGAGCTTTGTAATAGATAGTATTAGTTTTGGCCCCAGCAGTGCCACATAGTCAAAAGTGGCATTAATATTGACGCAAAACAGACTGCCATGCATTAGTAACCACAGAATGACATGAAAATTGCTCTTGTATGCATTCTTGAGGTACAGCACTTACAGTAAGTAGGGCAGTGTGCAATAGAAATTTTACTGACATCATAGCAGGAAGGTAGTATTTGTTCTTAGGTAGTAAGTGGCCGTTTAAGTGAAAGTACACGAGGAAAGGCAGTTACATTAATAATTTATTGCCTTTTGTTTGAAGGAGAAAGCTAGTCTTGAGTCTGGAGAATGTGAAGAGCAGGTTGTGGCCTTGGTGCTTAATATCTTTATTCCATTTTTGTTTACAAAACAGTGGTCAGTAATTGCTTTATTTTACCGTGCACATACTTAGGGTTAGGGATAAATTAGTCCCAGTCTAGACGTCACTCCCATGGACCGCTGGCTGAACGTCTTATGTACGTATATGGCACACAAATTGGAAACACTTCAGGAGTTTCAAAGTCGTCTTCTGATTGGTTGAATTCTACAGGATTTCCAGACAATGAGCGCTTATCAGGATCAACTAAATGCTGGATTTTCAAAATTATGTGAAGTACGTAAAGATCACGGCCTAGACTCTCTAAAGAGTTTTACACACCGGCCTGTTATTGTAGGAACATCGACGCCTCTAATCATAATGTGGAACAAAACAAACTGTGATTGGCTGGTATGTCAGTCAGGCAGCCTAATATAATACCTAATTGTAAAGAATATAATTATTTTCGTCAGAATTTTACAAAGGAAATGTAACCATTTGTGTGGATATGATTTGCTTTGACATTTCATACTTGTTGAGCTTCAACAATAATTACATTACAAATGACTTCTGTTAAATGTCCTATGTGGATTGGGAAGCACTTTTTATGAGCCCTTTTCTTTTGCGTATGAGATGTGTATTCATATGAATTGACTATTCACTTTGTGTTTACGTGATGTTGAGTTAAGCTGTAAGTCAGATGACAATTACATGTTATGCAATGTTGACATACAATACAGAGAAATCCTGAAGAGCTTTCTTATTCGCTGCTGCCGTCTTCATGCTGACTTTCCCTCAGGCTTCTAAGGAACTGCCTGAGGCAAAGAGAGTCAGGCTCTATTGCATATCACATAATCACAACTAAAAAAACACTCACATACTGCTGGCAAAAAAAAATTGGTGTGCAAAACCATATAGATCTAGTGCTTCAGTGTCCATCAACACTTAGCCAGTGAATGAACTCTCTCATAGAGCTACAGTTTGCATACATGCGTATTTCATAAAGAAATGTCTGTTATGACAGTGGAAGGGTTAAAGAGTTTTTTTTTTTTTTAAGTTTAATAACTGCAAGAATAGAGTTGTTGCTCTATTCTTGCATGAATTACCGCTGACGATGCTGCACCCATGTAAGATGTAAAGAAGGCAAGTTTCCTGGGGTAATATCCTTTGGGATGATATTATTTTTTTGTGAAAATGGAAATGTGAAGTGTTGCCATTAGGGTTCTCAGAGATGAGACAAGTGAGAAGGATGAGACTAAGTGTGGTCATTATTTGTGTTATCAGAGCAATTACATTCTCATGCTTAGACCTAAGTGGCAGACCTAACTACAGTTTTTTTTTTTTTTTAACTGCCTAATGTTTTCTGTAAATGCAGATGATGGTAGGCTACATTCATTATTTTTATGTATGCTCTATGGCAAAACAGTAACTACAACAACACCGAAAGATAAAAATGGCTTCACAGGGTTAGAGATTTGCATGTGTTTATTTTATTATGTTTAATTTGAGTGTAGATGTTTTTTAATCTCTGAATAACATTATTTGAACCATTTTTTGTCATAAGAACAATGAAGTATTATATTATAAATGTGTGTATTCAATATTGTTTGAAGTTTGTGGTAAGTACCATTTTTTTAATGTTTTTGAAAGAAGCCTCGTATACTGAAAACACAACGAAAACTGTAGTATTGAAATATTATTACAATTTAAAATATATTCAAATGTATTTTATTCTTGTGATGGCAAAGATCCATTTTTAGCAGCTGTTACTCCAGTCTTCAGTCAGTGTCACATGATCCTTCAGACATTTTTCTAATATGCTGATATGTTGCTCAAGAAACATTTCTCATGATCTATGTTGAAAACCATTGTGTGGCTTAAAATTTCTGTTGAAACCATGATACACTTTTTCAGGATCCTTTGATGAATATGACGTTCAAAAGAACAGCATTTATTTGAAATATAAATCTTTCGTAACTCTTGAGTACTGGGCTGAACATGAAAACCCCACAGGGTTGCAGGGTGTAAGTAAACATCATTTTGATCACGCCGTTTATGAGAATTATACTGACAGCCAACACTCATGAATCACAGTGAAATAGTGTGGCCATTTACACACTTCAGTAGTTTTTCATCACAGTTTTTCATTTGTCCTTTTGCAGGTGGCCAATCTCCTGCGTCTTTTCCAGATTCCTCAGATCAGTTATGCCTCCACCAGTGCGAAACTGAGTGACAAATCCCGTTATGATTACTTTGCCCGGACTGTACCCCCAGACTTCTACCAAGCCAAAGCCATTGCTGAGATCCTACGCTATTTCAACTGGACTTACGTCTCCACCGTCGCCTCAGAGGGCGATTACGGCGAGACGGGTATCGACGCCTTTCAGCAAGAGGCCCGAGCCTTGCAAATCTGCATCGCTACGTCCGCCAAGGTCAGTCGTTCCATGGACCGCTTCAGTTACGATGGAGTAATCAGATCTCTGTTGCAGAAGTCCAACGCTAAAGTAGTAATCCTCTTCACCAGAAGTGAAGACGCAAGAGAGCTCTTGGTTGCAGCGAAGCGCATGAACGTCTCCTTCATCTGGGTGGCCAGCGATGGCTGGGGGGCGCAGGAGAGTGTGGTGAGAGGGAGCGAGAATGTAGCGGATGGAGCTTTCACCATTGAGCTGGCGTCCTATCCGATCCCTGAATTCGCAACGTACTTCACAAACCTCAATCCTTACAACAACACACGTAACCCCTGGTTCAGAGAGTTCTGGGAAAACCGCTTTCAGTGTAGCCTGCACGACATTAATTGTGGGAAATATTCTCTCCGGGACGGCAAATTCGAGCAGGAGTCCAAGATCATGTTTGTGGTCAATGCTGTCTACGCTATGGCCCATGCCCTTCACAACATGAGACAAGCACTGTGCTCAAATACCACCAAACTCTGCAGTGCCCTGAAACCAGTGAATGGAAAAAAGCTGTACAAGGACTACATCCTGAAGATAAATTTTGACTGTGAGTTTTATTTTTTAAGTGATAGATTGTATCATTTATGTTCACTTTATAATCAGAGGTAGTTCACCCAAAAATTAAATCCTGTAATTAACTCACCTTCATGTCATTTCAATTCAATAGGATTTTTTCTTCTTCTATGAAAACAAAAGATGGTTCATGCTGCAAAATGTTCACACAGTTCGTTTGAAACGCCTTCCCAGTATTCAAAATGATTGAAAACTGCATAAGGGAGTCATCCATTAATATAACAATAGCCAAATCAACTAAAAAGGATGTTGAAATTATTGGACTTATAATATCTCATTAGGTAATACCTGTAAATAAAAAAACAAAACAATATACAAGTCCAATAATTTCAACATCCTTTTTAGTTGATTTGGCTATTGTTATATTAATGGATGACTCCCTTATGCAGTTTTCAATCATTTTGAATACTGGGATTCCAGCTATCTTATTATCATGTTATCTCTATAGCATGCAAGGAATAAAGTTAAAAAATTGCACTCATCTATTAGTTTAAATCTCAACACACACACAAACACTATTTATTTTATTTTTTTGTATCATTATATCTTAATAAATTTATGTCTGTTCTTTGTTTAGTCAAAGGAATCAATTTAAAAGATAAATGGATCTAGGAAGTTTCCCCAAGGGGAAAACTGCTGCTGTAAAATAGATTACACTAATGCATGAATCCAACAAATGACCTGTGTACAGTCTAAGTGTTTTATTACATGCATTAGCCTCATTAACCCCTTGCTAACTTCTAAATGATTTAAACAAGTACAAGGGATGTATATTAAATGTCTGTGCCGAGTGGTCAATTGCTTGTATTAGTGAACTGATGGCAGACTGCCAGGTTCCTATAGCTATTTTTCATCTATTTCTAAATATAATTTTAATGTTCTTCCAAGAATGACAAATTACATCATAGAAACCAGGCGATGTATCAACCTCCTGACTTCCATTATGTAAATGTACCATTCGCACCTGAGTCCACTGCATCTAAAACCTAATGAGAAATGGACAGGGCAGAACGCTGAAGAAAGTAGGGTGGACTTACATAGGAAGGTCTTTCTGGGTTGTACATGCTCTGCTTACAAAGAAAAACACTTTGTTGCTGTAAAATATCTATTTATCTGTTGCCGAGAATGTAAATAAATTATGTTTATCATATGCCCTTTGTGTCCGCAGCTCCATTTCGCCCCGCAGATACAGAGAACAATGTTCACTTTGATGCTTATGGAGACAGTCTGGGCCGCTACAACATCTTCCATTATCACAAAGAGAATGATGGCTATGTCTATAGGAAAGTGGGGTATTGGGCTCGGGATTTAAGTCTGAACACAAGCTTGATTCCTTGGGAAAGCCAAGTGGTGCCCACATCCCAATGCAGCGACCCATGTAGGAAGAACGAAATAAAGAGCATGCAGCCCGGTGACGTTTGCTGTTGGATTTGCATTCCCTGCCAGCCCTACCAGTACCTCCTGGATGAATTCACCTGTGCGGATTGTGGCTTTGGACTATGGCCTCTGGACAATCTCACGGGCTGCTACAACTTACCAGAAGAGTACATTCATTGGGAGGACGCATGGGCTATTGGGCCGGTCACCATCTCTTGCCTTGGCATGCTCTGCACACTCTTTGTCATCGGCCTCTTCATAAAGAACAATGAGACACCGGTGGTGAAAGCTAGCGGACGTGAACTTTCCTATATTCTTCTTCTAGGCGTCCTCCTTTGCTATTGCATGACCTTCATCTACATCAGCAAACCCTCTGCCGTAGTATGCACGTTACGGCGGCTCGGCCTGGGCACTTCCTTCGCCGTTTGCTACTCTGCGTTGCTGACCAAGACCAATCGCATCGCTCGGATTTTCAACGGCGTTAAAGATGGAGCTCAAAGGCCGAGGTTCATCAGTCCAGCTTCACAGGTGGCCATCTGTG
Organism: Squalius cephalus; assembly: GCF_949319135.1. Lineage (NCBI taxonomy): Eukaryota > Metazoa > Chordata > Actinopteri > Cypriniformes > Leuciscidae > Squalius > Squalius cephalus. The sequence goes on from NC_137131.1 coordinate 9,606,660, forward strand.
CTGGTCTGATTTCTTGTCAGCTCCTGGTGGTTGTGGTCTGGCTTCTGGTTGAGGCTCCAGGGGTGAGAAAGGAGGTCAGTCCTGAAAGAAGAGACGTGGTGACATTGAAGTGCAACAGCAAGGATTCTAGTATGCTGATGTCTTTAACCTACAACTGTGTCCTCATCATCCTCTGTACATTTTACGCCTTTAAGACTCGAAAGTGCCCAGAGAACTTCAATGAAGCCAAGTTCATCGGCTTCACCATGTACACCACGTGCATAATCTGGCTGGCTTTCCAGCCAATCTTCTATGTTACTGCCAGTGACTATAGGGTAAGTAAATATGAGCTGTACAATGCATGGTTGTGACAATACATAGCAATACCTCCCTAATGGCATTTAATCGCTTGTCAGCTTGTTTCTATGGAAGTAATAGCCTCTAAATAAGATTTACGTTCGAGTCAAATTGAAATGTCTTTTGCAACCCTTTTCACTTCCATAATGTGACGTATTTCTGTGTGCAACAGGATATTCAGCAGGATCAGCAATGTAGTTTGTTGGTTGAATATATGGTTAAATTGTCATAACTCAAAAAGATTGAGTTATGACAATTTAACCATATATTCAACCAACAAACTACATTGAGTTAGAGGAACTTAATAATTTGTGACAAAACCACAATTTTTTTAAGTTGAATACAAATACTTGATTTGTAGCCCTGGATTAATCTTATCTATTTCAGTTCAACCCACAGCTCACATAGCACATGCTAAATGTAAATGTTATTTAACATGCCAATTTAATAAACAAGTAAGATATTACTTGTCACTTGCAATAGCACAATCTTTGCATATGTAGTTTACCTTCATGTCGTCTTCTCTTCAGCATAATTGTAACCACATAAACTTCAGCAGATCAGAAACTCTTTTAAATGTCAAATATAACAGCATTAAACACAAGGTCTTTCCCTTTACTAAAAAACAAAAAACAAAAACAAATAAATAATACTTAATTTCAACATTTATTCTCCTTATCCAGTCCTATGCAAAGCATGGTGGGAACTAGAAATCCACTACCCAATTGCCCAAGTCATCAAGACTTTATTAAATCCCTACAACTTAATTTAAAATAATAATAAATAAATAATGCAGAAATAAGAGTTGAAATTTCACAAAATATTAAGTTAATGTAAAATTAACATTATTATGTCAGCAGAACTCAACACAATAATGTTTGCAGTTTGCACAATAACAGTTTTTTTATCTTGTATGTGAGGACACAATGTAATTTTACAGTTTCTATGAACATATCTTTAAATGTCATTTATGCTCAACATAGTTGAGATTTGGCTATGCTATCTTCTGACATATTGTTAATGAATGCCGTGCTTGAGTGTTCTGTATAACAATGTGATTTCTTTGAGAAGTAAATCTTGTGCCGGGGGGATATTACCGGCTCTCCTCTGGGAAAAGATATCAGAGGGGCTGTCTCAAATCACACTGCACACACAATGACAGCATGGAATATTTTTCATCATTTAGATAATGAGTTTCTCTTATAACCCTTAATCACTTCCCGACACTGACTTTATCCTTTATTTTTAGCATATATACAATTTCCCTGAGAGCGCGAGACTGAGAGTTTGCCTGATTGATTTTTTTTGTTACCATACCTGCCAATTCAGATGGCAGATAGAAAAATCTCTTTGATCACCTGTCTTTTGCACTGATGAAAGGAGAAGCTCACATTTCATGTGGCTCAAAAGCTGTTCAGTGTAGAACAAAGAAAGTGGGGATCTTTCTTCCTGGCAAATGACTAGCCTATGAAAACATGCTATTCAATTGGTCTGAGTATCAGCAGTCAAGTGCCTCAGGAGTCAGGACAGACACCATTAAACACTCTTACATTTGACAACAATTTATTTTTTATTTTCTTACAGTTTTAACACTTTGATGCATGAATTATTAAATTGAAAGAAAAAGTCCTAATGTTTATTTTCAAAAACAATAATATAATCATTTCCAAAGGTTTTAATGCTTATTTATTTATTTCATCACCCATGGTGATTTAGAAGTAACATCACACCCTGATTCCACTGTTGTGAATTAAATGGTCACAGTGCAACACAAACTTAATCTTTATTATTATTAATAGTTTTTTTTTTTTTTTTACATTTTGTTTTGTTATTTATTTTCACACATAGTTTGGAAGTAACATTACACCTTGATAGGTCAAAATTCAATCTATGAGTTGCAGTGCAACACAAACTTACTTGCCAATATATCATTTTTATATATGTGCATCCAGAATAGTCTAACTGGTGCATATAGCCAGCACTGCTGGTTAAAGCGTACATTGTACATGGCATTTGGATGCTCCAGTGAGCAAAAAAAGAGGACAGAAACATGATCCGGAGATGTTACGGCTGTAGGGGGCTTCTGTAAGGGTCAGTTCTACATCATCCATCAAGACGAAAGGATACAGAAAGATACAAGTCAGAAGGCCTCAGGAGAGAGAAGGGAATCTCCTTGAGTTCTGATTGGACAGGATGTCATTCTCTGTTCAGGGTTTCCACGTTTTATATATATGTTTGTGTGTGTGTGTGTGTGTGAGGTGATGTGTTAGAGCATGGGAGAATGATTCCCAGCTGGGGCCTTTGCTGAGAAAGCAAGGTGTGCCTTAGAGACCGAGACCTCGCCACAATCCCACACACAGAGACTCACAGGAAATGCAACAGCCTCATTCATCCTGCAGATATCATTTTTAGTTGTATCATTTCTGCTTCTCGCCCACCAACTACAGCATTGATGTGCAGAAGAAAAAGCACATGCTACTTGTAAGATTTACATGATAAATATTTGATCTTCAGAATCAGACATAAATCACAAATGCGGAACCAAAATAAAATATAGTCGGCTACAAAAATCTGAGACTATACTAAGTAATTTTGGATTCAAAATACAAAGTATTAACTTTCAACTTTCATCTTATAAGAATGATTTCTGAAGGATCTTGTGACACTGAAGACTGGAGTAATGATGCTGAACATTGAGCTTTGCCAACACTGGAATAAATTATATTTTTTTAATATATTCATTTAGTTATGTTTGGTCAAATAAATGCAGCCTTGGTGAAGAGAAGAGACTTCTTTCAAAAACATTACAAAAACGTACTGACCCCAAACCTTTGAACAGTAGTTTAAATATATATACAACAAACAACAGAATAACGTGATTGGTCAAAATGAATTATTCTAGAGCCATGAAATATTTTTTGAGTCTCTTTGAAAACCAGATTTCCATTTGCAGTTGGGTTCTCGTCTGAGTGTTTGTGTACTTGTACTTACTGTAGCTGAGTCGTTCCAATTTTTCACTGTGGAGACATTTTGTTAAAGAATAATGATGATCAATTATGGAGGAAAATCAGATTACAACACATGTCTCACTCAGTGTGATATTCTTTATAAAAAAGTGCATGTTTATGGAGACAAGAGCAAGGCTTGCTGAGAAAGCATACAAGACCTTTCCAAGCACATCTCTCTGAACGATGCATTATTTAAGGCCTAAAGCATTTTGGTTTATTCTGACGCATTGCCGCACTCACATAAACACTTTTAAATCTATTGTACTGAAGAAAGAATGAGCTACTCTTTGTTCAGTTGGTATTGAGGAAAAAAAATATATAATTCAGTGCAGCTGAACCATGTTTTGTAATTATTTAACAAAGGTCATATTGAAGTTTCTCCAATGCTTGACCCTGAGAGGATTGTTAACCACAGCTTTTAATATCTGTTGCCCAACTGAAAGAGGATAGCAATGGCATGACCGTGGATTTGAAACCCAGGGAATGCACAAACTGATAAAAGTGTATAGCTTGAATGCACATCGATTTAGATAAAAGTATCTGCCAAATGAAATACAAAGCAAACATCTCAGCCAAAACAGTGAAAATCTTCGAAACGGTTCCTGTTGATTCACCCCCTCTCTCATCAAAATGTTATTTGGCGATGCATGTCTCTAATACCTGTATTAGTATGCATGAGATTGCTTATACACGGCACACACACCTGCTTTGCACATGGATTCATCCTCTTAAGATACATCTTTAGCCGCTAGGCTTTGGCAACACATTTGGAATTGAGTTCAATGGAAAAATAAATTCAATCCCATGTTAACATCCCTGTCGAATATGAATACGCCAGTCAGGTGGTATCACGGTGTAAATGTAATCGCTTTTTTTGTGTCTACTCTCTCAGGTACAGACCACTACCATGTGCATCTCTGTGAGTCTGAGTGGTTCAGTGGTGCTGGGCTGCCTCTTCGCTCCCAAGATTCACATCATCCTCTTCCAGCCCCAGAAGAACGTCACCACGCTCAGAGTGGCCACCACTCGATTCAGTGTGACCACTGGCCCTGGCTCCAGCTTCTCTCAAGGTACAGTATCATTTATGATCTCTGTCTTTAATATACCAGCATCATCGGAAATATAATCAATCAACAGCTGCAGATGTTTAAAGCGTAACTCTCGCCCAAAAGGGTCTTTTTGTGAATCTACCCGAGGCAAACTTTAGTTTAAAAGCATAATTAGGATGGAAACGCCACTTTTAAGATTGACCGTATTTTCGTTTTCGATCAAATTGCCTTTTGAATGGGAGTGCTAGGGGCACTACTATGATAGCATCAAAATCGCTATTTTTAAATCACTAAGAAGGCTCGACACAACATGAAACTTTGCTCGAAGTATCACCAGGGGCTCTACACATGAACTCGAGCATTGAGAACATTGTTTGTGTACACAGAGTTTACTAAAAAGAAAGATTTTGAACAACTCACTGTCACTGTAGCTGTGTCCGTCGGCATTTTGACAGTCAAAAATAGTCAATCGCCGAATGCGAATGAACTGACTCTGAATTTTAGTATTGTTTCTTATATGAGGATCCTTTTTCAAATACAAGGTCAATATTGATTTTCACTAACAACAAAACAACAAATTATCCGTGAATTCATATAGAGCTAAGCTTTCCATCTTTATGCTGGGTACACACCAAAAGATTTTTTACATCTTATAAGATTTTCAAAATGTGATAGACCACAAACATGAGGACAAAAAATCATAGATTTAACCGTTTTGCTCCTATAATGTGTGGTGTGCCATGATGTGACAAAGACAGCACACCACACACGAACAGATTTTCAACCAGAGTCTCGACTGTGAACCATAGACTGTAAAAAATAGCTGTGAACACAGGAAATCTCTCAAAATCTCGCAAGACCTCAGAATAAGCATGGCGGACGATATGCAGGAAGAAATTGCGGTGATTGTGTTTGGAAAGGTTTTACACGACACGTTGTATAAACATTTGTGCTGTTGCCACAAATCAACAAGCTGATCCTCCATCTCTGCTGTCCACATCAATTTCACTTTGTGCTGCGCCATGACTGCGTTTGTTATGCTTCCGTCTTTTATCATCTCGCTTTCTGATTGGATATTGTTTCGTTTCACGTTATAATCTCCAGAGCGTGCGCGCGTTTGTCCTCGGGGTTCCCCCCACACATCAGGATTTCTGATCATAAATATTAAACATGTTGAATATTTACGATTCGCGATCGGGGCGGCTCCGACGTTCTTCCGATAAGGTTCGGACACTCTTAACACACCTCACACCAAGGGAAAATCTGATAAGATAATCTGTAGAACCATCAAGATAATCGGGACATAGTTAGGATTGTCGGAAGGGGGGAAATCGGCCCAAAATCAGCCCGATTATCTTTTGGTGTGTACCCAGCATAACTCTCCTCCCTGTTACATTGCATTGGGAGATCGACTATTTTTGACTGACAAAATTCAGTCGGAAACAACAACAGCTACAGTGAGTTGTTCAAAACCAAAAAGCTTAGCTCCATATAAATTCACAGATAATTTGTTGTTAGTGAAAATCAATATTGACCTTGTATTTGAAAAAGGATCCTCATATAAGAAACAATACTAAAATTCAGAGTCAGTTCATTCGCATTCGGAGATCGACTATTTTTGACTGTCAAAATGCCGGCGGACACAGCTACAGTGAGTTGCTCAAAATCTTTCTTTTTAGTAAACTCTGTGTACACAAACAATGTTCTCAATGCTCGAGTTCATGTGTAGAGCCCCTGGTGATACTTCGAGCAAAGTTTCATGTTGTGTCGAGCCTTCTTAGTGTTTTAAAAATAGCGATTTTTGATGCTATCATAGTAGTGTCCCTAGCACTCCCATTCAAAAGGCAATTTGACCCGAAAACGAACATATGGTCAATCTTTCATTCTAATTATGCTTTTAAACGAAAGTTTGCCTCGGGTAGATTAACAAAAAGACCCTAGGTTGCATTTTGGCGAGAGTTACGCTTTAAATCAAGCATATTCATCAATTTGTGTCACCCATATTCGAAAATATGGATTGGCAATGTCTGAACTGCCGTTAGAAATGAAAGATATTGATCAAAATATTCAGCATTGTATGATGGCAGAGTAATATTGGAGCAGAACATAAAGTATCATTGGCCCTGCGAGTGCAGATATTTGGCTTTATTGGATTACATTGATATTACTGTAGCATGCACTGAAACATCCCTGAGCTTAGGATAGAGTGCATATGTGAATCCCTTAAAATGGGTATTTCACCTCAAAATCAAGTGACAAATAAATAATATTTAGCATTATGATGTAAATATTTGTTTGCATATTGACAGACAATTCCTCTCATTACTGTAATGCACAAATACTAATTCTCAGTTATGTTATGTGACATTTAATAAATATATTTTAAATTGTAAAAAATTGAATTTACATCATGGTGGTATTTGTGATACTGCTGCATTACAAAAATATATATAATATGTATTACAGTAATAAAAATATAAGGAGAATCGACACTGAAAATTACAAAAAAAAAGCAAAAATATAAACGAAATATATACAATTGGGTGGAAAAAGTGGTTAATTATGATGAAAATAATGTCAAAATGCAAAATAAAACAATATATATATATATATATATATATATATATATATATTATTTATGCAATGTTTTAATAATAATAATAATAATAATAATATATATATATATATATATATATATATATATATATATATGTATTATTTATGCAATGTTTTAATAATATATAAAATAAAAATATGTTTTAATGAGATTCACCCACATGCTTGAAAACATCTATCGATACACTGTGATTTGCAACTTACGATATCTTTATATTATTGAAAATGTCTTTACAGCCTCGGCCTCCAACGTCGTGCCTACAGTATGTAATGGCAGAGAGGTAGTGGACTCAACAACATCGTCACTCTGAGAAACAGGATTCCTGTTTGTTTGCCAAATGCAGTATACAGATAAATCTTATCTTCACTAGTCATGAAATCAAGTGTTTGCTAGTGTTGAGGAGGCTATTCGGAATAAAGAATGCCTGTTATGTTGTTCTCAACGTGCTGTGACAATATCCCATTTTGTTTCTCTCTCTCTTTCTCTCTCTGACTAGTTAGATGATATCAGTGGGATGCCAGTTTAAACTCTTTTTATGGAAACCATAATAAAGTCTTGTTTGAGATATGGAGTTAAGATATAGTAAATCTGTTTAAAGTATTATATACAAGATGTTTTTAATGTAGATTTATGGTGATTCTGGTTTGTGCTTTCTTGTAATTTATGTAAATAAAATGTGTTTTATATTAATACAAGCACTCCTGGTCATTTTAACTTGATATTATATTATATTATATTATATTATACATTTGTACAATTAAGAAAATTACACACATCAGCTTTAAAAGTATTAAATATTTATATGCAATGTTCATGGTATACAGAAACTTGTACATTGTCTCCATCTAGAGGATGTAGGTGCTCATCACATAAAATTGGGTGAGGTAAAACTAAGAAAAATGATCAAGTGTTGGGCAATTGGGCTTTAATATTAATTCGTTTTTTAGATGTTAAATGCTAATTTGTTGCGCTGTATAAAATAGTGACCATTTTAAAATGCAGGTGATTTGCAAGTGCAATAAATGATGTCCCTAATTTCATTGCGCATAAAGTCGTTTCATTAGCTACCATGTTAAAAGATAAATAAACCAGTAGGAAAAATAAAGACAAAATACTGCATATGCTGCTATTACTGCACTACAAATGTAATGCACATTCATCAGTCTACCGAAGGATCATGTCTCATAGACAAAACATCATATTTATATACTTCATCCTTAATAATAACAATGTCCACATAGGCTATCACTGACCCATGTTACAAAAAGGGTAATTGATATATTGCACTCAATCACTGGTGGTGAAATGACAAAAAAAGAAATTGAATTTTTTTTTTTTTTTTTTTATGGTTATATCTGCAGTCATTTTCTGCCTTAATATTTTTAGCATTTATAAACATTAGGACTTCTAGTGTCCATAGTCCCACTGGAGGATTTTCATTTCTTTTACAACATACAAGTATTTTTTTACTGCTTCCATTCAAGCACAAAGCCAGCATTATAGCTTACATTAAGTGAGAAGTACAAAGGTTGGATGTTGGACTAAAATTATTTACAACCTCATGTTATATTGGGGCTATTAAAGTCTTTGAAGCAACATGTGATGCAAATTTAAAAAAATAAATAAATAAATAAATGAAATAAAAATAAAATACTAGTAAAAATAATTTTAACTATTTTGTTTTTGCAGGATGTCCCTTTTAAGATACACAAGAACCTGACACTTTGTGTCAGAGAAGTACACTAAAAACAATTGTACTAATGAGAACAAAGTTTATTTATTTATGAATATTTTCATCGCATCTCAAATGGTGTATTTTATGAATTGTGAAATGTGTCTGTTTTAAAACATTATCTACAACTTTGGTGGCATAAGCTGTCATTCAAAATAAAAAAATATATCTGAAATCATTGATTTGTAAGGGAAGGGGTGTGGCGTAAAGTGTCAGAAACACGGAAGTCAGGCTGCAGGCAGTCCCGAAGTGAGAGAGTGAATCTGCAAACTTTCTTAGCACCCTCACTAGCAGGTAAGTATCATTCTATCTGACTAATAATAAAATCTCGAATCATTTTTAACCGTGCTCTGTAGACTATGCGTTGCTAACAGTTACAGCTATAGCGCTGCAGGTGGAGTGTGCGTCAAAACACGCCATAATTGCTCGCCGCGTTTCTGAACACCTGCGATTTCACATTATATGTTTATTTGTGCACACATTAGTTAGTTAGTAAATGTTCTCATTGTTGACAAGACGCATGTTTTCTATGAACCCATTTTCAGTGCCTCTGATAGGCTGCCAGGAAGATCTACGTCACTTACAGTAAACTCCAGCATGTCCGAACATGTCTCAGCAGGACTGTGTTGATTTATTGTTTACCATATTTAAAAATTTGATGTCATATCATTTCCAAACAGTGTGTTTGAAAAATGTTGATTAGATATAACAATAAATAAAGAAACATCTGGTATATTTTCTTAATACATTTTCAGGTGTCCATGTTAGAAGTTACACGTGGCAAAACATTTCTCAAAGGTGAAATAAATTCACCTATATTTTAAATTAATTGTGATATTGCAATAAAAGTAAACTGAAATAATTTTTAAATGAATTTTAAATGTATTAAGTAATGCATGCTGCAGTATATCACTACATCTTATTTAACTGACTCCATAACTGCTGATCAGTTTATTGAATGTTTATATACTATATTTAAAACATCATATGATTATGAACAAAGAGGAAAGAGGATGGCACCTAAGAGAAGGGCAACATCAAGCACCAAAGCTGGAGGGAAGAAGGTAAAGGAGGAGCCTGAAGCTCCACCAAAGGACAAGTTCACCTCTGCCAAAGAGGCCCTGAAGGCAACAGGATCGCGAGTGAGGGCCACGAGGAACCCTGACAGCTTCTGTCATCTATCAAATGCTGAGGTGAGACCGAACAAGTGGTTAAACAACAATTGATCATGTTTAAACTACCATTGATGTCTTTGGTTCAGAGAGAATTGTGAGTTTTCGTGCAAATTACTGCTTGCCCTGAATCACAGAAAAAAAATCTTGTGTGATCCTAACCAACAGGTTCATGAGGATTACGACTGCATGCTAAACCAAACTAACATTGGAAACAACAACAACAAATTCTATGTAACCCAAGTCTTAGTGTCTGGAGGGAAGTACTATTGCTGGACAAGATGGGGCAGAGTGGTAAGTTGCTTTCTCTTTTTTTGTCTATCAAATATGTCACAACATAATGTGCATAAATGCTCTTGTAGCTTCTAATGGATGACGTACTTTTCCTCTCATTCACTGTTTTCAGGGAGAGTCAGGCCAGAACAATTTAGCTGGTCCATCTACCGCTGATGCAGCCATTAAGTGTTTCGAAAAGAAATTCAAAGAGAAGACCAAGAATAACTGGAGCGATCGAGAAAACTTTGTCTCTCATTCTGGGAAGTACACACTGATAGAGGTAGATGGGGACCAGGATGCAGAAGTGAAGGTAATTTAGCTTGTTTATCAGTTTTTGCAGCATTTAATGAATTTACTTTATTACACCCTTAACTGAAGCCGTGTCCTTGTTATTGTCCAAAGACTAAAGACACAGTTTCTAATGTTTTGTGTTTCCTGCAGGTGGATACTGTAGACGGTGGAGATGTGAAGGTGAAAAGCGAACAACACGTTCTGCCTTGTGCGTTGGATGAGGCAACTCAAAGGCTCATCCGATTCATCTTCGACAACGACATGTTCAAAGAAGCCATGTCCAGCATGAACCTGGGTTAGTATATTGTGATACAGCTTTGAATCATTAGGCCGTGTGTCCACCAAAGCGTTTTTAGCCAGCTGAAAACTTAGCTGTGGGCGCTTGAGAGCGTTTTTTTCCATTTAGACGCTTTGCCTGCTATGATACGAAATATCTCATTTTATAGAATCTTAGTTTTACAGATCATTTTATTCTGTATTGTTTCTATATAAAAATATTGATACAATGTAAAGTATTTGCTCTGGCTCTTGTTTTAAATGATTTTTTTCTATTATGCTTGTCGTTGTCATCTGTTGACATTGGTCGGTGTTGTTTTTGTCCCGCCCCTCCTCCACTGTGATTGGACGGCTGGGTAAATAGTGACAGTGATGAGCGCTGCGTACCCAAAGTTGAACATTCTTCAACTCTCGGCATGCGGTAAAAAATGCAGAGCGATTCAGCGTGAAATAGACGCTCAGTGCCTCGCTACGCTCCTAGCGTTTTAAAAACATGTCGCTCCCATTGAAAACAATTGGAAAAATACGCTAGCTGCGGGAAAAAGCGCTTTGGTGGACACATGGCCTTAAAGTGCCCTATTATGCTATTTTAAATGTTCCTTTTTGTTTTTGAGGTCTCCAACAGTAGGTTTACATGCATCCAAGGTCTTTAATTTTCTCATTGCAGCATCAACTCTTTTCTCACTGTCTGAAACGGTTCGATCAAAGATTCGGCCTCTCTAAATTTTATGCAAATTTTATACAAAACTACGTAGGTTTGTGCAGGAAGTAAAATGGAATTGCTGAGGACTCATTTCAGGCAGTTCAAAATCAGATTTTTTTGGGGGATACAATAACGCAATTTGTCGTGCACTTTGATCTTTGAAGCTTTGCAGACCTTTTACATTCACAAACAGCTGAATTACACACTACATTTAAGCTAATATCTGAGAAAGCATAATAGGGGCACTGTAAGTCCCAGTTCTTCTGTTCCTTTCAATAGGCATGTTACTGTGGTTCTTTTATAACTTGTTTTTGATAGCTGGGAAAAATAAGTAATATTTTAAAAACTCAATGAAATAGACTTCAGATCGCTCAGGGATTCATTTCCCATTTTACATGTGTTTCAGAAAGCCACAGGGGGGTTTGGCATTGTGATTGTAAACTGAAGATGGGACTTTTTGCTGCCTATTTGAGCTCTATCTACCATTTTTCTGAGCTCCATCTGTAAGATGGAGATGTATACGATCCATTTTTTGTGAAGGAGTTTCATGCGTCACATATTTCTCTGTCAGATATTAAGAAGATGCCTTTGGGGAAACTCAGCAAGCAGCAGATAGCCAAAGGCTTTGAGGCTTTGGAGGAGATTGAAGCCGCAATAAAGAAGGGGGAACGGAACAAGTTTGAAGAACTCACCAACAAATTCTTCACAATTATTCCTCATAACTTTGGCCGCAACAGACCCCCTATCATCTCTGATGATTCTGTTCTTCAGGGCAAGAAGGAGATGCTTTTGGTGAGATACATAGCAGTTACTGTGCACTGAGAATGTTTCGGGCTAGTTGTCACACTTTTTAATGTGAATATTTCTCAGAATAGGTTTATTTGTTAAATCATACAATGTTTGGCTACAAAAATAAACATTGATCTTGTGTGTGTTTTTAATCGAGATGGCAAGCCAATATAGAGTGCTTTGCCATCTCGATAAGAATGACCAAAATCCGAACTTTCTTTTGCTTGTATCTTGTAGGTTCTTGCAGACATCGAGGTTGCCCAGAGTCTTAAAGCTGAATCTGAGAAAGCCACAGAAGAAATGAAGGATGTGGTGCCTCATCCAGTTGACCAGAATTACCAGTCTCTGAAATGCAAGCTAAGTTTGCTGGATAAGAAATCGAAGGAATATAAGGTTTCAATGCACAGCAACATTTATAGTCCACATTGGAAATCAGGAATTCAAAATCTAATTTAAATCTGGTAAACAAACTTTTAAAAGAATAAATGATGCAGTGTTTATTATCAGCATAACACTGACATTTTTTGTCAGAATGTCTTACTTAAGAATATGACCTAGAAATATTATAATAGCAAAATTGTAAATATTGAAACGTATTGTCAACTTTTAAACAATTTTATAAAATGCAGAATTTCCAGATTTAAATGAAAATTCCCAGATTTTCATGAACATATATTAAAAACATAATGAATGATTTTATATTATTTAACCTTTGCTTTTTTAAGTCTTTAAGTTATTTACCAAGTTATTTACCATTTACCAAGCTTGATAAAATAAATTGACGTATAGAAATGGGTTGAAAAAAGTGCAGTCTGCTCAAAAGTTCCTTTTTCTCTCTCTTTTTTGTATTTAAGATAATTGAGAAGTACTTGAATGCCACTGGACGCGAAGGACTCACTTTAGTGGACGTCTGGGAAGTTGACAGAGATACAGAGGTGAATAGTATTGCGTAATTTAAGTTTAAAGTTTATGCATAGTAAGCAGTAAACAGTAAACTCGTAACAGTAAATGTCAAAAAAGTGCAAATGCACAGTAATTTTTTCCATTAGAACTCCTGTTAGGTTCCCATTAGATTCCTAATTTCATTTCAAACCAGCAGTGAGCACTCGGCCTCAGTGGGTGTTGAATTCTGTTCATTACTGAGTCTTATTATCCTAATTAAATCCTGTGTGTGTGCGTGCATGTGTGCATTTGCTTGTGTAGGCTGAGCGCTTCAGGGAAAATGATGCATTGGAGAACCGGAAGCTGCTTTGGCATGGAACAAGCGTGGCCGTGGTTGCAGCCATTCTGAAGGGCGGACTTCGTATTATGCCCCATTCTGGTGGACGTGTGGGCAGGGGAATCTATTTTGCATCTGAAAACATCAAATCTGCTGGCTATGGTGAGAAACAGGACCTTCTTTGCATCAGTATAAAAGAACATATAAACACATATAAAGTTTGATTAGATACAACATGGCAACACAATGGCAAGGATTGCTTGTAGTAGGGCTGGGCGATAAATCGATTTTATCGACTAACTCGAATGTGTAGTTTACGTCGACTTGTTTGAATGAAAATCAGTTTTCTCTTTAACATCCGCCGACGCTCCACTCTGGGCTCCCGTAGTTCTGAACGGGCTCAGCGTTTGCCATAGAGATACACAAACAAAAAGGCAAATGAAAAATTGGCAATGTCGTAGACATTATTAGGCACTTTTTAATCTCTAAAATAATTTTTCTTATGTTCTTTATTGTGTTTACAGTGCATCCATCCAACAACATTGGCATCATGTTTCTAAATGAAGTTGCTTTGGGAAAAGAGTACACCATCACGCAGGATGATTCCAGCTTAAGGAAGGCCCCCGCTGGCTATGACAGCGTAATTGCACGCGGAAGCCAAGAACCAGGTTTTTCCAAATATAATCAAAACTCATTACTCATTTCTCTTTATAGACATTTTGTTAAATTCTGCATAACATTAGTTCTTAGCAATTTCAGTCTTTTTTTTTCTTCTTCAGATCCCTCGAAAAATGCCTTCATTGAGTTTGATGGTAAAAAGGTGGCAGTTCCTCAGGGAAAAGCCATAAAACAGACGCAGTACGAAGGAAGTTCCTTCTACAACAGTGAGTATCTCATCTATAAGGAAAGCCAGTGTCGCATCCGATACCTCCTGGAGTTGAAGTTCAATTATTACTAGAGCTGATTTGAAAACATGGAACTGTATCTACATATATAGCTTCTTATGAATGGCACTTCTGCTACGTGGTTTCATGCTCACATACTGTATAAAGCATTGAATGTTTGAGTTAATTAGTCGGAATGTCTAAGAAATATTTGATTATTACATTACATCTTTATCATGTACTGTAAACTTTGGTTGGTATAGCCTTACAGTATGTTTTCTCACAATCCCTTCTCTCTGAGGGAGGTTTGCATGTCTTCCTATCATTACTTATTGTTATTCATATTAGAAACGTTGCTGCAGGTTTCTGTACTGTCATAAAAACAAGTTAGTATGTTCACCTTTAAACATTTGAAAAATGTTGAATAAATGTGCATTTTTATTTTAAAGAGCATAACATTTTCAAAAAGGGCTAAAATGAAGAGAATATAAAATATTGTTATTGTTTTTTTTAAGCTTGTTCGGAATTTATCCCGTTGAATTAAATACTCTTATTTTACACAGACAAAGAGTATTTAAAAAAATATATTTCTAAAGTATGATTGAAGCCTAATTAACTTTGTTAAGAGTATATTTTCTTTTTCTAAAATTGTAATTTCTTTTAAGTTTATGTTCATGCAATTATATGCATGCAAGCTGCTCATACATGGCTGACAAGCACGGCTTATGAAGGAAGTCCAATGCTAATACGGCCCTTTATATTTGTTTGGTCAGATGTTTGTTTTATCAAGCATTTGTTTGAAGCTCTTTATATAATCATATTGCACAAAGTTAATAGATATTATTCCATTGTTATATATTTTTCTCTTTTTTATGTTGTGGTGAGCTTTGAAGTAAAGTTAATGTTAATGTAACTGCTTAGTACTGAAGAAAAAAAAAACTGAAGATAATAAATCATTATAATTATACTTGCACTGTTGTGTTCTCCTTTTAACCAGTAGATGTCACTTTTCAAAATGCAAAGGTTTTATTAAACGTCCCATTAGATCCACAGCAATGTATGTTAAAACTGTTCACAAAGGTTTTAGTTCGATTTTTATTAAAGAAATGAATAATTTGCTAGACATAATATGTGCATTTATAATCAATACATTTATTGCTCAGTACATCTAAGTGGACAGCAGTACAATGACAGTCTTTGCCTACATTCTGTAATAACCATACATGCCTATTTAATACAACCTAACAACAGAGTTAATATTTAATATTACAGTAATTTCACCTGACCCCATGTTACAGAATATAAATGACAAAATGTGCAAAAAAGGAAAAAACATGAAAAAAAAAATGTATGTATGTATGTACAGTACCAGTCAAAAGTTTGGAAACATTACTATTTTTAATGTTTTTGAAAGAAGTCTCTTATGCTCATCAAGCCTGCAGTTAAAAAAAAAACAAAAAAAACAGTAATATTATGAAATATTATTTCAATTTAAAATAATGTTTCTCTTTTTTAATATACTTTAAAATGTAATTTATTTTTGTGATGCAAAGCTGAATTTTCATCAGCAAGTACTCCAGTCTTTGGTGTCTTATGATCCTTCAGAAATCATTCTAATATGCTGATTTATGATCAATGTTGGAAACAGTTGTGCTGCTTAATATTTTTTTTATAACCTGAGATACTTTTTTCAGGATTATTTGATGAATAAAAAGTTAAAAAGAACTGTATTTATTTAGAATAGAAATCTTTTGTAACAATATACACTACCGTTCAAAAGTTTGGGAACAATAACTTTTTTTTTTTTTAAGAAATTAGTACTTTAATTCAACAAGGATGCGTTAAATTGATAAAAGGTGATGGTAACGATTTATATTGTTAGAAATGTTTTTATTTTGAATAAATGCTGTTTTTATGAATAAATGCTGTTAACGTTTTACTCATCAATGAATCCTGAAAAAAGTATTCCAAAAAAATATATTAAACAGCACAACTGTTTCCATCATTGATAATAACTGAGTATCAAATCATCATATTAGAATGATTTCTGAAGGATCATAAGACACCAAAGACTGGAGTACTTGCTGATGAAAATTCAGCTTTGCATCACAAAAATAAATTACATTTTAAAATATATTAAAAAAGAGAACCATTTTTTTTAAATTGTAATAATATTTTATAATATTACTGTTTTTTTTTTTTTTTTTTTTTTTTTTTTTTTTAACTGCAGGCTTGATGAGCATAAGAGACTTCTTTCAAAAACATTAAAAATAGTAATGTTTCCAAACTTTTGACTGGTACTGTATGTGTTGGACAATAAAAACTGAAACACCTGCATTAGACCACAGTAATATATTAGTATGGTGTAGTAGGGCCTCCTTCAACTTCACTTTTATATTCATCAAACCATTCTGTCACAAGTCATGCTGTGTGTATTGGTGCATTACCATGCTGATACACTACCAACTTCAGGGTACAATGCTTGAACCATTAGGTGCACATGGTTCTCCAGAATGGTCCGGTAGTCCTTGGCAGTGATGCCCATCAAGCACAGTAGTGAAGGCCATGATATTGCAGCCCAAACCATCACTGGTCCACTGCCGTGCTTCACTCTGGGCAGCAACAGTCTGGGTTTTGAGGCTTTTTTGGGGATTCTCCACAACGAATCTCCCATGGTTGTGGGAAAGACAGTGAAGGTGGACTCATCAAAGAACAATACATGTTTCGCATTGTTCATAGCCCAAGATTTGCACTGTTGGCACCATTGAAACTTGACGTTTGGCATTGGCACAAGTGACCGAATGCTTGGCTATAGCAGCCCGACCATGAATATTGACTCCCAACGAACAGTTTAGGTGGAAACAGGAGAGCCGCATTAAATTCTGCTGTTGGGCAGCTGTGGTTTTATATTTTTTGGATACAACCCGGGGTTAGAACCTGAACATCCCTTTCAGAAAGCTTCCTCTTGCGTCGGCAGTTACTCCTGTCCTGTCGGATGTGGTTCGTCCTACGTGGTGGTATGCTGGCGTTACCCTGGATATTATAGCTCTGGATGCACCACAAAGACTTGCTGTCAGTCACAGATGAGCCAGCGAGATGCGCACCAACAATTTGTCCTCTTGTGAAGTCTGATATGTCTGCCATTATGTTGTGTGGATTGCAATATTTCATGCACAGATGCTATTGCTCTGCTAATTCAACCTTCACACTCTGGTCTTACTGATGGAATGTAAAATCAGTGAAGATTCGCCACCAGGCCACGCATATAGGCCTGAAACCTCCAACACTGTATTGGTCAGCGTTTCAGTTTCATTGTCCAACCCCTGTTCATTGTCAAACAATGTTTTAATTAAATGTAATACACAATTATATTGTACTGTATAATACACAAATGCAGATTTTTTTTTGTATGCACTGCACACTAGACACGTCTGCATTTAATAGCCTCTTCAGCATTTTAAAGCAACACTAAGTAGGATTTTTTTACCTTCAAATAATGTTTCCAAAATCGTATCAGTGGTTCATCAAGTCGTGACAGGGTGAAAGGCACTTATGCCACCGCTTTGCGGTCCTTTATCTGGTATATCCACGCTATGTAAGATTGCCAGATCGGGTCGCGTTTCTGTAGTTCTAATGAGACATAAGAAAACTACAAATTTGACTTGCTTTACGGCAAGCGTTACAATAGATTCCAAAGCCAGTGCTGGATAAACAGCGAGCGTGTGCGTGCGACAGTAGGATGAGGTAGGCTAAATTATTTACGACAGTGGTAATGGACAATTCCGCTTCCAACCTGTAGGGCGACCGCAGAGGAAAAGTTCCTTGGTGTTGCTTTAACACATAAATCTCAATTTCTAGTAAGCATACATGAACATTTGTCTAAACTAAGTTTATGTAATTATTTGTCTACATTGTGTTTACCTCATATTTTATAAATATGTGCATTTCCAATCACGTAATGTTGGAAATTAAAAAAAAATGATTCGTTGAATGTATTAAAAAAATGTTATCGTAAGTGGTTGCACACAATTGATTTAACCTACATTTAAACAAATGCATTAAGTTGAACTTAATCAATTTTAGTACAACTTAATGCATTTGTTTAAATGTAGGTAAAATCAATTGTGTGCAACCACTTACGATCATTTTTTTTAATGAATTCAACGAATCATTTTTTTCAGTGTATGAGAAACTCAATTGAAACACAAATGATAATTATTCTGTAAAATATAATGAATTATGTTGTTATCCATTTTCAAAAACCTAGGGAAACAACTTTTCATTGATAAACTTCCAAACATCTGGTATCTTTGAATGGTCCAGGATATCTATTCTATAAGATACACGAGACATGTAGGGTCTCTGAGAATTCACAAAAAATAATAATAATGCATTTTATTTTATTATAATACAAAAATGACTTGGTCGTGCTACAATGGACCATTAAAATATCTTTTAGTTTAATGGTGTGCAGTAGGACCCAGGGGATGACTGCCACACTGGAGGACAGAGGAGTATGTGTCTGTTTGAAAGAGGAAGAAAAAAAATCACAGAGATACAATGTGTGACAGTCACAGCCCTCCACAGCACCGGACACTGTGGAAGAGCATCCTGACGGACACCGGCCTAAGTGGTGTGAATACTGATCAACACTACTGGAAACAGGAAGAGCAGGTGGGACCATATCCTTTCTGCTTCACCTGGGTTTTGTTAGATGAAAAGGGAAACCTATTTAAACTTTGCTTCTTAGAGCCGGGGCTTTCCTGGATGATAATACTTTTTGATGGATCATGATCCACTCTGGTTGCTCTCCACTGAACTCACCTGAGATGTCGAGCGGCCTCCTGTGGGCTAGCACTGCACTTGTTTTGATGTCTGCTGAAGTTTAGATGTGAACATACGTCCAGATGTTCAAATCTGATTGGAGAATCAAAGAAAAATCAAAATCCCAGACATTGACAGGTAAGAAAACTCACATTGTCTTCTTTCTCTAATGTTATGTGTCAGGGCAACATGTGGGGTTAAGTCAGAACAGTGAAACACAACCTGACATGACAGTAGGTCATTCATTTTAATTTAGTGGAAAATGTGTTTTTGAATTTCTAGCGAAAGGAGTAAAAGCTCCTGGGGCCGTTGGTGTCTGTGGGTCGGGGGAGGGGACGGGTCAGCGCGTATAGATGGGTGTTGTGGGGAGGTCAAGGCACACAATCAGGTATGACTCATGTGTGACTCCCACTGACAAAAAACAACAACAACAGTCATGTATTCCTCCAACTTCATTGATCTCTGACGGTCAACAACCCATTTGTACAAAAAAACATGCTCCCGTTGGGTGAAAGCAATCTGTCAGTTGCCAACAAGAAAGGACAGGATGTTGTTCTGCCCTCATTAGCATATAGAGAGACCTGGTGAGTGGGTTGGGGGAAAAAATAATAGATGAGATTTTCCATGAAGACTGAAGTAAAAGGAAATTGACACTGTGATTTTGGGAATGATCTGTACTTTCTTGGAGAAATGATTACCAATATGCACTCAGGATTTGTATGAGGGAATTTCCTTTCCATTTGGACTCAAGTGTTTAGTGTGTGTATGTAATAACAGCTTTAGTATTCTGATAATAATTGCATGTTTAGTTTGACATGAAAGGGAATTTTGCTCTCTCTCACTGAATGATGAGTGATGGAGGCGTTACAGATTAACATAATCATTATGGGTATGAAACAGTCACAAATCCTTTTAATGACCCTTTGCACTGAATCATGGCATAATATTCTGTTATCCTCTTAAAGAATATGGTTTGCAATATGCAGCATCACTTTCTTTACAACTTTAGGGTTTCAAAAAACTGTTTTTTGATATATTTAGTTTGAAAGCTACACAGAGTCACTTTGATATTTATATTTTTCATATATTAATTAAATTTTTTATTCTAACTTTACATCAGCATCTATATTAACCTATCTATCTATCTATCTATCTATCTATCTATCTATCTATCTATCTATCTATCTATCTATCTATCTATCTATCTATCTATCTATCTATCTATCGATCGATCGATGCGGTTTGTTCATATATTTTTTTATTTGTAACAATTTTCAGCTTACAATAGTTGTTTCGACAACAACTGCTTTTATCAATATAAAGCAATTGCTTTTATTAAAGGGATACTCCACTTTAAAATGAAAATTCTGTCATCATATACTCACCCTCATGTTGTTTCAATCCTTTATGAATTTCTTTCTTCGGCTGAACAGAAAGGAAGATATTT
Source organism: Squalius cephalus (assembly GCF_949319135.1). Lineage (NCBI taxonomy): Eukaryota > Metazoa > Chordata > Actinopteri > Cypriniformes > Leuciscidae > Squalius > Squalius cephalus. Next base: position 9,627,283 of record NC_137131.1, read on the forward strand.
AGAAGAGTATCAGTAACCAGACAGTTTCTGGTCTCATTGACTTCCACAGTATATATTTTTTCCTACTATGAAGTCAATGAGACCAGAAACTGTCTGGTTACTGACATTCTTCTAAATATCTTCCTTTCTGTTCAGCATAAGAAAGAAATTCATACAGCTTTGAAACAACATGAGGGTGAGTATATGATGACAGAATTTTCATTTTAAAGTGGAGTATCCCTTTAAAATATGACTTACAAATATTATATATATATATAATAAAATAAATTAATATTTTATATTTATATTTGTAAGTCACATTTATGACAAACATGTCTGTTAAATGTATGTAAATGTAAATCTATCTCTATATAAGTATCTATAAACTTTGCTCTGTGACATGACATCACATGAAATACAGTATTAATAGATCTGCTCGTTTCTTCTCAGAGATGGTTTCAACACAAACGCTTGACAAACTGAAGAGAAAACAACATTTACGCATGGAGAAGCCTGGTTCTATCTCGAGCCGGTGAAGTATGGAGAAAGCTGTGCCAGGTCTGATGCTGGGTCTCCTGACCAATCACACAACTCCAAATGACACGTCCGGCCAGCGGATCACAACCAAGCCTACCCCTCCCAGCATGGAGGAGGTCATCCACTCGGAATCCCAGATTAAGGATCTTGTTGGGCTGTTTTGCATGGTGACCCTTAACCTGGCAGCACTATTGGGCAACAGCGGAGTCATGGTGGCCATTGCCCGAGCTCCTCACATGAAAAAATATGTGTTTGTTTGTCATCTTTGTGCAGTTGACTTGCTTTGTGCTATATTATTGATGCCTCTCGGGATAGTGTCTAGTTCTCCGTTCTTTAGCACTGTAGCGTTTACCGTTCTGGAGTGCCAGGTGTACATCTTTTTAAACGTGTTCCTCATCTGTGCCTCTATTCTTACCGTGACTGCGATCAGTATTGAACGCTACTACTATATTGTTCATCCTATGCGATACGAGGTAAAGATGACTCTAAACCTTGCGCTTGGAGTTATGGTCTTCATTTGGGTCAAATCCATCCTGCTGGCTTTGGTTACGCTTCTCGGTTGGCCAGCTTATGGGAACCAGAGCTCCATCGCAGCGGCCCATTGCTCTTTACACTGGAGCCACAGTCGCCTCAGGAAGGTTTTCGCTATTCTCTTCAGCGTGCTTTGCTTCTTGGTCCCCGCTGTTGTGATTTTTGCAGTATATTGCAATGTATACAAAGTCGCACGAACAGCTGCCCGTCAACACGTACCACTGCCTAGCTGGACGGCCAACCAAGCTAAGCGTCGCTCGGATTCCATCAACAGCCAGACCACTATCATCACCACCACCCGCAGCCTGCCCCAGAGATTGTCTCCTGAGAGAGTTTTTGGTGGCGGAAAGGCTGCCATCACCCTGGTTGTCATTGTGGGCCAGTTTCTCATCTGCTGGCTCCCGTACTTCAGTTTCCACCTTTACATGTCCATCACCACTCCGCTTCAGAGCCCAGGGGACATCGAAGAAGCCGTCACTTGGCTAGCGTATTCCTCGTTTGCTGTGAATCCGTTCTTTTACGGCCTTCTGAACCGACAGATCCGCGAGGAACTGATAAAACTGAGAAAATGTTGCGCCAGTAGACCTGTTGAACTTCGAGCCTCCAGTCACGAAGGTTCCATCCATGAAAACTTTCTTCAGTTTCTGCAAAGGACCACCAGCACGGCTGAGACCACCAGACCCAGTTGTGGCAATTCCAGTCCGAGGAATACTGTGGATCAGGGTGCCAGGTTACCTGGCCAGATCCCTGAGGAATGACTTGGAAAATATGTGAGTACTTGTATGAATAAGGGTCATGACTTTTGAATTTTTGTTTTTATTAAGAAGAGCATTATATATGTGCATGACTAATTATATATTAAAGGGTTAGTTCACCCAAAAATGAAAATTCTGTCATTGATTACTCAACCTCATGTTGTTCCAAACCCATAAGATTTTCATTCATCTTCAGAATGAAGATCTTTTTGATGAAATTTGAGAGCTTTAACACACAAGAATGAACCTCATTGGTTCTTGCTGAAGTTTAAATGTGATGCGTAACACACGAGGGACAGAAATCGCTCAGATATTATTCAAAATATCTTAATTTGTGTTCTGAAGATGAACGAAAGTCTTACGGGTTTGAAAGACATGAACGTGAGTAAATGACAGAATTTTCATTTTTGGGTGAACTAACCCTTTAAATCCATGCAAATTCAGATCTAAATGATCTTCGGACTAGTGTAATCTATTTATCCATAATTTGTTGTTATGGTTCCTATTGATAAGTGGCAATAGTAAGTATTCATGATAAGATTAAATATCAAATTCCTTTTGTTACATGTTGATTTATTTCCATCTGTTAAAATGTTAAGTTAATTGAGAATTACTCTCAGTCATTATTCATTCATTTCATAATATCAACACTCGTACTCAATAATTACCATTATTTAATTTATGGCTGTTAATTGTGTGTGCAGCCACTATATTGATGACACAAATAGTCATTAATATTAATATGTATATTTTTTTTCTCTGTGAAAATAAAACATTTTTCTTACATAGCATTTGAAATGTGCTTTAATGCCTCACTCTAAGCCCACTGTATTGTATATTAAGAAGTTTCTCACTCCATCACCAAGCCTAATTCAGTTTTCATTCAGGAAAAAACTTGTATCTGAGGGAGCTCTGATGTTCATTGCTAATTCTTTGTTGCCCTGTAACCATGGAAATGTGATGAGACAGGGACTTGCATAGCAACAGGGCGCCTTTGAGTATCGTCCTAGCAGATTGGCTGAAATAAAGGGTTTCAGGCTAGCTCTTTTTATAAGCTGCACTATAATAACCGTTTTATGCAGGATGAAATTACCTATAGTTTGAGATGTAGGCTTTTAATGTAACCTTTGAGAGCAATACTAATCATTACCATGCTACAGACTGAGATAACATGCAATTTTATGGTCTTTTGCCTTTTAGTGTACAACTTTAACAAACAGAGGGCAAAAATCAGGAGCCAGCTTGTTTGTCCTCAGCAAACAGCAACAATGACCTCTTTACCGGTTCATATTGCACATTAGGTGTTGAATTTGTTTTAATTATGTAACTTGGGCTGTACATTATATTCCATTCTTTAGTTAGTAAACATGGCAGGTCCGTTTGCTGCACGTGTAAATGGCCGTGGTGTGAAGGAACTGCATGTACAAATAAAAGTGTTTCAGGTCACATTTCACCCCTAAATAAACAAGAAATACTGTTGTGAATGAATTACTTGTGAGTATTTTTTGTAATCCCCTTTATTCTCAGTGGTCATTTTAGGGTGAAATATGACACGAACATGGAAGGTGCAGGCATGAAATGAGACAGATTTATGATCTATGTCTTTTGGAGTCATTATGAAGATAGTCACTGCACTATGTGAAGGAAAAACAGAATGGAACCATATTCTCAGAAGCTAGCATCTTACTGCGGATTAGTCTGTTTCAAAACAGGCCTTTCTCATCAGTGATTCAATAGAGAGTGACCTGATCTGTCACTTCTAACAATAAAACCACGAGCCATGCATGAGGAGCGAGAGAGTCAGAAACAGAGGGGGAGAGAGAGAGAGAGAGAGAGAGAGAGAGAGAGAGAGAGAGAGAGAGAGAGAGAGAGAGAGAGAGAGAGAGAGAGAGAGAGAGAGAGAGAGAGAGAGGTACATGTGGCGTGATTAGGGATTCATAAACTTGAGTGTCCCTGTTATGATCACAACAAGGCCAGGCAAAAATAGAACCTGAAAGGATTTAGACATGTTGAAGTGAAGATTAAAGGAAAATGATTAAAGAGGGGGGAATCATGGTCAGATGATCATTAGAGAACCTCACCCCCCTCCACGATGGACAATAATAAAGTGATGAAGAACTGCTTAAACATTGTGTGGGTGACAATAGGCCATATGTTGTTATACAAACGTAAGTTGAAGAACAAAAATGTGAAGGTGTCATATCATGATTATTAAAATATCATTTATTTTATTATTATTATATAAAAATGCCGTGTCGTAGTGATGACGCTGAAGCCGGGATCGTTCGCCCGCTAGTGAAACGGTACGTAATGCTCTAGTTTATGATCGAATCAGAGAAAAAAAATGCACATGCGTGGTTTCTCGAGAGAGAAATCACAGCTCATAAGCAAACTTAAGAGGCTGCTGAGACATTACATGTCATGTCACGTGTCTTTACGGGATTTTTACGGCTTGTGTGTGAACGCACTCTCTGATTCCTGAAAATCACCGGCAGTGTGAATGAACCAAAATTAAACGAACCCGGGTCAAATCCCGGATCACTTTATCCGCATATTTTCCGGAATCTCTGTGTGAAAGGGGCTTTAGTCTTTCATGACTATTGATTCTAAACTTTTTATGACCCTTTTACACTGTGTCTACACAGGACGTGACAAAGCGATTAAAGCAAACAGAACCCATTATAATCAGTGATGCTGTCTACACGGGATGCGAAACGCATCACGACAAATTCCTGACCGCAAACTGATGCCCCGTTCTATTTCTGACGTAGCCTACTTCTGTTGTCGTGTCCAGTGTAGACAGCCTCAAGCTTGCTTTCGTCACGTCGCTCGCGTCCGGTGTAGACACAGTGTTAGAATAGAATTAAATGGACCATTTTATGTCTTTAAGATTTCCTTATTAGCATATGAATTGAGCAACAGTGCTTTGGTGCCCTATCAAATCTTTGGAATTATTGGTGTTTGAATGACACAAATGAATGATCATTAACATTATTCTATTGTACATATAATCGTATAATTAAATAGCCAATTATATAAACATCAAGATACCTCAAATAAAATGAAAGTTTAAATAAACTTCAGTTGCTTGTTTTTAACATTGGGATCATATATGGAAGAATATACAGAGTGGCAGCCAGGGACCCCGTTGTAACATCCTACAAGGTAAAAAAAAAAGAAAAAAGAAGGATGCTATCTAGTCGAGAAGGCTAGTAATAATATTAACGTTAATCAGATATTGGTTGTGTCCGAAATCGCCCCTATAACCTCATATCAATATCAAATTTATTTCTAGAACACAGTTCCAGTAGTGGGATTGAATGTCAGATTGAATAAGTGCACTCAATAACGTCCACAATGGTTTGGGACACCCAACTGGCTGTTCCCTCAAATACTATTTAAAGTGTCTATGAAAAGTTTTTTGGCTATAATATGTTAGCCTTACTGTTATCTATAAGCTAGTGTGCTCCAAAACAATGACAAAATTCGCATTTAGAAGACCAAACCCAACGTTGAAAATGAAAATCATCCACTGACTGACGACTGACGTTACTACTTTCTACTCAATGACCTTGACAGAAATGTAGTGGAGTAAATAGTACGATATTTGTCTTTCAAATGTAGTGAGGTTAAAGTAAAATGTTTCCAGAAAAAAGAATACTTAAGTAAAGTACAGATACTCAAAAAGTGTATTAAAGTCCGCGTGAACCGGAAGTTGCAAACGACTTTTCTCCAGTGTTGTGACGTATTTCCCAGTGAAAAGGAATATTGAACAGAGGGCAGGGTTTTACTCTAGCGTTCCTCCTCTCCATCTCTGCTCATAACAGACTAACGGTTTGAGGGGAGTGGTTAAAGGGATAGTTCACTTTGAAATTAAATTTTGGTATGTTTTAGCTTACCTCAAGGGCATCCAAGATGTAGGTGTCTTTTTTTCCGCAGTAGTTTCAATTTTGATATTTTTAGGTCAAACCGTTCTTGTCTGACAGTCATATCATGCAGGTCTATGGTCACTGTCTCAAAGAGCATGCACAGAGTCCAAATTAAAACAATTCCCCATCGTCCAAATTAAACAATTCCTCATCGTAAATACATATTGATGGCCTAAGACACGAAACGAGCGGTTTGTGTGAGAAAACGAACAGTATTTATTATCGTTTATTCCTCTTGTAACACAGCCACGTCCAAGTGATCTGAGGGCGCGCGCGCTTCCTGCTGTGTGACGTGTGCGCAGACTGGTGCATAGATATATACACTAGATGTCGCCTTGACTACGGCATTTCATTGGAACGAATGCCATTGGAAGTGTTAGCAGATATTATTGCAGACAGTCTACTAATACTCTGACGACAGTTAGTTGACATGTAGTTGCAAAGTTACTTATAGTTAGTAGAATGTCTAAAGTGGACTATCGAAATAAAGTAAATGTAGGCTACTTTTTAGGTGCTACACAAAGCCAAAGCAGAAGTTTAAGCAGAATTTTACATATTTAACACTTATTGTTAGTTCTCTCTGTGTTGTTTAGGAATAGTCAAACTCCTTATTCCCTTAATAGGTGTCAAAATTATTATTTTTGTTTAATTAATTTGTTTATGAAATGAGGACAGAGGTCTAAAATGTGTTGGTTTGCATGTGCCACGTAACAACTGAGCAGTACGGATACAAATTTGTTTGAATGTGCTGGTTCAAACCAGGATTTTGGGTGGGGTAAATCTGGGATAGAATGATCCATAACTGCAGTAACAGATGGAGGGGCAGGTGTGAGTGTTGGAACATAGCGCTCTGAATCCTGCTGCTGAAATCCACTTAAGATAGTTGGATTAGAGTTTATTATATCAATTTAGTGACAAAAGAGGGTTTTCATGTCATGATCGTGATTGCCTTTTTTACATCAATGCACTGAATCCATATGATTGCAGTTATGTACTATGTTTTTCATTGTTTTAATGGAAATAACATTAAAATTGTGAGTGCATATAGTGCTAAACTTAATTTAACTTTAATTGCTGATAGAGTAGATGAAATGAATTCATATGCTTCATAAAGAAGCATCTTAAAATATTTAAACTAGAACAAGAATTTTGTTAAATAATACATTAAATGTTGTTGTTTTTTCACTAAAGATCACATGGGATCATTCAGTGATATCATTTTTAAAAACCTTAATTTTTTAGGATGAACTATCCCTTTAAGTGTTCTTTTTAAAAGTGCACTGTTTTTTTTGTTAGACATTTAAAAAAAAAAGTTTAACCTCTAAAGAATCACACTCACATGAAATGAATACTAAATTCAATTCTGAATCATACACAACCCTATGGCAAAATAGACTTGAATCCTTCATATCCAGAAGCCAGATGTTTTCAGGTTGAGCCGTGTGAGGAATTAGTCATGTTACACAATCAGTGTGATTATCCAAAGAGTTTCTCTGTAGTAAGGTGAAAACTGAAGTTTCTCTCTGTCAGAAAAATGAATCTCTTGAGACAAGGTGCCTCCTATTTATGGACATAATATTGATAAGTATCATAGAATTCAGGATTTTTTAGCAGTAAATTCATCATCCTCTATCCTTGCGCATATGAGTCTCTGGAAGGACAGTCAGGAGAGATTAAAAATGTTCCAACTCTCAGATGAAAAACATGTCCTCTCACAGACAGTCAAGGCTGACAGTGGTTATTAATAGGAGGCTCTGGAAGATGATCTCTTAATGGCTATAAAGTTTGGAGAATGCAGATGTTTGTGGCTGCTTCAACACAAGGACAAGGATTCTCCTTGTGATTTCATAGGCAAAAGGTAAAATAAAAAGTTTTTGTTTTTATTAAAACTTTTTTTTTTCTCAATGAAAATCTCAAAGAATTGCAGGCAAGTATACATTACCTTGACACTAATGGCCTTTCTGGGATGTAGTATTATATATATATATATATATATATATATATATATATATATATATATATATATATATATATATTAGAGGTGCACCAATATGAAATTTCTCAGCCGATACAGAGAACCCTCTCATTTGGTACACTATCATATTAGAGGTTAACATTAACAACAGAGCTATTATAATCAACTGCTATTTATTTAATATTTACACTCAAATAAAAGCTGAAATGTTTGTATACAACTCAGTTACACACAAGGTAGTTTTATTGACATCTTTCCACTGTTGAAACACTGATTACATGAGACATACGGATTTTTCATAATAGCAACACTATATGCAAATGTAATGATTTTACTTTCAACTATAGGTTTTAATAAAAGCAAAGATGTCTGAAATGTACATCTAATTCATGTAAATACTAAATAATAACCCCAGTAATTACAATTAGTACATTTAAAAATAACAAAACTAGTAAAAACATGCCACTTTTGCTTCAAAATAAAAACTACAACTTTTACTCCCCAACTCTAAAAACATCCAATTTTGCTATTTAAAAAAACTGTGATATTCAACATAATACATTGTCATAAATCACTATTTTCCAGAGACACAAAATTAGATCAATCAACCTCAAAACTGTTTAGACAAACTGACAAAATTCAAAAAGTGTGTGCGCGTGCGTGTGTGTGTGTGAGCGAAGAACATTTTAAAATCCTAAACATTTTATAACTGAGACAAAGGCTCGATGTCAACATAAATGGGACAACTTGTGGGCCTATATTCTAGTATTATTCATAAATGTCCTAGAAACACAGTTTAATTTTCCAATTAAAATCTCTTAATTATATAGCTGACCCTTACCTGAATGTATTTCAGTATTGCTGTCTTACATCAACACCAATAGTGGGTGCTACTTCGTTTGTAATGCTACACTGCCCTCGTATGTTAGACATTGGTATTGCAGGACTTTCAAAGACAAAATTTATCTTTGAAAGTCCTGCATGTCTAACATGTGTATTTAATACACATACACGGATTCTAATTTACTCAGAGTAATCAGTAATCAGTTAGATGTTTGGGATGAGTTATAGAAGTTACGGAAGCCTAAAATAGTTTCCCTCATGATGTATCTGTCCACTCAGGTGAGCTTTGAGGATGTGATAGCAGAGCCGGTCTCAGTGAGCAGTTTTGACTGAGACTCATGCTCTGTTTAAGGTGTCCAGAAGAGTCTAGAACCAGAGGGTTTTACCACATCGTTTCTCTGCTGCTTTGGCTGCAGGTCTTCTCTTTGTTGTCCTCTGTTATTATTGATTGTTCACTCACTCGTGACTCACCATGTATTTGGTGAGTCACGAGTGAGTGAACAATAAATTCCCATTAAGCAAAAATGTGACGTCATCATCTATCCATAATAATTAAGGGCTAACATATTAGTTTGATATATGAAAGGATCTGGCAATATGTTATAAATATATGGTATATAAAAATTATACTATTACATTACATTATAACATGAATTAATGTCAACGTTTTGATAACAGAACTGTAATCAGATGAACTAACATGGAGCAATCAACAATATTTTTACACCATTTATTAACCTTATTTTCCCCATGTACTAATTTTTAACACTAAAATAGGCTATATTAGTTGTATTGTTATTATTATTAAAAATAAGTGTTAACATTCAACATTTTTTATTAAAAAATACAATAACTTACTGATACTGTATATTAACTTATTAATACAGTCAAAATATTGTTCTTTATAGATCATGACCTTGTAATGCATTAACCAATGTTAATGTTGAACCTTAAAAGTGTTGCCTGTTCACAGAAAATAACTGATAAACACAGTGTTTTAATCAATAGTTACTATAGTAACATTTCCACCCCTGCCTTTTAAGCCAGTCAAAAATTAAACATAATCTATAACAGCTTTTATAATGTGTGGTGATTTTTTTCCCCCACTTTAAATGTGTTCTAATTACAATAGAATCACTGTTTTGCTCAAGTTCAAGACCAATAACACACTTACATCTGTGACATAAGCTTAGATCATATGAGGTGACTGCTATTCCTCCATCTGTCCTATAGACAAAGCATTCCCTGTTAATGAAAATTTGAAACATGTGGGTCCAGGATTAGAGCTTTGTGGAACATCACATATTATACCATTTTTTCCAGAAAAAACTAATAGCCAAGTGCACATAAAATTGCATGGTTTGTCAGGTAAATCAATATATTTGCCATAAAGGCTTATCTGACTCCAAAGTACAGCCAAGAAAATGTAGTCAGCTGTGTCAAAAAATCTGGACTGAAGTCTAAAAGAAGTCCAGAAAGCTAATAATGACTTATCTGCCTTCTCTCCTGTTTAGGCTGATAGTTCCCAGTGTGCAGCTCTTGCTCATAAACCTGCACTGGATAAAGGTGGTCTGGCATAATGTGCTGGACACTGCGATCTCCCCCTTCTTCAGAAGCTTTGGGAAATGCTGGGGATTCATCAGAATTAGTTTGGAAAAATATTATCTGCATTACAGAACACAGCAGGATCAGCTTTTAAATGCAAATGTTTCCTGAAAATTACATAAATACATAAAGTATACATGTATTTCTCTTTAGTTTCATATAATGTTGGACATGCATATTTAAAATTGACTTCCAAAAACTGTAAATTTAATTTCATGTTCATTTCATGTAATGCTAGATCAATTACAGTTATTCACCGTGCACATTTGTTAAACTGTTAACCAATTAAAGGTGCTGTATGTAGTTTTCAGCGACCTCTTGCGGTGATGTTTCAGATTGCAACCAATAAGTTTACAAGCGCGTGCTCTTGCGCGTGCTCGAATTTCTGAGCGAGCACTGTGGGTACCTTCAGACTGAGACGCAACACACCGGAGAAAGCATCACACAACATGCTGGAAACTAAGGTAACCTCCCACTGTAACGTTACAATAATAGGCTACTTTTATCAGCTTGACGTTGAACTAATGCTCCATGCTCGTACAATGATAAGTATGGAACCCTATCAACAGTGCCGAATTTTGCCACTGCAAGCACCACTTCACATTTTCTTCAGGAAATGTACATTCTAGGTTTGTAGATAAGGTTTCTCCATGATTTAATGCCCTGCCGATGTTGAGCCGTGTTTTTTCACCGAAGTTCATGCGATTCACGTCTGGCCTTACGAGCTTCAGCAGAAAAAACGTTTTCTTTTCTTTTTTTTTTTTTTTTATCAATATGTGGAGTCTGTGTTGTGCTGGGAGCAGGTCATTTCTTAGTGTTATCAGACATGTCATAAGTTGCATAAGTCATAAGTCCATGTCATAAGTTGCAGTGTCGTCGCTGTTGAGTGCAAAGTCAGTAGGCTAGACGAGGCGAGAGGCTCGGGAGCGTGCGTGCAGGTCACGTCACTGGATTTCGCGGTAAATCCGACCCGGCACCTTCACATAAAAATAAGAATACTTGCTTTCCGAGGTAGTAGCAAAACCCGCAAAGTGGATCATTTTAATGTAAGATTACAACCCCTTCACACACCGGCAATAAAAAAGGATTCATTTTACTAGAAAAGTTACATACAGCACCTTTAACAGGTTTTAGCATAACATTTTTACAATAGCACCATTAAAATAATCTATTTTTTCTTACAGTGCAGTGTTCTGTATGGGGTGAAAATGGGATGAAAGTTATTGTGAGAATGTGTGCTGTGGTTGACAGTTACATGACTAAAAGCATACCAATGATGCTTGCATTGATCACATATCTTTCTTTGACAGGTTTTTAATAGCAGTCATCATCATTTGAGATATTTTATGTGTAAAGCTGACCTGATGCAAATCCCTGGTTCACACTTGGGACACCAAAATGGCTGGAAGAGCTAATAGATGAGTATCAACAATACTTTTTTTTTATCCCCCAATACATCTCTTGAGGCAAAAGCTGCTCATGGGAGAGTTTGCGAATAATCTCATCTTCTTCCTTCCTTCCTCATACTACGTTTCATCTGCTTAGAAAATCACTTGTTTAAAAACAGTACTGATTACTAAGCTTTGGCTGCTGAAAACGAAAACTTCAAACTTTAGGTTTGCATATTAATACAGCAGCCAGCTTCTAATTTTAACTCGCACATTTGAATATTCTTCTGCTTGTTTATGTAGTAAAGAGTAGAGCGGCCTGTGTGTGGATCTTTGCTAAAAGTAAAGACGAGGTTGGTTCACTCCCCACTGTTATAAACAGTCCCACAGATATAAACGGTAGACACAGGCATGTCTGGGTGGGGTATTTTTGTTCTTCTCTCCCTCAGGACCTGAACCCCATCCCAGCTCACAGAACACTGATAATATTTCTCTAATTAGCAGAAAGACATTCCACACACACCTCCGGCACATTTAAAGATCCCCGTTCCTATTTTTGGTGCATCTGAGCAAAGAATGTTCAAAAATCCTTTTTTTAACCTTCTAGTAGCGTAACTCATTATAAAGATAGACATACAGTAATAATGAAAAGTGATGTAAAGCAACTGCAGGATTACACAAAAGCTGAAACTGTTACATAATTAGTGGTTATTAAATAATAAATAGCAGCAAATTTTATGCTGTTTATGTCAATGATATAATGCAAAGTGATGCACAGACACGCAAATACCTTACAGAGACCTTTTTATCTCAATCCCAGAACGTAATTAGCAGTGCAAAATACCATCTTCATTTATTTTTTATTTATTTGTTTGTTTTGTTTTATTTTTAATTTTTATAAATTTTAATTTTTTTGGGGAGAATATAAGCTTTAAAATGTTAACAAAATATTATTTTATGTGTTATTATGTGTTAAAAGTTATTTTAACAGAACATGGTTATTACATTTGTATTTTCCTCGAAATTAAAATAAATGCTGAAATAAATGAAAATATATATATATAAAAAATATTTCAGCTAGTGGCCAAGACAACATTTCTCATGTTTTGGAATTTATTTGACTAAATTTCTTGATAAAAATCTAAAACTAAAACGGAATTAAAAATGAATTAAAACTATATAGACTTAATAAAAAAAAAAAAATCACATAAATTACACACACACACACACACACACAAAATACTCCAACTGAATTTAAAATGAAGACGGAATATGCAAAAATAAAAGCTTATTTAAAATAATAATACAAACAGCATCTCATTCTCAACAATACTGAAATAACACTGAAATAGTTTAACACACCTCATATTAATGCTTTGAAAATGGCAGTATGTATTGTAAAAAGTCTTTGGGGCGTCGGTTTTCGATGCAACACTTCACAGTGGAAATTCATGCCACAGTGCAACTCCTGCCTGGCTGACCCCGCAGCCGTGTGTGAAATGTGACATGGTCCCTGGTTTCCCCTTCAAGAGGTGCTTTTACCAAGTGTGTGAGTTATGGACTGGGCAGTATGGGCTGTGTGGGGCAGAATAGGTTATGGGTGGGGGTAGAGGAGGGTAACGTACTGAGTGAGACAGTCAGCGTGAGCAAGAGAGAGAGACAGGAGCCCTGGCCGGTGCAGCTGTCCCTCGCATTCCAGGCGTGTCGTCAGTCCACAGATTGGAGAATTAACTGGGACTAGTGGACTGTGGGGCCATTCCAACACTTTTCCTTCAGGCGATAACTTAGTTTGCTTTACTCTCCTTCCTTTCGGACACTTCTGCAATACATAAATCCTGCTCTGACCAGTCTTGGGCCAGAGGCCCCCAATATGGCGGACCAGTATAACACCAACGAGGAGAAAATCCTGAGGGATAGTCACACCAAGGAGATTGACTTGATCAACAGGGACCCAAAGCAGATCAATGAAGACGTTGTGAAGGTATGTGTGTTTTTGGTTTGGCAGAATATTTTGTGTTAACAAATTTGACACTCAAACTTTGCTATTTCATTTGAAATGCCATTTAAATAAAAAGAAAAAAAACTTGTTGGTTTTGGGAAGTATTTGCAGAACTGAATAGCTTGCACACACAAAAAAAGTAGATTACCTTAATGTTCAGTCAAAATAGCACTATAAGCATATATTTGACAAAGAGCTATAAATACATTTTGAGAAACTGATCAAGCATGCAAACTTTTCACTAACTTCCTAAATGGTGGAATTGATATGAGTGGATTGATCTGGTCCGTAGAGACAGACTTGCTTGTGTGTGAGCTGCACTACACTTTATGATGCAGCTACACGGCATGACCCAAAAATAGCACCAAACCTACTTCTGCCAGGACAGGCCATACTATCAGTATTTATAGAAGGAGGTAAAAGGGTGTGTCAGACAGTGACTTCTTCAGTAGCTCCCATGTGTTTAAATAATTCACTAGATTAGTTGGGGAAATTGTGCTATTTATTGATCCGTGTATATAAATTTATACAGGATGGTAAAAATTACACTATGGTGTTCTTTCACTGTTGACTGTGAGTGTAAGATCACTGTTGTCATCAGCAAGACATTGTGTACTTCTTACTATATATAGATATGTAATAAACAGTATATAAACAGTGAGAAGTACAATCTATCTATCTAGAGTCACATGATCCTTCAGATCCTTCATTCTAATATGCTGATTTGGTAAAACATTTGATATTATAATCAATATTGAAATTTTGTGCTGCTAAATGTTTATATATATATATATGTATATATATTGTTTCGGAAACTGGTATACATTTTCTTGTATATTTTCACAATTTATCTGAAACCTTTGATCAATTTAATGTAGGCTATCTTTGATGAATAAAAGTACAAATTTCTTTCTTTTCTCTTTCTTTTTTCTAGATTTAGATTTCCAATAATCTCCCTCTCATTTCAGTTTAATTCCAAATGTTGTCAGTACTGCGCGTTATAGAGTCCAAACTGCATTTAGTATATTTACTGCATATTAGATATTTCTCTGTCAGCTCTTAAATAGAGGTTACATAAAGATTTTAAATACCTTACTGAAATAGTTCCTCTACTCTCTATAGTTGTTACGAGATTGAAGCTAAAATAAACAAGCTGCCTTCTACTGATGGGGGGGATTTTGGTATCAAATGTCGATGTTTGGAGAATTAATCATCATCCATTTTAGGAGCACAACCAGAAGCAAACCCATGCCGCATGCCTGCTAAATAACATTGACTGTTGTTTGCTCAATAGGCTAATCTTTGGCAGCAAATCTCTGGTTCTTGAACATTTGTATTAGCCAGTAATGTAACCATATCTTTTCCCCCCCAATAATCCCAGGTGGATTTTGAGGATGTGATAGCCGAGCCCGATGGCACCCACAGTATGGATGGAGTGTGGAAGGCCAGCTACACCACCTTCACCGTCTCCAAGTACTGGTGCTACCGAGTGCTGTCCGCCATCTTTGGCATCCCAGTGGCGCTGCTGTGGGGCTTCTGTTTTGCCTGCATCTCCTTCTGTCACATTTGGGCAGTTATGCCCTGCATTAAGAGCTATCTGATCGAGACCCAGTGCCTGAGTCGAATCTACTCTCTCTGCATCCACACCTTCTGTGACCCCTTTTTCGAAGCTCTGGGGAAAATTTTCAGCAGTGTGCGGGTGGCATTACGCAAAGAGGTTTAGATTTCCTAGACAAGTCAAGGTTTACATGTTCGGTCCTTGGAGGAAAATGTTTTATTTTACAAATAGCTGATTTTGGGTGAAAGTTTCCTAAAAATGAAAGAAATGCATATGCTGCCCTTTGCATTGTTTTATGTTCTCAGTGTATGTAAGAGGCTTTGGGAGCAATTCAGAATTAGGCAACCTGCTTGTTCAGAGAGACACACTGTATGTATGATGAAAGTCAGCCTGATCTCACGGCAATTCGTACGAATTCTACGAGGTCGCTAATTCGTACGAATTCATACGACCTCACTCGTACGAATTAGTACGATTTTTGCTAAATCGTACATATTTTACGAATTGCCCAATTCGTATGAATTCATACGAATGACCTACCCCTGACCCCGCCCCTAAACCTGCCCATCGCGTGGGTTTAGACAAATCGAGTGAGAATTAGCCACCTTTTTATCACTCATACAAATTCGTACAAATTGGTCGTGAGATAGCGTTGTGAAAGTGCATCTCTGACTGACAATGGAGAATAAGTCTTATCTGATATCATGGGGTTTCTAAGTTTGACATTAAAATTGGTATGTTGCTGAGTGTGGTATTTTTATCATGAAAATGTCAGGTGTATTCTGTACAACTACTAATTAAACATTTCATTTTAAACAATAATGGTTTGAATTGTGCTTTATATATACTAGGTTAAAAAAAAATGAATGAGTGTATGTGTGGTGTTGTTGTTGTTGTTTTTTTTGATGAGAATAAAACATTTATCTAGCTTCATTTGTGTAAAGCAAATTTACAGTTTGCCGCACTACAACTAATTCATTCAACAAATAATTTTTGTCACCGAATAGGACATTAGATATGATTCATTTAAACTGATGCATTGAATTCATGATGTAATGTTTCATTCTTTTTAAGACACTTTTCCCTTTCCACTAATAAATATGAAAGTGTACAGCTGTCACAAATATATAATGATTATACAGTGTGATAAATTTGCTTTCAACTCTTCACTTTAGATGGCTTTTTTTTATATTCCACTTGTCAACACATTTACTCACAGTTAGACATCAACACATACAATTTATTTCAATAAATAAAATCTACAGCTACACATATTAAATGTAAATAGGCATTATATTTTTCAGGAGAAAAAATCAGTAGCTTTTTAAATGGTAAAGTAACAATAGTTTCAGTGAATAGAGTATTTAAACCTTATAAAATAAATATATTTTGCTGATAATACTGCCTTTATCATTTTCTCTTTTCCTTCTCATCTTGCAGCACTCGTAACCAATTATGTCAAATTTCCTTGTCCTCTTAAACATGTTTTCTTCAGACTATTTTATAAAGATGAAGCAACAAACATAATCATAAGTATTTAGAGCAATATTAAGCAAAATATGTAAGTGGAATAAACACTTCAATCTTACTGATTACAATACTCTTTCACACAAGACAAACAACCATAAAAGAGTAAACAACCAGTCCTTCACTTTTAAAAACAAATCAGGTGTTTGTCATATTTGATTACCATGATGCATTGCAGAAACATTTTGCAAAGAGATGTGGTCCTCTAAGCTGGACAGTAAAGTTTACATGTAAAATAATGAAGAACAGTGATAACAAGAACATGTATGTGCCAAGAATGAAAAGTGCTCGTGTTCTTAAAACAAACAAACAAACAAACAAACAAAAAAATCTATTTTGACAAATCAAGTTCATTAAAAATAAGCAACTGGCCATATTTCTCAGTAGCCCATCTTGTATTCAAATCTGCATGTACTGTAAGCTGTTTTGTGTAGCGAGTGACAGTTGCCTCCTTATAATGAATAAGGGGTGTTTCCACGACAACGCTGTATTAAAAACGAAAAAAAAAAAAAAAGTCATTGCGTTTTTGTGTACAGGCAACAACTTGTCAAAATGATCCCCGATTAAACGGATCCGCGAAAACGACTAAAAACGCTGTATTATTCATGCCAGGCCAGTAGTTGGCGATGTCACTTTGTAAAGAAACACTACGCGCCTACAGACTGAACACGTAATATGCACACGCATGACGTCACCGTTTTCACAAAGTAGCGTTTTTGTTGTTTACATGGAGACGATAACGGTATCATATCATCAAGACGTGCACTTTTCAAAAGTTTGCATTTTCAGGCCCCCAAAACGCCGTTGTAAATGACCGGCCAAAACACATAAAAAGTTTTAAGTATTTTGTTGAAAACGGTGTCGTGTAAACAGCTCATGAAATGATATAGTCCTACTGTCATCTTCAGTACAAAGTATGTCAACTTCATCTTTGACAATAAGTAGTGAAATTTGTATTACTTTTCACTGCTTTTCTTTCCTTTTTATCTGAATAAGCATAAGGTTGAGTAATGGATGACAAAATTTTCATTTTTGGGTGAACTATTCCTTTAAGGTTCAGTGGTTGTGCATGTTTACATCACATTTACACTTGGACATTCTAAGACACATTTAAGACCGACAGAAATCCGATCTGGTGGCTTGAAAATCGGCCAAGTGTAAATCCATCTAGCTGTTCGGGCCATATGCAAACTTTGCTCCTCCTAAACAGATCTATGTCAGTGAACGAAGCTTTTATGCGGCACATAACAGCTGTTGTGTTTTGTACCACAATCATCAGAGCTAATTCCCCCACATCCTGCTTTCATGAGCTACATCAAGCACAGCAAATTTTTTCGTGCCCAGCACCAAGACACATTTATGAGGTCAAACGGAATGTGTATGCACAACTAGATAGCCATTCAAACGATGAAGACGGGTGACTAGACCATAAACATGGCCAGAATCGAACAACGATTCCTCTGTAATGTTTAGAAACACAATACATGAAGGTAAGGAACAGAAGACTGCTGCATGCTCAATGTCCTCAGAGATAAGAATACGGGAAGTGGAGTAATTAAAATGGCATTCTGAATGATTCCCAAACGAAAACACAGCCGAAGGAAACCGAGCGTGACATTTAGCTTGCATTGCAGTCTTGTGTGGCTTTACATTTTAGCTTTCTTTGTCCTTCATCTGACTTTCAAATCGTGAAGCAAACAAAAGGTTTTGAGGTGCATCTGGTTTATGTGACGGAGGTCTGGGTGATACTCCGCTGGCTGCTGGTACTTTTGATGACGTAGGTGGAGGAGTTGCTCTTACGGGAATCTTGCTCCGGATCATAGCGGCATTGAGAGGACTTCAGATAGAGCGTGGAACAGCAAAGCAGGTTCTGCTTAAGGTCATGGAAGAGATGGCCAGCAAAAAACATGTAGATCCAGGGGTTACAGCAGCTGTTCAGACTGGCCAGCAGCATGGAGATGATAAAGGGCATTGCTGTAGAGGAAAAGAAACAGCTTTAACTAAACAATGTAAAGAGCAGAACACACATTGTATTCCAACTGGGTGGTCTAGTTTTAACCTTAGGTTAAATATTCTGCGCTCAGTGCTTTCGTAATATTGTGTCTAATGTATTTAATTATATATTGACTATAAATAAAGGTTCTTTATTGGCATTGATGGTTCCATAAAGAACCTTTAACATCCATCACATTTCCATTCCACAAAATGTATACATATATAGTGGAAACATGTTTCTGAGATTGTTTTTTTTTTTTTATGTTCTTCACACTAACAAAAACTATTCACTGAAAGGTTCTTTGAGGAACCAAAATGGTTCTTCTATGGCATGGGTCTCCAACCTTTTTTCATTTGAGAGCTACTTTTTAAAAATGAAAGTGGCCAAGAGCTACTCATGTAATACAATACATAAATCTCTAAAATAATGTCTCATATTAACTCTCATATTAACAACTATCCACACTGTTTTAGACCTAAAGAGTTTTTGTAGGCCTATATATGTCTTAATTGTCAGAGAAAAGAACAGAATCAGAGTTAAAAAAAATGTTTTATATAAAATTGTACTTTGCATAGTATACTGTAAAAACACATAATTATAATTATAGCCATTTTAGTTGATCATAGTTGATCATAACTAGAGATGAATGGCATGAACATTTCATTGCATGATTATAGTGACCAAAATGAGCACGGTTATCACAGAATCCTGTTTAAAAATTATTAATACTACACAATGAAATCAATTCACCAAGTTTTATGTCGAAAACCAGCAAATAACAAATATAATTATCTATGGCATCACTGCGAAAATCCATGTCCATGTTTTGGGAGATGCTAATAGTTATTTGTTGAAATTACACACTTACACATTACATACGCCTCTGCTGTCTCCTTGTAAGGATATTAATTAAACATACAGAGAGAACATAAAATTATATGAATAAGGATCATTAATGTTAAAATTATTTTCTTGAAATGAATTACTTCAATGAAATAAGTTCAATAATTGCACATGACCTCAATTTCATATCATAAATAATTGTAACCAAAGTTAAAATGCATTATAATATGCAGACTCCTTGTTCCATCTGAAATTGGTTGTTCGTTATGTGTTTTGGTGCATTATACTTTCTAAAGGTGTGTTTAATGAATAGATAAGTATTAATGTATTGTAAGTGTGGTTAACAATGCATTATAAGGTTAATTACAAGGCATAATTAATTTATTAAAGATACTTGGTAACAGTTTAGGGTCCGATTCTCACTTTTAACTAATTGCTAGCATGCATATTACTAGGATATTGTCTGTTTATTACTTATAAAGCACATATTAATGCTTTATTCTGCATGACCAAATTCTACATCCCTTAATCCTACCCCATACCTAAACTTAACATCTACCTCACTATTAATAAGCAGTATTTGGAGTTTATTGAGGCAAGGTTGTTAATAGTGAGAAATGGACCCTAAACTAAAGTGTGTAAGTAAAGTGTTACCAAGTTCAAAGTTGTAAATAAAACAAAGATTAAATGACTATGTTTTACAAGAAAATACTATTTCAATCTTTCAACTTCAAAAATTCACATTTAATTCAATGTTACTTGCCGTTTCTTTGTAATTATTTTTTCAAAAATCAGAGTGAAAATTGTTTCAAAGGAAATCCTACACTATTGGGGTTATTATTTTTCAGTATAAGAGTGATATTTCCTGCCGAACTGATATTTGAGAGCTATGTATTTAGAAGTCCTGTATTTAACCACATACAGAGCAATACCTCAGATCTAATATTAGCACAGATCGTATCTAAATGAACAACAGCAATCTGGGGAAGATGAAAACAAATCACTGGGAAGACATTAGACAATAATTCAACAGTCATTTGCAAATGAAGCGATTTATTTTGGCTAAAGTATCTTAATGAGGGCCTGTGCCACTGTACTGTTTATCTTTAGAAGTCCAGAAAGGAAAAAGGAAAACAAGGAAAGCTTCAGTGTCATTCAGCACAGCTTCCCAAGCTCAGACATGCTTTATCACTATCTCCAATCTTGTAGGGATAAGAATAACCTATGTGGCATTGAAAAATAATTGGTGTGAGAAGTATGATGTCAGATTACTTCTTTTTTTTTAAATAAAAAACAATGTTGGTGGACTGTGGTTTAATCATGCAATCTGTCACTGAGCTGTCCTTCTTAAATATCTTATACAAGCAGACAAATATAGACAGAATAAACAACAGATTGTTTGCTAGCTCATAACAATGCTGAAAGATCTGCTAAGCTAGAAAGCAGGAGATGATTGACTGAGGTAAACTCATTTGGCTCCTATTTACATTAAAGCAATGAGCCAATCAAGGTCATTCATTACTGGGGTATTATCATCGTGGGAAAGAGGTGTTCTCAGGCATGAGTAGAAGTGAAAACCATGGTTTGTAGTCACTTATAGCTTCTTTGGCAAAATATGACATACACTACTGTTCAAAAGTTTGGAGTCATTATGTTTTTAAAAGAAATGAATACTTTTATTCAGCAAGGAAGCATTACATTTATCAAAAGAGAGAGTAAAGCCATTTATGTTGTTCTTCTGAACTTTCTATTCATCAAAGAATCTTGGAGAAAAAAACGATCACTGTTTCCACAAATTTAAATTTACCCCAACACTGGAAATAGAAATACAGAATGTGCAGTCCATAGAAATAGAAATTCTGCAACTAAATTCCTTCTGTGTGAGCTGTGCTTCATACATCTACACACTGTTGGCAATGAATCTTCTTGGTCTGCACGATTTTGCATTCATTTTGCTAATGTGATCATATCTTAAGACAACAATTTGACAATCAATGTTCAGGTATTTTCACTTGAGGGAAAAAAAATATCCAAAACCTGCAAATAATATGCATATAGAAAACCAGGTCAAAAATCTGAGCACTAACATGGTCTGAATCACCATTAGAATACTGATATGACTTTGCCATACTTGGGTAGTCCTCAAATACTATTGTTAGTATGCAAAGAGGAAATGAGAAGCAGGTGATAGTAATCAAAAGTCTGACTGACTGTGTACTGCGATTAAACGTGACATGCCTATTGAGGTCTATGTATATGGGCTGTGAAATAAATACATTCTCCAGAGAAAAGGATGACGCATGAAGGTAAAAAAGAAGAATCTGATACATGAACCATGATTCCATCGAAGCCCTTTTCCCAAAAAGTCTTTCAGAAAATACTGTGGTGCATTTTAAAAAGACATGTCTGTGTCAGGAATAGAGAAACAACCAAAGATGTTGCACTGGTTAGGCTATATAGGGGGAAAAAACACCTACAGGGAAAAGCATCCAAAGGAAGTAATATCTTGAAAATCAGTTATGCCGGTCTTGACAGTACACCACAGACTCTACAGAAGAGCAAAAGGGAATCTGAGAAGCTGAGAACATCTTAAAACATAGTGTATAAACTATGAAACCACACATTTATGTGCATTCACGTGAAAAAAAAGGTCTGAATATGGAGAAACGGAGAACAGCTATTGCTGCCTTCACGTGCTATCAGTAAATAAGCGTTTCCTAGTTAAAAACTGGACATAAATGCCCTGTCAAGTCGTATTTACTACTGGAAAACTTTGAGATCATTTTGATAACCGAGTTTTATATAAAAACTTTAAACATGGCGGAGGAGAGAACGCTTGCTGCCGTTGACTGGTATTCTTTTTTAGTGTTTTCCACAACAGCTACATTGCCTTGTCTTGTCATTAATGTAGTGCTTATTTACATATATGAATAACAATTTGAAGCACATTTTATGATTTACACTATACACAGCAAAAATGGCATTTATTTGACACAAACTCTAGATCTAGATAGCTGTGAATGTATTCAATAGCGCTGGTATTTTATAGGGTTGTCAACGAATGGGACATTCTGGCTTAAAATAAGATTTCTACAAGAAATAGGCAAGAATAAACTTGGTGTCCTCTTTAGTCCAGTCATTTTAAGCCAAAATGGGGGTCAACCTTGAACAAATTGCAACAGAAGCAAACTCAACTGATTTTGTATCCTCAATATGTCCTGAGTAAGGGAAAAAAAGCCCAGAAGAATCCCATTAGGGGAAAGTTTAGAAAAAGACCCAAATATAGCCTATTCATACGCCTATTCATTCTTTTTCTTACGTGAATAGGGTAAAAAAATTAACCTTTAGATATCACCATGAAAATTACTGAGTTGATTACTTACATCAAGACAAACAAAAACTGTATTACAAGTTTTTTTAAACGGTTTGTTAACATGGACAAACGGTGCATAATCTAATTACGTATGTGCTAATTTGCATAAATACCACAACAGATCTAAACATTGCATAGCCAGGTGAAAATGTCTTGTTGAATCTTGTTGACATATAACAGTAAAATACTTAATGTTAAGGTCTGAATGGAACCCATTTAGGCTACCCATGAGCATTAATACATAGAGGCAGGAAGAAGTACTTTAGAAACTTTATTAATTATTATTGCATAGATGGGGGTTGGGGCTGGGTCCGTGCGACTGTTTCTGGGGATTCACTTTTTATTTTGCCTACTTTTTGTCTTCTGCATTCTCCTTACAATTGTCTCCTATTCTTCCCTCAGACTCGTCACCCAGACACAGTCCCACGGACCCAGCGCCAAACCCCATCTCTTAAAAAGTAATAAAGGCTGGTTTCTAAAGTACTTCTTCCTGCCTCTATGTATTGATGCTCATGGGTAGCCTAAATGGGTTCCATTCAGACCTTAACATTAAGTATTTTACTGTTATATGTCAAAAAGATTCAACAAGACATTTTCACCTGGCTATACCCAATGTTTAGATCTGTTGTGATATTTATGCAAATTAGCACATAAGTAATTCGATTATGCACCGTTTGTCCATGTTAACAAACAATTTCAAAAAACTTGTAATACATTTTTTGTTTGTCTTGATGTAAGTAATCAACTCAATAATTTTCATGGTGATATCTAAAGGTTAAAATTTTTACCCTATTCACGTAAGAAAAAGAATGAATAGGCGTATGAATAGGCTGTATTTGGGTCTTTTTTGAAACTTTCCCCTAATGTTTTTTTTTTTTTTCCTTACTCAGGACATATTGAGGATACAAAATCAGTTGAGTTTGCTTCTGTTGCACTTTGTTCAGCCTTTTTTCATAAAATGACTGGACTACCTTTTATTCCTATTCTTTCTGACAACAAAGCACTTCATGTGAAGACCTCATAATCACGACTTCAGAAGTGGGAAGTAGGAATTTTCCATCAGCATGTGAAAGCAGCATAATTCCCAATATTCAACAAACAACCATGACCATCACAGATTTTCAAGAAGACCAAACCAGTAAATAATAATAACATTTTTGGTGGGTAAAAAAATATTATATTAATGTTCTGTACACATTGATTAAATAAGGTTGACAAGAACCTTTTTTTTCAGTGTACATTTTTGACCAACTGTGTGGTCATTCGCATCAAACATCCAGACACAAAGTTTCTCCGTTTGATCCTTCAGTCTCTCAGAGTAAAGGAAATTTAATTTAGAAATGAAGGAGTAAGCAACAAACCCAGATAGGGCTCCAGTCAAGAGTATTGCTTTTCTGTTTGCTAGTTTCAACCTCCTATTTGTGCTGAGTTCACAGGAGTCAGAGAAAACTGGGCAAGCACATCTCTGGACTATCGGCAGTTAGATCAATGAACAGAGAGAGAGAGAATTAAATCCTTTAATATGAAGCAATGAAAAAGAGTTTCCAGCATGCAAAAGTGCTTTGTTCTGCACACTTCAAGTAAGATTTACAGAACATTTGAACAGGATGCAAAGCTAGAAGATGATCTACTTAAGTACTTTTTTTTCATCAGGCTAAAAACTATTATAGTATTAAGGTACTTGATCTTTAAAACACTACTGTTAAAAATTTTGGGATCAATAAGTCGTTTTGAATGTTGAATCTATAGGCTGCATTTATTTGATCAAAAATACAGTGAAAAAGTAATAATGTGAAATATTATTATTTAAAATCACTGTCTGTTTGTTTTTGAATATATTTAAAATATAATTTATTCCTGTGATGGCAAAACTGAATTTTCAGCAGCCATTACTACAGTGCTCAGTCTTACATTATCTTTCAGAAATAATATGCCGATTTGGTGCTTAAGAAACATTTCTTATTATTATCAATGTTGCGAACCTATAATACATTTTTGAAAAGAACAGCATTTATTAGAAATAGATTTTTTTTGGTTTACTTTCACATTTGATCAGTGTCCTTGCTGGATAATAATTTAAAAAATCTTTCATACCCCAAACATTTGAACAGTTGTGTATATTTACAAAATGAAGATAAAAGGTCCATGCAACTTCATTTTAGAAGCCCTGGTCAGTGAGTGTAATTTGTCCTAATGTTTTACTGTTAAAAAAAGGTGAAAGACTTAGTGGAAAGCTGTTTTTCTCTTGTAATTAAAGTAAGAATCATGGAGATGAGAACAAATCTAGTGGCCAAACCTATAATGACATTGCCAAACTAAACGGTCTCAAAATAAAGCAAACATAAGCAAGTTCAACAAGAAGTGGCTGTTTTCGGCTTTTATTTAATCTTATTATAGCCGCAGCTGAGGTTTGAACACATCAGATCATCAGTGTTATAAATCTAATCAATTGGTCTTGGCCAAAAGAAACATATTGTTTCACACATTTGGGGAAATGTCATTAGTAACTGCATTCCATATGGCTGTGTCAGTCACTGTTTATGTATAAATCTGTTCAAAGTTGTCTTAATATTTATGCTTTGTGAATGTTGTCCTGAACTTGCCATGATGTGTGAATAATCATGGTTAAATATTTTGTATGGTGGAGGTCATGATGCAAGTCAGTATCTCACACTCTCTTTACTCTGAGTCTGATAATCTTACATTTTTCTCTCTGAAGTGTGCGACTTGTGACCTGACCTTCCTCTCTTTATTGCAGGACAAACATGGTAAATCTCATGGCAAGAACATTGTTCACTGACATTTTATTTCAAACATACAAGAGAGGCCATGCAGTAACCTTGTAACTCTGATGAATCCAACTTTTGAGCTTAACAATCCATCAATTGGTATGTTTAAATAATGTATTGTTTATGTAAGCTCAAAAGTTTTAGGGTTCCTAAATGTCTCCTTCGTACTGAAAACTTGGACTTTTGTGTGCATGTAAAAACATTTGACTTCGAGCACATGATTTCATCAAATGTAATGCAGCATTAATGCCATAAAGCTGGATCATTCTATTATTCAAAACAACTGTTATTTATCACCAGTTCTCCCTGGATTTATTTGGGTGGGTGATTTCTCATACTGCAGACGGTCATGATTTAAGCGGTGTAGCTCTTCTGAATATTAATGTTTCCCCGAGGCCGGTCTTTATAGCTCTGGCGTTTATAGCGGAGTACATCTGTAGTGATTTAAAAGTAAGATGCCCACCAAAGCAATCCTAGATCTGGACTGATAGAACCTTATTCATCTTATCCAATGAATTGCAATACATTAAAACCAGCTTCTTTTCTTGTGCCTTGAAAAGAACACTTGAAAGAACAAAATAGTCATGGTCAGGAACCATCTCACATGAACTCGGCTACCATTTTAATTTGGTCGGCTATAACTGTGTAGTGCCAGACTGATAATTGTATATATTAAACTTTAAACCATTTGAACGTGAGAATAGCTTAGCATGATAGAAGAAAATAAATCAGTCTAGAAGAAAGTGAGATGGGGAAAGTTTCTTTAAGTAAAGTTACAGACTTCCAATAGCAAACAGCCTTCCTAATTGGCCAACAAACTGATTGAGCCTATAGTGTATAAGCTAGAATCCCTTGTTTAATTAGTGAGGTAGGGTGAATTCAGGTTGATTGGGTCACTTTTTGCCATCGAGATGGCTGGCTAGAAAAATATATATTTAAGTTTTCTTTAATTTATCTATTTTTCATTTGTTGACTGATATTTTGCAAATACCGACCTTATTTTTTAAATGTAATTTTATGTTTTCATGATTTAGTCCTATTAACTATTAAGTTTATGAAAAAACATTTGTGATTATTATTATTATTAATGCCTCTTACCATTAAAATGTTTGTGGTTGATTATTGGCTGACTTGTAATAACTAATTTGTGATAACTTTAACCGTATAGTCTTGATATCAGTTTTGTTAGCAGTTTAATAACTTAGATAATGTAAAAGATTATTTATTTTAGATAGATGGATAGATAGATAAGAATATCAAAAAAGTGTTTTTTTTTTAATAAGAATAAACCTTGGCTACTGTATAAGTTCAAGAAATGTAGATCCAGAAGCAAAATTGGGGTGGGAAAACTTTTGTAACTTCCCCAAAATAGCAATAAAATGAAAAATCCCCAGACTAACCAATTGTTACTCGAACTTCCCTCACCGATGCCATAAACTACAGTAAACAATGAGCCCTCGTCTCCATGTAATCCATTTCGCATAGCCCTACAGATAAAACGCTTATCAAACTGTTCAAGAAACTTACCTTCTCTTGGTGCTTCAGGATCCCATGCTGACCACATCTGAACGGAGAAAAACGGAGTCCAGCACACTATATAAGCCAGTACGATGACAAAGGTCATTTTGACAGTGGTGATTTTGGCCTTGGAAATAAGTTTGACGCTGCTGACCCGCGTGAGCGCGCTGCTTTTCTTTGCTTTGGTTGTGAGAGTGATACACGGGTCCTTATTCGTCTTCCTTTTAAAGTTTTGCCATATTTTAAAGCTTATAAGTCCGTAGCAGACGCTCAGAATGGTCACTGGTATGATGTATATTGTCAGACTAATCCATGTAATGTAGGCTTTCGCTCCCCAAGGCTGCACGAAATCTCCCCAGCAATCGTATACTCCTGAACCCACCTCCCGTAAGGAGAATATATAAACCTGTGGGATGCTTAAAAGTAAGCTTAGTGCCCACGAACAAATCACGTAACAACGGTCCTTTCGCTTGTGTAAAGAACGGAGTGGCTGACAGATTGCTATACATCTGTCTATGGACATCAAGACCAGCATGTACGTTGAGGCGAACATCCCAACGGTCTGAAGATATTTCACCAACCTGCAAAGTATGTCTGGTCCATAAAAGCGAAATGTGATGTCCCAGATGAGTTGAGGAAGAACCTGGAAGACAGCCACAACCAGGTCTGCGATGCTGAGGTGCTTCATGAAGTAATACATGCGAGATTGACTGTGCTTGGCTGTGTGGATTGCAATAAGGACGCAAAGATTACCAGCTAGTGCCAGGAAGAGCACCAAGGACAGTACAGTAACTTCCACTTTTGCCACCTCTTCGTTCCGTTTCAGGGGGTTCACCGTTTGGTTCACGCCGTAAGTTTCATTGGTGACGCTGGAGTTTCTAGTTGACTCATTGAAAGACCAAAGGATGTCCTCCATGGTGCCAAAAGCGCACACCTGCTTCTCCACAAATGTCAGATAACTTATTATTTTTCCTTGCGCATAATCAGCCAGTACATAAGCAGCCTTTTAGCTTTACAGGTGGCACTATGAGGATCCCCAGGAACAGGGAAAGCCCTTTGCTGCTCGGTGATGATCTCTGTTGTTCTCAACCTTTACTGCTGTGAACTATACACACAATAAACATTATATATGTATGTATATATGTAATACAGCACATTCAACCTTGATTTTTTTCATTTTTTACAAATAGTAGCCTTATAAGCATGTTTTTAATGAATTATAAATTAAATAGATGCATTAATCCAGTTATTTTCCATTTAAAGATTATAAAAAATATAACTTAATTGTATTTTAACATTGAATTTTAACATTGTAAATATAATTTTTAATTGTGCAAGTACTTACAATTATTATCCATTTTATTAATTTTCCAGCTGGCAGAGTTGGTGTAAAGCAGAGTCCTAGATGTGGAGAACCTCCTTTGCTCTCACTCGGCTCGCACTGAATGGAGAGCGTCACGATATCACCACTTATACATCTTCTCAATGGTTCTCCTTATCCAAACATACCCATGACTTCCACTAGGGGTCCGTGTGCTCTATTGCAAATCAGTAAGCTCCTCTGAAACAGTCCGAAGCCTGAATGGTGTGCTTTTTGTTTGCATGTTTACAGCCTTAATAATCTTTCCTTTTTATTAAAGGCATTTATGATGAAAATTAAGCTTTTTTTTAGAGCAAACAAATAAAATGATTTATGATGGGAATAGAGCACAATCAGGAGGAGAAATTCCCTTTTTGTAAAGGAGATAATATAAATATCGGTAACACTTTACAATAAGGTTCATTATACCTTAGTTAACATGAACTAAGAATGAACAATACTTTTTCATAAGTTATTAAAATCAAAGGTTGTATTTGTTAACATTAGTTAATGCACTACATGAGCAAACAATGACCAGCTGTATTTTTATTAACTAACATTCACAAAGATGAACAAATACTGTTACAAATGTATTGCTCATTGTTAGTTCATGTTAGTTAATACATTAACTAATGAACCTTATTGTAAAGTGTTACCAAAATATCCTTAAACTAAATAAGGTTATAGATAAATATTAATACGACATCTTTCTCAAGTATATTAAGAAAAATATCAGACTCATTCATACAAAATATCAGCCAGAACTGTTATCATTGAATAACATTTATCTTTGGTGGCATGTGAGAGGATGCAGCTCATGTTTTGAATATCTACTTCAAGATGACTTATTAGTATGCCCCAAACAGGCCTTATCACACTCCATCAATTGAATGCCCGAGTCCCGATCTACGTCAGCATCTCTCAGTGGACGCGCTGCATACCAGGGACAGGAGGATTTCTGAAAGTCAACACGCTTATAAAATAGTGTCGACCAAGGAAGGACATCAACAGTCAGTTACGGAAATTACATAACTTATGTCAAACGATAACATGTTTTCATAACTTAGAATTTAAGCCTTGTAATGCATTGGCAAAATTTGTTGTTACGCTTTCAAATTTAGGTATGTTTTTTATTATGAATGAACAAAGAACATGTGTTTTGCTCTCGAAATATGTTGCTAGTCTGTCTGTGATTGGAATATGTCAAGTCATCGGAATATGTCAAGTCATCTAAATGGACTGCAATAGTTCAAAGTTAAGTAATGGATGCAATAACAAAGAAAAATTCTGTGTGTTAAGAGCACCAAATTATCATTATAGACTGACACTGTGCAATCAATCGACTGTGCTGAATCGCCCACTTTGCTGTCACTCATAACACACATCAGTGGAATGTCTTCAATGTGTCAAACAGGTCAGCTTCAAGAGGAATAAATCACTCCATGCTACAGCAACCTTCATGTTTTCCATCCCCACTGGTGCTGCACTGGTATCTCACCATCTCTCATTTGTTTGGACGTCACAGAACCTCAAACATCCCATGTGGTCACTGTAAGAAAATGGTTTGTTCGACTCCGATAATCTATCTTACCTATTAAACAATGGCCACCATACCTAAAGATAAGTCATTGAAAGGAAAGGATGTTGTGCAAAGTGAATGGTGTTTTCATTTGCAAGTTCATTTGCATTAAATCACTTTGCATGTTATGTTCCAAACAAAATTTCTGCCTCCAGGACCTTTGATGATAATATGCAAGTCAGCTGCCTCATATAGCAAGTAGGTTCAAAGAATCCCTGTCGCATTGCTGAGAGAAATCTTGCTGAGACCACAAAGAGCAGTAAATTACACCTGTCAGTGGAATCTCTAGTTAAATCTCAAGACGCTTCATACAGTGGCCAAGTCACTGAATGGAGTTCGCATGTCAACTTCAATTTTAAACAAATTTACCCAAACAGCTCTTGTGGAATGACTTGCAGAGCTTAACTAAATGTATCTATGATACTCGTGGAGAATCAAAGGTAAATGTGGCACGCAGTAAGGCTCATTATTGGGATAATAACGCCATCACTACCACAGCAGCATCCTAAAATCTCATTTGGCCAGCAAAGAGGGGCTCAGAATATGACTGCTGTCACCTTAGATAATCACTGTTTTGAGCTTCAAAAACAGTCTGGCTTCTTCAACAGAAAATAGCGGGACCTGGATGACCCTATAGGAGATGTATTCTTCTGACTGCACTGTTTATTTACAGCAAAGCTCACTCATTATTCTCAGTGGTTGCAGTGGCGGAAGGGAACAGGCCTGGTCTTCTTCTAGAAATTTTAAACAACTCCTTTAGTTTTCAAACAACAATCGGTTGCATAAGAGTCGGGAAAAAGCATACTTTTTGCTGATGTTCTTAAAGCTGTTTTCCTTCCTAAAGATCCAGATCCTTATTTTTACAGCGGGTCTCCTCTATCAGCGCCTGGTTTTCATTATCATCCCTGGCACAACTCCACCATAATTTAATTTTCAAATTTTATTCCCTTTGGCAGGTATAATTGGTTAAAACAAAAACGATGCTAAGAAAGTATCTGGAAATGGTCAGCCGTCCCATAATAAACAAATAAATGGGAAAATGAATACAATTAAAAAATAATTGAAGATAGACAGGCCAGAGGGTGTATTTATTTGTAAAATGTGTGGTTTGTGCTGTACAAAATACAAAGCAGATGAAATAATGAAGTGAGAAAGAGATATTCTATAATGTTCTTCTGAATGTATAAAAAAAGAAAAGAAAAAAAAAGCGAAGCCAAAAATGGCACAATATTTAGTGGTCTTTTACTGGTCTTAACCAACAGAAAATTAGCAAGAATTTCACAAATACTGTAGATAAAGTAACTTTAGATAAAGTAAGCTCTGTGTAAACTTGCAGATAGCTTTTTACATGAAGAAGAGTCAATGTTGTTCCATCCACTCAATGTTAAAGGAGAACTCCGGTCAATAATTCGATTGCCGAGTTCACGCGCGTGATCATAGGTAACTAAACCTATGCGCGTGAACTCGGCAATCGACTACTTTGGACTTCAACCGAAAACAGGATGTAAATACAGGTATTTGCGCTGGCTTACATAACATTATTTTTATCCATTTCTTTCACATCTACTGCAGTCAGATTCACTCGTGTTCACTCTGAAGGAATCACTCACATGACCTGTGCACTTGTAATGACACATCAAGGATGTTAAGAGGCTAAAAGCAGGTTTAAATATTGCCCCATTGAAGTCAACAGGGTGCAAATTTTAAAAAGAGGATAACACGGTGTAGGCAACACCGATTTTTGTCGTTGTTCTCTGTATTGACAGCACTCCAAATTGACAAAAAAATGTTAAAATTGACCGGAGTTCTCCTTTAATGGCTTCAAACAGTTCACAAGTATTTGAAAAATGTCTCCAAGTTAGTTTGAGTTTTATGTGAGACCAAATATTCACTATAAGGTTTAAATCTGGACTCTGACCAGGCCATAACATGAGCCTGATGGACTTGTTCTCAAGCCACTTCTTGGTTGTCTTTGCAATTTGAGCAGGAGCATTTTCTTGTTATTACATCCGACCATTTGTCTTTAGATAACAACTTTTCATTAGGGGAAATAAAGCCATTCTGCAATATTCTCCTGTAATCCAAAGCATTAAATGACTTTTTCCAGGGAAGTAGCTCACCAATACCAGCAGCTTAAAAGACTCCCCACACAGTGCCACCTTATATGCTTCACTGTGGTAGAGATGCATAATATTATATTTATCATCAGAATTTTGAAGAGACCATTCTGGAGCATCACCATGCAACTCATGTTTCACTGTGATGTATCATTCCACACAACTCTGCCTGAACCACTCAGAATCAAACTTCCCATATTCTGCCAAAAGAATGTCTGTAAGACAGCAATGGATTTTTAAGTAACCTAGAGCTTTTGCTTACATTTGGCAATTTCCTGACAAATAATTTGAGGTTAAGACAATTAAGAGCTTGTATGTGGCCATTTTGGGCTTGGCTAATATTGTAGCACTAGAAGAAATAGAAATTCAATTCACATTTATTTGCAGCACTTTTCATAATACATATAATTTCAAATCAGCTTTACAGAAAATGCAATTTAGAGTTATCAGAGGTGACAAAATAATGTCAGAAATGTACAGATCTAAGGTAATACAAATCATGCAGTTAGCTAAAATTATGTATTCCTTTAAGGCAGAAACAATGAGCTAATTAAAGCAATTATTACAAGTTGTGATCATAATGAATACAATATTCAGAAAATGTGTCAGTTATGCGTTGATTCAGAGTTATGCACAAATGTATAATGAGCTGCATTGACAGAATCACTGTTAATTCAAGAGTGAACACATCTGTTCAAAATGTTGTGCTCATATATATATATATATATATATATATATATATATATATATATATATATATATACTGTATATATATATATATATATATATACACTGTATATATATATATATATATATATATATATATATACACACTGTATATATATATATATATATATATATATATATATATATATATATACAGTGTATGTATATATATATATATATATATATATATATATATATATATATATATATATATATATATATATATATATATATATATATATATATATAATGTCAATATCCATCCATCCATCTAATATAGAATAATCCCCTAAAGGACTAATGCTGTTTTGGTAATCAACACTAAAAGATGTAGAGACGTCAAAGAAAGGTAAATATTGTTTTACATAAGGTTGGTCCAAAGTCAACCTTGCAGCCATAGGAAACTAAGTTACAGCCGATGAGTGGTTGGCCTTTCATGGATCATTGCTACCTATTCGATAGCCATGTGAGAGTGTCTGTTCTATATCTACATAATCATTATAATATACAGAGCATGTATCAAGGGCCACTAAGTGTATCATTACACTGTTAAAAGAAAAAAAAGAAAAAAAAATTATTTACGTCTATGATGTTACATTGTACATTGATAGATTTTATGTAAATCCTGTATGGGTACATTGCTTATCTGATAATAAACTGAATGCAGAGAATTAAATTAAATCAAGTCACTGAGGGGTAGTCTGACTTTGTATTTACCTTCACACAGACATATGTGTACACACAGAGAGAGAGAGAGGACAAAGACACAAAACAGAGAAGAGAGAACACGTTGCTGATCACGCTATCGAAATGCAGCAGTTTCCTTGAAGTCAAAGCTACAGATGAGATTTCCATTCTTCTAATGGAAAAAAGTGCCTCATATTGTCTTTGTGTTGATTCTACATTTAGACTTACAGAGTGGGATCAAAATCATAACACAATTTATAAAACTGTTACTGATTAACAATGCTAATGAAATGCTTGAAAAAGAAGATGAACAATGTGGTTGTGGAATCATAACAATAGAGGAAACATTTCCATTTCCACTAGCCAGAAAGGTTTCTTGGCAGACACATTTGACCAGTGCAGATCCATATTTGAATGGTAAATGATTCACATATGTTCAAGGATATTCTATAGTGTTGACAAAAATGAAGAAAGAAAATAACAAACCAGGCATTAAACATACCAGTGATCATTGGTGATAACTAAGTGAAAATATGCAGTGATTCAGATTTGACAAACTTGCCCATTATAAAATGCAAAACCTTTCTAGGAATTGTGATGAGATTTTTTGATGAGGACTAGCTCACTAAAAAAATATCTCCAAGACTTCCAAAAATAACACTTTTTTTTTTTTTTTTGAACAACGAGGTTCAGAACGGGATTTTTTTTAACTGTTTGTGCTCAAGTATTATATACACATATGCACAATATACATTCAGTAATTATAGTCATGTAAAATGAAAGGGATATATACATATTCTAATAATATTTCTAATAATAATAATAATATTCATTAGGGACTTAAAACTCTTAAAGGTAACTTTTGGCCCTCGAGTCACACAGAGCCAAAGAACAACCAAAACTATCTTCTGCATGTTCTTTGGCTCTGTGTGACTGTGCAGATAAATATGACCCTTCACAATAGATAATGCTTTACAATGGCCTCAGATAGAGAGCTACATATGGCAATTTAATTGTTCAATAAAATACCTTACTCACCTATAAAGTAATAAAAACGCTTTTACAACTTTTCTAATCCCTCAGTTCTCGCCATCTCCGAAAAGCTAAGCCAATGTTTATTCTTATTTTATTACGATCTCCGTCACGTTCTCTTTTTGCCAGCAGACTCTCTTCTGTCTTTTAAAAATGTGTGATTCCCTGGAGGTTGGAGATTTAGTGCTCCATGTCAACCTTTCTCACTCGTTGTGTGTGAAAACTAACCTCTGCCACCCCCACACCACACACGTCAAAGTAGCCGGATCAACTTTTCTCAATTTACAGATATGACAAAACACACACGGGCGAGTGTGTGTGTGCATATGTACGTAGGCTTACCATAGTAAATCAGGGTGGGATAAGACAAAAACTTGTTTTGGAAGAAGGAATGATGATGTATTGACTGATGTATTGAGTTACATTACGTTTACAGATTCAAATAATGTATTAAACAAAATTAGAAATTATCTAATAAAATAAAATAAAAAATTATCCTGTGGGGCATGTTTGCTAAACGATAGCGTACATGCAAATGCTAATGAAAACAGTCATGATAAGCACACCTAAATCTTGGCATCCGTGAAGTGATGCATTCTGGGGGTTTTGGCAGCGGTGTTGTACACTTCAAGGCTGAGAGAGAATTAACATAGACAAGCATGACAAGATATCACTGGATCAGATGTTCAGATATAAATTCAAGACAGGCCTGAAACATCAAAATGAAATATTTGGAGGCCAGTGTTGAGATTCCTTTTAAATCACCAGTAAATGAAATGAACACGGCACAGTTCAGGCTCCGCTAAGTATTTCTTAAGCGTGCAGCACTATAGCTGTTTATGGAGTGAGATAGCATCACTTTCCAGAATCTCACTGCTCTCAAGGGTTCTTTTTCTTTTTGTTCTGACAGCACCTAGATAAGATGAAAATAACACGGAGGTGGTTCATAAATAGAAGATGTGAGGGCTTATTCTCAAATGAAATTGGATATGGTCATATTTGAGTATTTCTATAAGAAAAGGCATAAAGTGAATGAAGACGTCTCATCCAGAGAGATCTTCAGATCAATCCGGACTCTCTGAAAATGGGACTTGGAAATTGCCAAAGCCATTGAATTCGGAATTCCAATACACAAAACATCTGTACATTTTTCATGAGATGTAAAATACTTCTGCATCAGATTTCAATCTAAACAAAATGAAAGAAAAAAAAAATTCCAAGGAAATAGAGCATACATCATTTTCATACACATTCTAGTATTCATATATACTTTAATTTGTGATATAAAAGGGATGTTTCAACAACAATATAATTCAATTATGAAGAAAAAACAAGAGATTAACGATGATATACACCCACAGAATTGGTAATACAGGTGCTGGTCATATAATTAGAATATCATCAAAAAGTTGATTTATTTCAGTAATTCCGTAAAAAAAGTGAAACTTGTATATTATATAGACTCATTACATGCAAAGTGAGATATCTCAAGCCTTTATTTGTTATAATCTTGATGATTATGGCTTACAGCTTGTGAAAACCACAAAATCAAAATCTCAGAAAATTAGAATATTACATGAAATCACACAGTAATTACACAGTGATACCATGGTCATTGAACCAGGTTTTGGTTATTTTGGCAGTGTGGGCAGGTGCAAATCCTGCTGGAAAATGAAGGAAGCATGAAGTGCTCTGAAAATGTCCTGGTAGACGGCTGCGTTGACTCTGGATTTAATAAAGCACAGTGGGCCAAAGTCCTCTTTTCTGATGAGAGCAAATGTTGCATCTCATTTGGAAACCAAGGTCCCAGAGTCTGGAGGAAGAATGGAGAGGCACAAAATACTAGATGCCTGAAGTCCAGTGTGAAGTTTCCACAGTCTGTGTTGGTTTGGGGAGCCATGTCATCGGCTGGTGTTGGTCCACTGTGCTGTCCACTCAACGCAGCCGTCTACCAGGACATTTCCAGAGCACTTCATGCTTCCTTCAGCAGACAAGCTTTATGGAGATGCTTCCTTCATTTTCCAGCAGGATTTGCACCTGCCCACACTGCCAAAATAACCAAAACCTGGTTCAATGACCATGGTATCACTGTGTAATTACTGTGTGATTTCATGTAATATTCTAATTTTCTGAGATTTTGATTTTGTGGTTTTCACAAGCTGTAAGCCATAATCATCAAAATTATAACAAATAAAGGCTTGAAATATCTCACTTTGCATGTAATGAGTCTATATAATATACAAGTTTCACTTTTTGAATGGAATAACTGAAATAAATAAACTTTTTGATGATATTCTAATTATATGACCAGCACCTGTATACTTAAAAAGTCCAGAATGTGTAATGAAGTGTACGTTGGATGTGTGGGAATTAATGTACCAACCACATTCAAAGAAGAGCAAATCCCAGCCTACAACACCTCATTTACTTGAAACAAATTTAATCTTCTTAGTAAACAAAATTACCTTATTAGCCTGTCAGAGAAAGAGAGAGAAAGGCTAAGAGACCAAAGAAGTATATTGATACAGAGAACGCCCGGGGTCTAACTTTATCTTTAGAACAAATCAATCCTTTGTTTCTAATGAAGGAACTTTATTTTGTAATCTTATTTTGTAATATATATCAATTCAAAGTTGCAGTTCAAACTGCAAATTGTAATCTTATAGTATACAACAGGGGTCCACCTAGTTATTTTGAGGAGGCACGGTCCTGCATCGATTCTGGCTGCCACATATTCTGTAGTTTATCCAAACAAATTAATTTAAAACATAAGTACTGGACACCCACAAGGTTAAAACTGAATATTTTCTCTGCGTTTACAGAGCATTTTGCAAATCAGAGGCTGTTCTCTGTAGTCCTTCAAAGATATTTGCAGCACCTGAGACACAGATTACCTAAAGACACGCTGATTTTGGTCAATCTGCAAAAGTCATTTTCACAGAGAGCTAAAACTTTTCATTTAGTAAACTTTTGGACTGATTTACGGAGCCAGTGCATGACATGCAACCAAAAATATATTTATTGTGCCCACGAATAAAGAATTAGTTTCTTAGTTTAAGTAAATCGTGGCCATGTACTATTTTGTTACCTCGTTTTAATTCAAATCAAAATGAGGGAACGAATTACTGTAGTACAACATGGCCATGATTTACTAAAATGAGGGAACTAATTTTGAAGCTGCATTCAAAAACCATTTGGCTCAAAGATTTGAGAAGGGCACGTGCCCTCTCAGTTTGAATGGGCATTCTGGAGTACTGTATAGAGTTCTGTACGAACACTTGATATATTGCATGAAAACAAAGTATATGTGACAAAAAAGAAACATGTTGTTTGCTAACATGTCCAACATAATTTAAAACCCTTTGGGGGCATAGTGAGTGGGGCATGCATGATATATTTCTCAACATCTTACATTTTTTTCCTCTTGGTCACTCATTCGATGTTCTCAGCCTCACCAAATATCCCTCGATTTTCTGGTCCTCCTGATATCAGCAGTGTTATGGCCAGACAGTGAGCTCAGGGCTACAAAGCAGCAAATCTGTTAGAAATGTCCTGAGGATCACACAGAAATAGAAAGCACCATTTTTGAGTCAGACTAGCATGCATGCAACGTAAGCTGGGTTGGCAAATCAGTAGGAATTGAATTAGTTCAGGTCACTTACTCGCTCACTGAACAGCAGGTTATCATGTCTCGAAATGAGCTGAGGATCATTATGTGTTCATTTTGAAAACATTTAGTTTTTGAAATGATTCAAAATGCTAATTTGTAAGAGGATCCCACTTTACCTACTCTTTAATCTACCAACCTGATCTCATGAAATGAGTCTCTATAGCACGCATTGTATTTATCGTGCAATTATACGTGAAAATTCATTTTTACATGCATATGATACGCACTGTAAACCCCTTGGGTAGGATTAGCGGTGTGTATTACACGGCATATAGTGTGTATCATATGCACGCGAAAACTGCGCATCATGCACGCAAAAACTCATTTCCACGAAAAAAAAAATACAATGTGAATATAGAGACGCATTTCATGAGATCAGGCTGTAACATTTAAATTAATAATTTGATACAATGCACTTAGTGCACATACATGTTTTTAAGTACTTACCTTTTTAAAAAATACCGCCATGTAATTACACATGTAATTAAAACGTTAAACTTCCATAGATTATAGATTCAGGGCCCACAACTTAAACGATTTCAAGTATTTAGTTGTTTATTTGTACATAATTTGGGCTTCCAGCTCATAAAACCCACGAAAACAGGATTTCAAAAAATTTGAATATTACATGAAATCACACAGTAATTACACAGTGATACCATGGTCATTGAACCAGGTTTTGGTTATATTGGCAGTGTGGGCAGGTGCAAATCCTGCTGGAAAAAGAAGTCAGCATCTCCATAAAGCTTGTCTGCTGAAGGAAGCATGAAGTGCTCTGAAAATGTCCTGGTAGACGGCTGCGTTGAGTGGACAGCACAGTGGACCAACACCAGCCGATGACATGGCTCCCAAAACCAACACAGACTGTGGAAACTTCACACTGGACTTCAAGCATCTTGGATTGTGTGCCTCTCCATTCTTCCTCCAGACTCTGGGACCTTGGTTTCCAAATGAGATGCAAAATTTGCTCTCATCAGAAAAGAGGACTTTGGTCCACTGTGCTTTATTAAATCCAGAGTCAACGCAGCCGTCTACCAGGACATTTTCAGAGCACTTCATGCTTCCTTCAGCAGACAAGCTTTATGGAGATGCTGACTTCATTTTCCAGCAGGATTTGCACCTGCCCACACTGCCAAAAGAACCAAAACCTGGTTCAATGACCATGGTATCACTGTGTAATTACTGTGTGATTTCATGTAATATTCTAATTTTTTGAAATCCTGTTTTCGTGGGTTTTATGGGCTGGAAGCCCAAATTATGTACAAATAAACAACTAAATACTTGAAATTGTTTAAAGGGATAGTTCACTTTGAAATTAAATTTTGGTATGTTTTAGCTTACCTCAAGGGCATCCAAGATGTAGGTGTCTTTTTTTCCGCAGTAGTTTCAATTTTGATATTTTTAGGTCAAACCGTTCTTGTCTCTCAGTCAGATAATGCAGGTCTGTGGTCACTGTCTCAAAGAGCATGTACAGAGTCCAAATTAAAACAATTCCCCATCGTCCAAATTAAACAATTCCCCATCGTAAGTACACATTGATGGCCTAAGACACGAAACGAGCGGTTTGTGTGAGAAAACGAACAGTATTTATATTGTTTTTACCTTTTGTACACAGCCACGTCCAAGTGATCTGAAGGCGCGGGCGCTTCCTATTGTGTGACGTGTGCGCAGACTGGTGCATAGATATATACACTAGATGTCACCTCGTTCCAATGAACTGCCGTAGCAAAGGCGGCATCTATTGTATATATCTATGCACCAGTCTGCGCACACGTCACACAGCAGGAAGCGCCCGCGCCCTCAGATCACTTGGACGTGGCTGTGTACAAAAGGTAAAAACGATATAAATACTGTTTGTTTTCTCACACAAACCGCTCGTCTCGTGTCTTAGGCCATCAATGTGTACTTACGATGGGGAATTGTTTAATTTGGACGATGGGGAATTGTTTTAATTTGGACTCTGTGCATGCTCTTTGTGACAGTGACCACAGACCTGCATTATCTGACTGAGAGACAAGAACGGTTTGACCTAAAAATATCAAAATTGAAACTACTGCGGAAAAAAGACACCTACATCTTGGATGCCCTTGAGGTAAGCTAAAACATACCAAAATTTTATTTCAAAGTGAACTATCCCTTTAAGTTGTGGGCCCTGAATCTATAATCTATGGAAGTGTAACGTTTTGAATGGAATTATGGAAATAAATAAACTTTTCCATGATATTCTAATTTTTTGGAAAGGGTCTGTAATTTAGCATGTCTCCCTCAGGCTACAGGGTATTGTGCACATGCACACTTAAACACAAGAAACGTGTTGTGTCCTTGACTGACCTCGTCATAAACCCTATCAGCCTGATGAAATGTGTGTGCGGCATTCAGACAAGAGAATCGACATGTTCACATTTGGTATGCACCCACTGACACATGCTGCTGCGTAACTGACAGACTCAACAAACATCCATGAGAGAGCGTGTGAGAGACAGTAGCCACAAGTGAGAGAGTCACAAACAAATAGACCTAGGAAGAGCACTGTGACCTTCTGGGAGAGACCATGTTTGGCTATATACTGTAACTCTGAAAGCAGCACAGCCATAATGAGAGTGTGGAAAAGTGAAGGGCAGTTCTTAAAATTCACCTCCATTCTCCACTGAATCTCTTGAGTTCTCCCATCCCTTCTAAAAAATTCTACATAGACTAGAAAAAATTATTCACTGGAGTGTCTGGTGCCAGCAGTGATGGTAAGAGACGGAGAGAAAACGAAACAGGACTTCAATGAATCTGAATTCAGGTGCAACAATAATTAATCCCAGAGAGCATAGGGAAAAAGCCAATGGTGGGGACATAAACCATTGAAACCTACAACACTGTGTCCCGCAGGGTGAGCACTTGACTGATTAAATGAAGCAGAGGCATGAAGGGAGAACGAGTTCAAACTAAAGTGTATTTGGATTGGCTTTAGCAATAGTTCCATTTTCAATTGTGTTGTAAATTCAGAAATTTTTGGCTCTCAGTGCTTGGGGCAAATCAGTGGTAGTATTGCTCCCTATATAAATATACACTGCTATAATATGCTTTCATATATTTCATATATAACTGTTTTCACAGAAAATGAATTTATCCCTGTGATGGAAAATCTAAAGTTTCAGCAGCCATTACTGCAGTCTTTAGAGACACATGATTCTTCAGAAATAATTCTTAATATGCTGATTTTTGTGACCAAGAAACATTTGTTATTATATGAATGTTGAACCCCGTGATTTTTTTTTTCTCCAGGATTCTTCATTTAACAACAAAACAACAGCATTTATTTGAAATGTTTAGTTTTTCAATCTTTTAATATAAAATCTGTCTTTACTGTCTCTTTACATTCTCAATTTAATTTGTCCTTGCTGAATCCAAACCTTTTAAAGTATATAGCTATTTTATTTGGTTTGATTCCTTCTAAGACTAATGATATATTGTAACTGCATGGATCAAGGCCAAAACATTTCAGCAATATTGTAATTGCATTAAAAAAAGTTAGACTAATTAGTTTGTTTTTTCTTGGAGGTGTTACCACAGCATGAAATCACCTCCGAACGCCTAAGTACATCAGGGCATTGATCAATGATTTTAATAAAAGCACTTACATGTTAGACTCAGTAAAAGCAGCTCGGAGACAGAAATCTGAATGCTTCTCTGGCTAACCTCACCTCAAGCATTAAGTCAGACTCTGCTCAGATTATTTTACTCTGAAAAGTAAATAACTACTGCATTAGAATCTCTGAAACTTCATCCACTACAGAATCTTTTCAATTGTCTCCTACTTACTAAAAAATACTACAGACCAGAAAAATTATTGGGATCATGCATGTCCGGTCCCTACAAAGACTGATGTGCATTTGAAAGGCAAACAACAGGTAAGCAACAACAGCATTAGATTCTCTGAAATTGTCAAGAGGACATTCTTCACCACACTTAATATGTCTTCAATCACACCTGCACCCTGACTGAACAAAACAACTGCGAAAAAATTGTCTATGAGTCAGGGTACATGAAAAGATGCGACACTATAGGTTTCCGCTCGATTTACTTTTTCTTTTTACATGTGATCCAAAGAAAAATTAATCTGCAATAGATTAAACCACAATAATAGCCCAACGTGAAAACCATAATTCTAATAATGTTTAGTCATAAAAATCTCTTGGGAACATCGCTTCAACAAACAATGACCTATAACGTGAGACGGAAGGTGATTGCAAGCTGCAAATTCTTGGAAGAAGTGACTAATCTCAGGGGCAAACTGATAATGACACCCTGGTCATATGGCAGCTGTCAACAGATAAAACACTGGCCTTTAAATCACTTCCTATTCTAAAACAACCTTTTAATGATTATAAAGTGTTGAAGAATTTTTCACACTGCTGGAAAATGTACAGAGAGTGAATTTAATGACTTTGGACACAATGCACGCTAAGCACTTTGGCTCTGTAGACTCACTTAAAGTAAGTCTTGGGATTAAAATAGGTGTAATTTTCCAAAATCTGTCTGAAAAAGTTGTTTTTCCTCCTTCCCATTGTGGACTTCTTGACATGTCCATGACAATGAAATTCATTTTAATCAGTGAAGTCCATTGCGAAACATATTTTGCGTCTGACATGAAAAATTCCCTCATTTGAGCCTATAGTGTTGCATGGCAATTCATTATGTGGATGGAAGAGATCTTCACGCAAATAAGCCTGTTTAAGCTATCGGCAAAGAAACAGAGGATCTCTATTTTAAAATATGATCTGTGATTTGCAAGCACATACCATATAGGTCAAGACAGTAGGTCCCATATCCTCAAAGCTATATACAAACTGAAACTTGAAGGAGAGGGCAAAATTATGGCATCATAACAGTAAAATCCCTGGAGGAAGCTAAACAAGCACCACCACATAAACCTATGCACCTCTTAAATTTAAACTGCAACACTATTCTTGAAAAACAGAACCACAAATCATTAGGCTTGTGACATGAGAAACATAGTATAACGTGACTCTAAAGTACACCGGTTCAAGAATGCTAAATGGCCACAGTGTGGTCAAGAAACAACCACATGTTTACTACTTATGATTTATAATGAGTTTTTTTCTTTACTGTGTGAGATATTGATGTTACTAAAGTTGTATTTGTGTGATAGTCCGCCATATTTATTGATTTAAGCTCTCATATCTGAATCTACATCTAGGGTTATTAATAAAATTAAAATAACTTTTTTTTAAAAGAAAACCCTCCAAAAACAAACAAAATGACTAAAACTGTATCTAATTAAAATGAAAACATAAAATATAAAAACAAAATCTTAAAAAAACATTAAATATAATAGCATCAATGATACTAAACTAACACTGTCTATTTTTGACTATGCATTAGGTCTACATAAACCAGGATATTTGTGCTCTAATGTGGTAATTTGTGCTTGAATTATGTCATTCTATTTTGTCTTTAAAGAAGTATTTTAGTCCAGTTCCTGTGAGAAGGAAGCTAATAAAACCTGCCATTAAGGAGCTCTAAAAATACCTCCCTTGGGTTATAAATTTCACCTCTCCCTGAGGTAACCATTCAACTTCCGCTACCACCAGTTTTCACCTCTTCCCAAAAATTAACCGAAGTATTTACAGCCTCTCAGTTCTTGACTGAAGCTTTATAAACTCAGGAGACCAAAGTACAAATATATGAGCTGTGAACAATTTTTATATATGTGATGATAGCCTAAATTTAATCAAAATGACATGAATGCACTTGAAACTAAATCTAATTTAATTTCCTATATAAAAAAAAATGTATGCATGTATTCATTAACATTAAAGCGAAACACTTTAACATTAGAAGAAACATAGGAAGAAATCAGGTAATAATAAAAATAATAAGTTATATTGTAATCTAAAAAAGTATAAAAAGTGAGTATAATCTAATTTAATCTAATAATATTAACATTATTTTTGATAATTGTGCC
Source organism: Squalius cephalus (assembly GCF_949319135.1). Lineage (NCBI taxonomy): Eukaryota > Metazoa > Chordata > Actinopteri > Cypriniformes > Leuciscidae > Squalius > Squalius cephalus. The sequence continues at coordinate 9,671,576 of NC_137131.1, forward strand.
CAGCATTTTATGACAGCCAATTATTTTCCAAACATTTGGAAACAAAGTATGACATTTACTTACCTCTAAAACTTGAACTGAATCCTCCAAATTCACAGTTTGGACAATTATGGCTGTTACCTATAAAAGCAAAAGCAGCTGTAAATATTGTACAGGTATCACAATGGCTGAATCAGTGTTGGGAAGGTTACTTTGGAAAATGTAATAGGTTACAGATTACAAGTTACCCGGCATGCAACAAATGAATATTATTCAATGCTGTCAATCGATAATTTTTTTTTATTAACTAATTAAAGGCAGGGTAGGTAGGATTTTTCTAAAAAAATAAACATTCCAAATTTGTTTAAACTGTCTTTATATACCAATACATAATTAAAATTTAAGTACTCTGAAAAAGAGAGTATAAAAATCGAGTGTCTGTAGATCTCTCACGACTGTTGTAAACACAGCTAATTATTTCCATTCACTCCACCCCCTCCCTTCTGAGCTCCTTCCAAAGCCACGCCCCCAAAACACATGAGCGCGCGACGCCAAACGCTCAGGCTCAGCTGGAAGACGCATTTATTTACCTGAGACGAGTGGAGAGGAAGGAGCGCAGTGCATGCAGTGACCATGTCAGAATCACATGTAATAAAATACCTAACTTTATCACTATAAATATAAACAAATAAGATTTATTTTAGTACTCACTATCAAGCTAGCATATCGATACTGGTAAAGTTTAAAATATACTTTGTTTGATTCGGTAACAAGCTATATTTATAGTTAACGAGCTATATTTACAAGGCAAAGCTAAAAACAGGTTGCATTGATACACGTTTTTCCATTACCATCAGTTACACTGTGATGAAGGTGAATTTCGTGTAAGATTCATAACATTTACGGTGTTTTGCGAGTTTCCATGATGAAAACATTGTTGACTCTAATGAGTTTACACTCCGGAGACAAGTACCGCTTCGTCGGTTCGAGGACAGGTCCGGGGTCGAGGGGGGGGGCGAAGCAGAGGAGGTCGTTCAAGAGTGCGGGCAACCAGGGTCCGAGCGAGGAAGTAGTTTTTGCCTTGTTTGCCTTCGCTGACTGAATATGCAGGTGCTTTGAATTTTGAATGCTCTTTCTCTGCCATAATTTTACTCTTCGTAGGTTCTGCGCCTCTTGCACTCCTCAAATCAAACGGGTGCGCGCGCATATGGGCAGATCTAGCAACAAGATCTAGCCATGGTTGCGAGAGTGAGTGACAGTCGCCCAAACCAATCAATTGTTTCGTCCCGAATGGAAATAATGAGCTGTGTTTATTGCAGATTAAAAGGTCTACAGTCACTCGATTTTTATACTCTCTTTTTCAGAGCACTTACATTTTAATTATGTATTGGTATATAAAGACAGTTTAAACAAATTTGAAAAAAAAGTTTTTTATAAAAATCCTACCTGCTACCTTTAATAGCAATCACAATTAATCGCACCTAACAATAAAGTTTAATATATTTTTATATTGTAATAATTTCACATTTAATCTCCAAATTAATGAAGAAACAACATAAAGACAGTATATTTTTAAACATTCGATCTAACAGGTAGGAAATATACAGAAACTGAATCAATTTATCAAACACTTCACAGTCTTCACTGCATAAAATATAAATTAAATATAGATGAATCCTTATTAAAGCTACAAAAGTTTAGTCAAGAGCAGTGAATGATTTTCTCTTTGTCTTTTGTTCTTTGATTAACATTAATGACAGACATCATAGCAGAGGGTTTATTAGGCTGCTGTCCCTTTAAGACCGGCCGCACATGACACGGCGATGTCCTCACAACTCTAGTCTTTACTGTCATTTAAAGCTTTATTTAACTCATTTAAGCCTGTACTTATGAGGATACTCGACAAAGCAGACATTTTGGCATACTTCTGTTTTTGTCCCTATCAATGTGACCGCCAGTAAAATAAGTTCTTATTTTTCCGTCTTATAGAGCTTGAATGGTTTAATATCCCTTGAATGAACGATAGCGTGATCATATACTGTAACATATAACTTTTTACAGAAAATATTCAGATGTAACCCCCTTTGTAATCGTTAACATTTTCACAAGTAGATGTAATTTCATTACAGATATTTTTATAGTAACTGTAAAGCATTAAATTATTAAAATTAAATTACATAACGCAGTTACATGTAGCCTAACTAGTTACTCAGTCTCCCCAACACTGCTTTCGATGTATATAGATTTCGGTTTCTGTGAATATTCAGGGCTTTTGCTCAGACCTCTGAGGATGCGGCTATGCTTTGATGAAATGGAATTTTATACACTTTAAAATAAATATCAAATCTCCGGGGAGTCATTTTTATGAAGTAAATATTACTGAAACTACAACTAAAACGTTGTAACTAACCCCTAGACTGTCCATAGTCAAGGGTGTTTTCTTCAAATTCATACAAATCTGTGCCTAGATAACTACTGTAGATACCAACTGGAATTAGAATATTATGGAGCATATCACGTTAAATTATACATAAATCACAAATTTAGCTAATTTCTTACCCTGATCATCTGACATTTGAAGCAAGTGTGGCTTTCATCAACATGAAGCAAGACTCTCAATTTGAGTTTCTAAGAAAGTATCCCATGCTGCAATTATGGCAAGTGCAGGCAGTGAATGCAAATGATGCTTACTAAAGCTGTTCAAATGTCGACCTGATAATGGCGCCACAGTGACGCTGGATAGCGTCCTCATTCAGAGGACAAATTCAAAGCCATCAAATTGGCTTCCCTCATTCGCCCCGACACTAATTTGTCATTTTCATCTCGGGATTCGACACTCTCAACCTTCTATTGCACCGCACACATGAAGACATAATGATTCTCTATAAATTCTACTAATATTACTGTAAATCATGGTGACATTTGGCTGACGTGTTCTCGGCCAGATGCAGCACATTCAGCTGTTATTCAGTTAGCCTACCATATTGTCTACCAGACAGGTCGAAGGATGCAGGATGAGGAAGGAGAACAGTTGCATACTTCATGCATCAGCATTGATTTTAATTCAGTTTGTACTGAGACATCCAGTCCAAGCCTGTGGAACTCATTTAAATGTATAAACAGAACAAGAATCTATAGATCCTGCACCACAGTATTTGCTCGTATAAACACATATTCACCTAATTCAATGTACCCATAACATGGGGTGAGCTGTGCCACAGGAAGTCCTTTTTGCACTCTCTGAAATATAATTTGATATATAGTAAAATTTTGGCCACTTGTGACTCAATAAAAACAGCAGGACATTGTAAAATGCTTAACATGAAAAACACTTAAAGTGCCTTAATGTACTACTACAGTGATGCAACCTAAAATATCAAATTCAGTATACATGTTATTGATGATGCATACTATATACAAGTGAGAAGATGTGCCCAAAATATGAACGCAACGCGCTAAATGGTTAAGCACTTTCTTTATAATGGTTTAAAGCACTTAATGAGAAACTGCATGTTGTATTTATATTCTGGGTTCATCTGCTTGCCTGTGCTAAGTATGCATCATCAATAAGGTGTATATTGAATTTGGTCTTTAAATAACACTGTCTTACTATATTAGTACAAACCTGGTGAAAATGACTTGCGATCAATGGAGGAAAGCCTTGTTTTGCCCTCTATGCAGTTATGACTGCAGGGCAATTTTGCATCAATACAAGACATTTTATTGAAACTAAATCTCATTTATTTCCCTATGCAAAAAATTGACCTGCATGTTGTCAATTCAGGCAAATTGACAAGAATTCAGGTAATAATAATGTTATTATCTAATTTAATCTAATAATATTAATCTAAAAAACAACAGCAACAACATTATTTTTTTTATAAAATCAAGGGTGTGATGTAACGTGAAAACTATGAGTAGGTAAGAAGTGGCACAGCTTACCCCACTCCTCCCTGCTGCTCCAAAGCACTGAGAAAAGGAATAAATGAAGGAAAATTCCTAGCAAAGTTGATAAAAGTTTGACTGATTGGTAAGCCTTTTTTGATTGGTAATCTTTAATCTTTTGCAAATATGCAAATAAACAAGACATTAGGCCAAAAAAAAAAAAAAAAAAACCTGTCAAAACAATTGCCTGTAATTAAACACGGAGTAAAAGAGCTTCTCCAGATGAGCATGATTAATATGAATACATGATTAAAGCTTCACGCTCAACTTGATTAATCAACGTCAAGCATATGTGTGTGGAAGACCTATGAAAGCGAATAGTTGATTCATAAATGAGCCGTATGCTCTGAACTTGAGGATTACAAGTGCAGAATTGTGCAGTAAACATGATGGTTGATGTTCAACATCGGTTTAAGCTAAAGAATCAGCTTCAGTGGTCTCAATACACAAGCAATGATGCATTAAAAGAATTCATTAAAATCCAAATTAATTTATTTAGAAGGAAGTAAACTCTCTGCAGGCAGTGTTAAAAATGTCATCCAACACAGCTGCTCACTTCTAATATTTGTATTATTTATAATTAAATAGAGTACAAATCTGAAATTAATGTAAAAATGAAGATGAATGAAATCTCATAGATCAAAGGGCTCTCACAAACGGAACAGCTCCCAGAAATTCCCCCATGGGACTGTAAAGCACGTAGAGTACAAGAAAAAATCAAGATCTGCGAAAGCCAGCTGCGCACCTCTCCTCCTGAATGGATTTGGAATTACATAGACTAAAGGAAAACAACTCAGAACACAGTGTGTTCAGAGACTGTAATACAGTGGAGAGGTAGAAGTCAGAGGTTTATCCATTACGCTTTGAAGGATTTCTCTGTATGTAAAATGTGCTTTCTCTCTCACTTTCAATTTTTCCTGCATTCTTTCCCTCTAAATTAAATTAGGGCTTTTTTCATGTGTTAAATAGAAGTCGCAACCCACTACTCCCGTGGTATTAAGCAGTGTAAATGTGTGTGCATTTCCGCACTAGCCCTCAGTGTGTTGCACTGCATAAAATCACATTTAATTTGCCCAGGAACTCTGTTGGTTAGATGGAGCGGTTCGAATAGCTTAGGTAGTCTGAAGTTCAACCATCATCTGGTGAAAAGCAATTCAGGTTATTTTGAAGTCTGTATATTGATGATAAAAAAGATCAGGGGGTACCTGAGATGCATTCCACCATCATAAATCACATGAACTGCAAGTTCACAGATTATTGGCTACATCATATGAAGGACAAAACCTGAGAAGAAAATCAGAATTGTAAATGAATAAACAAACGAATAAATAATGTTTATACATGAGGCCCCAGAACATCACTAATGTGTGACTTATGTGTGAGTTTTTATACAAATCTAGTTTTACAACAAGAATCTTGATCTTTGTAAATTATAATAAAGAACAGAACAGAACAGCGCATGCTACATTTACACAAAAACACAACAGATCTCTCCCTTGAAAGCACAGTCACTTTCACATTCACAAGCAGAGCGAAGGACCTGCAAGGAGGAGAAACGAGGCAAGATAACCTGAAAATGTCTTGCTTCAGCGGCTCATCAGCCATTGTTGTGAATCCTCAGCAGGATGGTTTGTTTTCAATTTCTCAAGGCCATCTGGAGGCAGCAGAAGAGATTGGGATCAAGCTGGATGTTACAGATTCTACAGTAACCTACTCCATATCTTCTCTACCTTAATGTGACTTGTGGGATGGCAGATATCTCCCATAGCATCACAAAAGAGATGATAGAACCCATACTGAACACAAATTAGATGTGATTGTTGGTGCATGAGGGTTATTTCTCTCCCTAGGGCTTTTCTTCCAATTGACAAATAAGGAAAATTCTACTGTGGAGCAACAGTATGTACATATTTTTGCCTATCTATGCACTCTGTGTTTGATGTTGCTGGTATTTTCCCATTTTTCATTCCAGCTACATAAAAATGTCAATTAAAACCATACAAATTGTCCAAAATTACTTACTATTTTGGAAGTACATGTTTGGCTACATATTACATTTTCTCTTAAAAAGTTTACTTTCTCTTGCTTTTAGAAACAACCACTTTCACAGTTCAGTTCAGTTCTCATATAATGGTGTCATTGCAGGTAGATCATATTTTTGAATATTAAATGTTCCCAACTAAGCAAGCCAAAAGCCAAAGTCAACAAAAGGCGAGAGAGAACAATAAAGGTTCCAAAGGGGGTTTTTGCAGCAATGCCATAGAACCATTTTTGGGTCCCCCAGTTTTTAATAGAACTTTTTTTTCTTGGTGTAGAACATTTTAATAATCTAAAGAACCTTTTCTACTAAATATATATATAAAAAAAAACGTTTTATGTAATGGAAAGGCTCTTTGTGGAACCAGTGATGCCGAAAAAAGAACCTTGATAGCTAAGAGTATAAAAATAAAAAAGAAGAATATTGAACTCTTTAATTATTCAATACATTAAGAAACATTATAATACCTCATTTAATGTCTTCTGATTGTAATATTTTCATCAGCTGTGTGTTCTTGTGAACGGGCGAATCACATCAGTTTCATGGTTCATCCTGGTCCTCTCGCTCATCGGCTGCTGATGTTTGCTTCTATGCCTTTATGAGCTAATCAAGAGCTTCAGACATACAGCCATCTGCCGTCACAAGGCTTCGGTGTTACATTTATCAGCACCATTCAGGTGTAAAAATGAAAAGCAAATTTGATAATAGAAGGCTCTTCAATAAGGAATCAGCTGTAAAAACAAGGAGGGAGTGTTATCGCCATCAGTTATTGACACTAGATTATAGGAAAATGTCAAGTGCTGTTTCTTTTTTTAATAATATCATGTTTACATTCAGGACAGTAACATGAAGATCCTGTTACTTTAGCATTTATTAATCATTATCATATGATATGGTCATAAAATCATAATTGTATGCCTCATGCAGCAATACTAATATTTCTGAAATACATGTTTGGCTACAGAGTTTGCTCAGTGCAGTGTTTACTTACTTCTGTCTCCTTTTTATTTGAAAATGCCACCCCTTCAAAGAAGGGGTCAAGAAGTGAAGAGAGAACAGAGCTCTGTGGGAGTCACATACGCCTGAGAGGCAATGCATCATGGGAGCACTCACCTTTCCGCCCGTGAGATTGCAGTGGGAGAAAATCAGAGCAATCAATCTGGTTCTCTTCTGGTGTAGGCCTTTCACTATACATGGTCCACTGCATGGCTGGACAATAACTAAAAGCAGTGGGAAAAGTCATTTCTGAGTTGCTTTTACTCAAGTGAAACTTGCCAACAAACAATTTGTGTTCAATAATCATAGACGAAAAGGGAAGCCCAATTTCCGAAGCCCAAGTGCAGGAACCTGAATCTTTGCATAACATTCCGCTTTAAATGAAGCGTGAAACAACACAAGGAAGGTTTCATTTCAGAAAGTTTGAAACTCTCAGTGAGTGGCGCGCATGCACATCTACTTTAAGAGACAATAAGACCTCATATCTTCTTTATTTTCAATTATATTACAGGTTTATTATCAACTGAAATATCAATATGATCAACTGCTGATCCATCAGTTATTGTTTCATCTCAAACAAATGTTTTTGAAAACAAAACCAAAACAAGGATACAATTTTAAGTATCACTGCAAAAACTAAGCAGCTAAATTTCAAGTTTTTTCTTCCCATGGTCCCCTGGTATACCTATAATATTATTAAAATAATGTTAATATAAATTTTTCAAAAGAGTTTAACAATGAAGGCTGTTTTTTTGTACTGTACTTTTTGTTTTTATAATTAATTATTTGTGGCAATGACTTACATCCATAATGTTTGTGAGATTTTTTTTCTGTTTGGTAATATTTTATATTCATTGAAACAGACATTCAAAATATGTATTTATGGGTTTTTGTTCACATTTTCCATTTTGAAAATCATTTGAAAAGTATGACAATGTTCAGACCCAACCAATGTATTTATCCTGAGCTGATGAAGACATACTGTACTAGTTACAGTTAGACTGTTGAAAAAGTAAACTATAATATAAACTGTGAACATGACAACAGAAAAAACACCCAACTTCAGTGTCATTTTAAATGCTGGTGACCATTACTGATCATGTGATCATTAAATGCCCCAATTTCATATTTAAGCTCTATTCACAAAAGCCCACAATAAAGTAGAATAAGACATGTGAGAATAAGCAGATAATGAGCTTATTTTATGGGTTAATTAACTCTTTTGTGCTCATGATTGCTGTTAATATCTCTATAATTTACATTGATCACATTCTCTCCTCCTCATGGTGACAAAACTGAGAAAAACAACTGAATCCACTGAACTTTATTTTAACCTGTCCCACGTACAGTCAGTGGTTGGACTGCTGCTGTAATTCATAAGCTTTTTTAATACTCACAATGCTACTAGTTGTTCCTTGAAGATTACAACTGGCTTGGGGAGATAATACAGCTAATACACTGATTTGGGTCTGAGCATTATCATATTTTTTAAATGAAACTGACATTTACTGTGCTGTACATGAAAAATTCACATCACAGGCTTGACATTACCTGTCCGAGAGAATAGGTCACTTATTCAAAAACATTTTTTAAACTATACAGGCTGCACTAAAACAGGCATCAAATATATAAAATTCAACCATATAGTCAACTAGAAAATGTGCATAATTCAGATTACACTAGCTTGATTGTGCTTAGATATGGCAAAGGCCACTAATGATGATATAGAGCAGTTTCCCGGCCCTTTTCACTAGGAATAGCCATTTCAACTGCCAAAAGCCTATTATTTTGTCTGAAACTGAAAGCATTAATGTGGTAAATTAATCAATAATATTATTTACATCATCCATCCACTATTCTGTTCTGAAATTCTACTCAAAATAAAAAATGTTATTGCAATAAATTGATAAAAATGAATTCAATTGCACACGCTAGCAGAGGAAGCACTTCCGTTATCATCAAACTACACAACACAAAAGACACTATATTTATACCTGACTGATTCTCCTTCACCCGCAATGCATTATTCATGAGTCGCCAATGTAAGAATAATTTACAAAAAGTCTCTGCTACTCTTCATTCCGGTCCATTCCTTCTTGGATTCCTTCAACACACTCATACTGACCGAATCAAATCCTTTAATTTATACTCATTATTCAAATCTCCACGTGATTACAATCCTAACAAGCTAATTTAAGAGCTTATTATGGTTTGTCCACACTTGAACCTACTTAAAATCCCTTGTTTCACTTGTAATAGATTCAATGCACTGGTTTCAGAATAAGCGTTTCAGTCAATACTGTGCTTTATGTTGGAGACAAGCAGTTTACACTTTCTCCTCTACTTACCTCTGCCACTGGCCTGCAGTTCACAGCAAATGCATTTTATAACTGAGTTTGTCAATCTCCCTCATCCCACCATTTAAAAGACATCATGTCAATTTAAAAGTAGTTTAACTTTGAAAATTGCATCATGCACAGGAGCTGTGCCCAAGATAAACCATACTTAGATACTAAATTCCCAGACATCCACACTGATATTGTTCAATGAATCTGCAGTATACTCATCCTCCATCTTTCTCCTCAAGCACACAAAGGAGACATGCTTGCATAAGCTGAAGAGATTCTGCAGTCCTTCTCCTCATCTAATGACTGTGACCTTTCTCCATCAGGGCCTGGTAGACCAAACAAGACTTAGAAACACAACAAATACAGCAGTATTATCTCCGGCACCATAGCGACACCTTTTAATAATTAAGCACCTTCAGCACAGAACTAATTCAGACACTGCTTTGAAAGGATTACACCATCTTCAGATCTAACATTTTCAATAGTTTGGTGGTGTCATTCGCAGAAGGGAATCATTTGTGAGATGCACTGGTCGTTTGATCGAAAGGTCACATGGATCCTAATTTGCATGGTAGAATGTGAAGAAAACTTTAAAGTCGATATGAGATCAAAATGTAGTTTCTTAACACACATCCCTGGTGTTTTTGTGTATGATTAATCAATGTTAATCAATTAATCACTTGAGGGAGTGAATGAAAACGAGGGAAAGGCTGCCGCTTTTGCATAGTTTGTGCTTGCGGTTTAATAATAATTTGAAACTTAGCAAACTGGCAGCTCCAGTAGTAATGAAAAGATTGATCTTAAACTCTGTCATGGAAACTACGTATAACCCTTAGTTAAACTATTTAACAATCAATTAAAAAAGGAAGTTATACCTATATAATATTATGCTGTAGCCACATTGGACAAGTGGTTTGGTAAATTGATGGATGATTCAGCTACGGAAGCCGCCTTCTGGTCAGACGCGGGAATTCATTCAGCAATTCTCGCAGTGCATTATGGGTATTCTCTAGCCGTTGAGCGAACATGGGTTGTACACTCACTATTGTGGTGCATTGTGGGATTGAATAAGTGCACTCAATAACATCCACAATGGTTTCGGACACCACTGCAAATGTCTGTCCCCTTAAATAGTGCCCTATTTAAGGGTATAGGGGGCAATTTCAGACAAAGCCTCTGTCAACTAAGGAAAAGACAGGAAATAAACAGGGAACTGGGGACACAAACTAAACAGAACACAAACCTGAAAATATATGTGTATATATATATATATTTATATTTTTGTATATGTGGTGTTATCATTGGGATGATCAATGACGAACTTGACTAAGTTATCAAAACCTTTACATCTTGGACAAAAAGTATCCTAAAAAGTGGGTGTTGGGTGTTCTGAAAGTCTGGCCTGCCTCTCAAGATGATCTGCCCACACTATACATATACACACTATATGGGTTTGGGATGCTCATGGTGACAGCACATCCTGACATGGAATTTTCTTCCCAAGATGTCAGCTAACTTCAAGATTATTTTTTTCTGAACACGTTTTTAATTATAATGGTAGAGTTGCCTAAGGAAGTGTGCTTTCCATTTTGCAATGTACAAAACTAAAGATTAATTTAAACTACTGGTACCTGAAGGTCATCCTGAGTGGTTCCCTCAGATTCACAGAAGAGTCACACAGACTCGACAGGTCTGGCTCCATTCACAATCCAATCAATTCCTGATGGAAATACATCACATTATGGAGGTGTAATGGCTTTGTGAAAGCCATTTCATGTTGACTTTAAACAATAAGTCATGGCAAATACAAAATATCAACATTGAAAATTTGTTTCCATTTTGAATGATAACTTACCTTTGTGGACACAAAAGTTCTTGGCTGCGAGAAAGAAAACACATATGCGTGCGAACTGACACCAACAGTGTGCAGCAGATGTAATGATGTGAGTCATGGAATAAATGTTATTCACCACAGCTGGCAAGCGGTATTGTGATGTAGAGTGCAACTTAATTATCCTATCTCTCGCTATAATTTCTAAGCTAAGTTTCCATTTTACATCTCAAATTCTACGCTATGCTGTTCTCTGAAAATAAGGAAGTTTCTAAACCCAAGAGTTCTTGGCAATGTTCCAGGGAATTACGAAGAGTTCATGACTGGTTTGTTTGTATCCCTTGGTGGGAATGTATTGGAAGCAGAAGTGAACTGAGATTGGACAGACTTTGTTAGTGGAGCAGAGTTGTACTGGGACATGTTTCCGTGCTCACAGCCGAATGTCTGGTAGCATTTTCGGGCAACAAACTGCCCAGTCAGTGTTCTGCTCAGGCTTAGGGGTTTTAATTCCGGTGGGGCCGAGATCAATGAGCTTTCACATTTGGGGGAGTTCGTGTGGGTGAGGAAGCCGCTAGAAGACGGGTAAAATAGGGAAAGGGATGGGCATATGTGTAAAATCTGTAGAAGACAGAGAAACACAAAGCAATGTACTGCAGTGGAGCACCTCAGGGATCACAGCAAATTGGTCGGTGTTGTTTTGCTATCGATTGGTCATGTTGCTCATGCTCCCTAAATATCAACCTGCACTGGAGACTAGCATGGCAAGATTTCTGCATCTGCATTCTTGGGTTGAGCTCATAATCTGAACATCAGTATTTGTTTTTATTTTATTTGAAGACTTTTAAGCCTATATTTGTTTTTTCCATATGTAAAAATAATGTTAATTTAGAAATTAACTCTTATTTAACCCCCCAAAAACTTCATAAATAAAAAGTTTCATAATTTCATATAAAGTGAATCTAACCTATTTAAAATCCAGTCAAATATTATTTGCAGGTTTATCTCTCTATTTTACCACTAAGTAGGCATGCACATTTCTGAAATATGACCGGAATTAATTCATTTTAATTATGTTTTTGTTTGGAGTCAGTCTGACCCCAGCAAAAACATGTTGCAGAAAATAAATGCATAACTAATTGAATACATAAATAAAAGGCTCCAGCATCCCTGCAACCCTATATACAGGACTAGCTGTTTGGAGAATGGATGGATGGAGAAATGAAATGAGAATTAATAGATAAATAATCATCATAATCATGATCAGGTCTTGTAAGTTTAGGAAAATTCCTTAAGTATCATCCTGATGCAAACTAATGTTAACTATGTTTTTTTTGTGTTTTTTTTTAAATGCAAAATGGTCCTTGTTTTCTCAGATGCAAAAAAATACCACTTTTCTGAATCAGCTGAAAGAATTTCAGCATTCAAAGAAGACTGTGATTTGTGGAATTGTTTCTTTTGCACAGTGCATCAAGAACAAACAAAAGCACATTGCAGAAAATGGACATTGCAGAAAACGGAAAATGCGTTAAACTGATTGACAAAAAGGATTTCAAAACAATCAACAAGCCTTCTGATTTTGGAAATAAAATGTTGTTCATATGCAATGCTGTATGTGCATTCTGTTGCTATGGAAAGCTGTGTGTGTGTGTGTGTGTGAGAGAGAGTAGTGTTTTCAGAAGGATTTGTGGGAGTGTCAGTGTGTGCACATCCCTTTTGATTCTTGGCTCTGATGATAAGCCCCCTGCTTGCTTGAGCGCATTTCCCAACCCAAAGTCAGGGTGTTATGACTATGGATGACAAGCACAGGAGCTTTCCAGCCTCAAACAGAAGGGGACATAGATAATAGAGGGTAAAGAAATTCAAGACACATGGAGCAATGTAGGAGGTGAAAGCTGGAAGAATAGCATTTTAAAGGAAAAAACAGTAAAGGAATAATATTAGAGATATGAAATAGAAAATGCAGAAAATGGAGGCAAGCACATTTTTATACCACAATGCTGTGGGGAAATGCCACATTTAAAGTGTGAAATCTGTCTATCTAACTATTTTAGAGGCTTGCCTACTCAGAAAAACTGATGTATTTCACTTTCTGTCACTTTTTTTGATCTGTATTTGCATTCTGTTTTCAATTACCATACTGATTGCACACAACCCCCTTTTTTAACCTACATTCCCGTCTCTTCTGTGTTGTTTTTCCTTAGACCTTGAGTAGATTGAATTATCTTGCCCCTACAGTGCACATTCAAACAAACACAGAATCAATTTAAAAGCAGCTTATGGTGAACACTTGACCAATAATTACAAATGACAGGCAAATTCTGCTGTCCCCTAGACAAGGAGAGGGGATGCAATACTGTATATTACATAGGTAGAGAAATGGGGGGAGAAAAACCTTCAAGGGCTAAAGGGTAAACTCAAAAATATACGAGAAATCAACTAGCAGAATCAACAAATAGAGGCCTTGAAGCAGAACTGCTACAATAAGACTGCAAGTGAGCGACTTTTTCCCATTGAGAAATGTCCAATGCAAAGAATTTTAGCTAATTCCATTAAAGAGTTACAAATGGTGCCAAGTGTTTTTGTGCACGTTTCCTAAGCCTGTCACATGTACACCATTTAAAATGTAATATAGTATCATTTATTTAAATGCTATTATAGCCAGTGGTGAGCTTTCTTTGTTCTTGCCATAAAAAAATATTTGTGAAGGATGTGGACAAGCTTTTAAGAGAAGCTCAGTTGCAATCTTGTAATTACAGCAATTCTTATAGGACGTGAACATTATTTTAATCACTGTATATGTACAGTATATGCAACATCGACATAACATTTATTATTCTAAACCCATGCAAAAAAAAATATTAGCACTAATTTTCAACAAATACATTGATATAACAACTGTTTTAGAAAAGTGAATACATTTTTGTTACATATTTTATGCAAATTTTCATATCTTAATTTTAATGTACTACAGTCTAGCCTCGAGCTTACAGCTGATTGTTCTATGTATTGTAATCATTTTGAGGTGCAGTGCAGCTTTGGCACTGTAAATAAGTGTAATCATTTCGAAAGAATGTTTTTAGTCGTGTAGTCATTAAGAGAATTGTGTAGAGTGGAGTTCTGATACAAGAAAGAAGCGATACGACTTGCATGCAAAGATAGTTTACAGGGCTTGTGCATGCTTATGAGTTTGTTTATCTGGCTGGATGAACATCAAAAACCTTGAGCTCAGGAAACCTTCACTATTGATTACACTTGACAGCGCAATTGGGAACAGTTCAAAAGCGAGTGGTAAAATAATTTCTTAAAGGGACACTATGTAATTTTTCACTATGTAACATTTAAAAAAACAATTGAATCGACACAATCCTTTTTCCAAAACATGTTTTTGTCATATCATGATTCACTATAGTAAGCCTATTATAAGTGTTTATATTTTAGACCTGTCGGGATTTTTTCGCTGGAAATTGCGTACATATGTCACTCGCCCGTGCATTTTATGAATGTTTTATGAGCAGCAGGATAATTTCACTAGTTTTTTTTAGTTATGAGAAAGAACCATATTCATCTGCAGTCACGCAGAGCTGAAGCACAACGTTATTTCGCAAAATGCATGCGGTTTTGTTTTTTTAACCTCTAGAGGGGTAAAAGTTACAGAGTGTACCTTTAAATATCTGGTCACATAGAACTAAAGGGTCAAGGTTTTACAGATTAGCATGGCCCTCTTAGCCCCTGCAGGTTAAAAGTTTTGGGTATTCTGGAAAAAAAGCAAATATTTAATAATGTTATTTTTATATTGTTTTTTTTACAGTTGTTTTCTTAAAAAAAGAGAAATTAGACCTATCTGCGTCACAGATCTGTTGCTCCTGACATCCCTTTCCTCCAGCTCAAAAGTAATTATCCACTCAGAAGAAAAGATGTCAATTTCAAACCGCATGCTTCTGGGGAGTCCTGCATCAGTTGAGCAACTGCAATTGAGATGAATGAGAATTCTAACAGATCGATTTCTTCAGGTATTTCTCCAGACAGACAGATATCCTTGATTTTCATTATATAATGAGTTTCATATGAATGATGAATCAATTACATACATACCTCATTTTTTGTTGTTTGTTTTATTGGAATATGAAGAAATGCTAAACTATTGTACATAACATGTTGGCAATGGAATTCATTCAGTTCAGATATTTAGACCACACATTCAGTCCAAAAAAAAAAAAAAAAAAATCCGAAACTGATACTGTTACATAATGAACTTGGGATGTTTCTTCACTGGGTCTTCAAGCTTGTTCCCTACAGGAATGGAGACCTCACAGTGTAACCGGCTGCTCTGGACTCGCTCACTGCGTCTAGAGAGAGAAATTCACATGGTTCAAATGGGCTCGTTTGGCACTAGCACAGGTTAAACTGAGCAGAAAGAGATAACTGAACAAAAACTAGTGTTACAAAACAGCTGAGGTACAGATATCCCTACTGAAAAGACATTTATTGCATAATCATTATTGCAGACTGTAAAAATTCTCCTTTACGCGTTCAGTTGCTACATTATTCAAATTGCATCCAATTTATCTCCATAGTAGTGTTTTTAATTCCATTTTTAAAATATACACGTGGGGCGAAAATACAGTTCAAAGACTAATGATGATTAAATAACTAAAAGGCATTAGAGCAGCAGCATGGTGTCCACAGAGATGGCAGAGCCTAGAGAGAAAGAAAGGAGAAAAAAAACTGCAATAGAAACCTGCAACTGAAGCTATTTCCTCTCTAGAGCTCACACTAAGACAATCATTCACTAAGCCCCTTGTTCATTTTAGACAGTTTATCTTCAATTTGTGTTCAGTGCCCCCCCCCGTAATGCACACCACAGTAAAACTTTTTTTGTAGTTCTTTCAAAATCAGTCAGATGTGACTTCTGTCTCTCCGTTTCCTCTCATCTGCTTGACTGCTTTTTGCATAGGGTGCTAAAAAACATGATTATGCTAAGAAAATGAACTCAGAGTAAGCTGTTTGCAGTTCAATAAGATGTCTAAATAAATCAGCATTATAATCCATTTTGCACACAATCCAGTAAACAATGAAAAAAGCATATCATTCCCTAAAATTGTGATACTCATGAAGTAACATCATTTTAGACCTACAGCATGGCTGGAAGACAAGTTAATATCATTAAATGTTCCATTTTTGCACAAACCGTGGTGATGACTGCATTCATTAAAGCTCATGCCTGTTACCAAAGAGGAAAAAACAACTCCAAGAATGTTCTAGTTCACATGCATTGATTGGCTGTGCAAGTGTTTTGGATCCTGTACATCACTGACTGCAGTTGCTGTAAGGCCTAATAGTCAGAAAGCTCCTTCTGAGTCTGCAGACAAATGCCTTTTCACAAACAAAATCATGGATGAAGTCCAATTTCACAGTGTGACCACTATTTGTAAGGACGAGTAATGCCACAGCTTCTCAAGGGCATGCTTTTATCATTTAGAAAGACTGGTCTGGGTTCGCTTTCAAGTATGTACAGTGTCTCAGTTATTGAAAATCAAGTTTCTATGCCAATTTCTCTTTGTACATTCTGGTTAAGATCATGTCTTGTACAATATCCTATTCTTTTCCACAAAACCAGATCTTCTTAGATAATAAATTCTTTGAAAATTCAGAAACATTGATGTTCTTTTTTTTTTTTTTTCATCCTACAACAGAACAAAGGGATTTTTGAGGGTCACTTAAAAAGTGAAATCCAAAAGTGGGTCTGCAGCGATACTGCAGAGGGCCATCCATTGGTTCATTTTAATTAACTAAAAATATAAAGTTTAACCAAAAGCGAAGTTTAGCTAAAGCTCAGCTAAATGTGTCCTCCCACATTAAAATCACAAAAATATTACATAAAATTAAACTGTACAAGTATATAAATCTGTATATAATTTATTATTTTAATGGTTGTTATAAATATATTTATATGGCAATTTATAAATGTATTTATTTATATATAATTTATTTTAATGGCAATTAGTTTCATGTGATCAAAGTACATAAATAACATACAAATTAATTATGACATCAAGGTGTCATTGGCCTTAGCCAATAACAAATGCATCCTGGATTTTAAAGAATAAAAAGGGCGTCCTGAATTTGAACCCGAATTTTGGCTTGCGGCCCTTTCCGATCCAGTTCCCCTACTACTCAATGTACTTAAATACAAAATCTGAATGATAAATATGAATAGGTCCAAAGGTGAAGCAATCATCCAGAGATGATGACTACAGATTGAATTCAAACTGGTAAAAAAATCCAGTGCTTAATGACAGATGCATCAAACATGTCACAACCAAGGGATTTTGTAAGGGGCTGAGAGGATTAAAGCAGATGTTTTTAATATACTCAAGCTATAGATGCCAAAAGGCAACCCTCAGGATAAGCTTAACAAACCAGCAAAGAATGAGAAAAATGCAATGATTTCTTCGTAGGTTCTGGTTTATGATTCTGGATTACTAGCATGACATTTGCTACGACTTATCCAAACATCCAATGATCCTAATATCTTCCAGATCAGCAAACGGAACTAATTGATTCGCCTCATCTGAAATGGAGGAGCTTTAAGATGGCTTTATAGCTTGAACAAGCCAATGCGTGTCAAGGACCTTCACTGTCAAAAGGGTACTGCAAGTTTAGACGATGTGCATAAGTAAACATCTCAGCCGTTGCTCTTCTGGGAAGTGTTATTCAGTAAAGGACAGAAACAGTCCATATGACGCAAATAAATATATGAGGGTGAATGTTGCATGTGTCCACAAAGTTAAACATTGTTTTTTGTTAAGTGAATGATGGCGAAAAGTGATGGTACAAGCCAAGGTTGCATGTTGAACAAGCTTGTTATATCCTGAGATGCAGACAAGTTTATAAGAAATAGTGTGTGATTGCGAAAGAGACAGCCCTTTAAACATCCCACAGCTGTCCATATGGAGACAGTTTCACATGAAGAGGCTGCATTGAATGTTTTCACTCAGAAGTCAAATGAAAAAACTGTGGCACTTGTCTTAGATTAAACAAACTTTAAAGTAAATTTAATTCTAGTTATGACAGGGGTCTCCAACAGTCCATGCAAGTACTCCAGGAGAGCTAAATTATGTGGAAATGTTTTTAAACAAAAACATAATATTAGGTTCATTTTAACTAAAGCTTTAGCTGGAGACACACTTAACAACTAGCTGAAACATTTCAAGACTGAACTGAACACACTTAAAGACTGTTTTCATCGACTGACTGAACACAACTGTGTCGGACTCAGTGCGTTTGGCATGGTTTGAACATAAATGTGTGTTGGCAGTGTGTGAGCAAAACCACCCTAGAATGATAAAAATCCACCCAGTGGTTTTTTTACAATCTCAATAAATCATAAGCACTGTCTCAGAATGAGCTGTTCTCAAATTCGGTGCAATGTGACGTAGAATTGAGCAGGCCCCTCCCACGACTGTTGAGTGACACTTCAGTTTGAGCCCAGACCCGCCCTGAGTGAGCTGGACACAGTCCGCCATTGTTCGACGCTTGAGCAGCTGTAGACAAGAATGTCTCCTAAGCGATTGAGGTGTGTTGTTGATGGATGTAAGAATGAACATAGCAGTCTTTATTTACTCCCGTTGTTACTCAAGGATGGATCTGTACTGTTTGTGATCAAGCTTACACTCTCCGGAGCAACAGGCCTAACGTGACTGGTGCGAGCGCGCTCTTTATGACAGCTCTTCGAGTCATTTTACGGATATAAGGTTTACCAGTTTATTTAGCACCCACTGAAAAGGTGTGTATATTTGTTTACTGTTAGTTGTAACGAGTGTTTTGTGTACTTCGCTGTGTATGTTGTTGATAATGAAAGGGAGAGAGAGAGAGAGAGTTTATGGATAAGACTTTAATGCGCACTTCTTATACTGTGTTTATTAGCTCTTACAGAGATTCTCTGGAGTAAAACTAACACTTCATCTTTTGTGTGATGTACAATAAACTTCACTGAACTCGTCAGTATATTTTGGTCATCATTCGGACGGGTTTTGCTACAGCAGGCTTGTATTAGTGGATAAAAGCAGATGACAAATAAGTTATAACCATAATTAAACTAAACTATACCTGTTCTATGTCCATACAGCATATATTCTCTGGCTCTGTGGGCATTATTGTCCGACTCCGAGTCGAAATGAACACCGCAACTGAGAGTTTCTGTTCTGATATTATCAGATGAGATTGTCCTGACTCTGAGCGCAAGCTCGTGAGGCTCCGCCCCCTGTGCCGTGCAGCAGCAGTTCATTTGCATTTAAAGGGCACACACTAAAACAGCGCGTTTTTCTGAGCCCCAAAAAATTACAATTTAAACATGCTGTAAAAAATGATCTGTTGGGTATTTTGAGCTGAAACTTCACATACACACTCTGGGGACATCAGAGACTTATTTTACATCTTGTGAAAAGAGTCATAATAGGTGCCCTTTAAAGGCCAGGCTGAAAAATGCAACACTTATTGTATAATTTTATACAATATGTAACAGGTTTCTGCTTCAAACTCTCTAACCACCAAGGGGGGTCCGACTCCTTGAGACCCCCTGAGCTATGGAAATTGGCTCAGATGTATGCTGGGAGCAGAATGTGTGTGGGATTTGATGCAACACAAATAAACCAGCTTCCTCCCTTCTTTATGCCTTTGCACAGAGATTTATTGTATATCAATTAAGCAGGAGCTGGGTCTGCAGATAAGCCTTCTGAGAGCCATAGACAAAAAAAAATTATTCATAAGAAATATTTGATCCATATGCTTAATGAGAAAACACAAACAAATCAGGTCCTTTCAGTCTCTTGGTTCATGAATCACACAAAGCGCTCGAGAAACAGTGAGTGACACTGAGCGCCTGCTTACGGCTCCCAAAACAGTCAGTTCAAAAGGAGAACGAATGACATCGCCTGGGACACAATGGCAGCCGTACGTCTTGATGAAGGTTTAACCAAACAGTTTGAGTAGAGGGATTTTTTTTGCGTTTCATAAACAATGACGAGGGCGTTAAAAGGACGATCTATTCTGGAAACACATTACATCTTTCACCATTCATGTGTTTGGGAACAGGCTGAAAGAAACCGCTATGAGATAACATTTCACATCTGAGAGAAAATTGAAACAGCTGAGAATTGAATGCACAAATCTTTCATCTTAGCTTCAAAGTTCAAGCTAGATTCTTAAATTCTGACTGAAGAAAATTAGGCCCTTGTAACGACAATATGCTACAAGTTATAATTTATAAATTATGGCTAAGGATCATCGAGTTACATATTGATATAATAGCCAATAAATCAGCCATTCTGACATTCCCTCTTGTATCAGTTTCAAAATCTACCTTAAAACTGTTTTTTTTTTTTTTTTTTTTTTTTGCTGTCAAATTGTTTGGTGAATAGTATGTAAAATATTTCAGTATTTACAGAACAGATCTATTTAGGTCAACTACTAATTAGGATTACAATGTCCCAAATCTCAGTACTTAGTAGAAGTATTGGGATTCAGCCCTGGCCTACCTTAGATGACAGAGTGGTGAGAATTCACTTCATTAGTAAGATGACAGTTCTGTTCTGGCTAAGACAGAAAAGTTTCTGAAAAAAATCTGGAACATTAATCATGCACCATTTCTGATCTTGCTTATGTCAAGCATTTTACGTGGCTAAATGTGGTTGGGTTATTGTAAGCAAGCGGGTCGGACATGCATGTTGATGAGCTGCACTACCAGTATCAGTGATCTCCACTATCCAAGAACATACAAAAGCTGTAAAAAGTGCAATATCACCATCTGGTCAGCTCTGGCCAAAACGTCTGTTATGTGCAAAAGAAAGAAGAAAAAAAAGGGAAAAAAACACTTTGACTTTATTATGTATACATGGATTCAAAAGAGAAAGTTTCACATTAAGTTCTGATAACATCTCTCACCATAACCAATTAATGTAGTCAGATGGTGTTTAAGTGACAGCACAAAAGTCTGCTAAGCCTTTGTAAATGATAGTCATAAGAAAACTGTATTTAAGAACAAACTATGATTTATTGACATTCCTTTAGATGACATCTTCATGGATTAATGCTGATAGAGATTCTTTAAATCCAAGGGCACTGGCTTCAATACTTAGAGACTGAAGAATTTCTGTAAACAGAGAAACGCAACAGATACTTTTTTTATCTTGTCAAGACAACAGAAGCCCTGGCACACCAGCTAGCCTTAATATCATGTCTGACATAACACTACCCCACAAATACAATTTTCCATAGCACATTTATAAAAAGTTTTGAGGTGGATCCTCAAGGCAGGCTCATGGGTAATGGGTGTGTGTGTGTTGTCTCTAGACAGAACTGAGCAGCTACTGCTTGGAACTCTTATCCCCCAGTGAGTGGCTCATAGTGGGGGGCACTACTCAATCAAAGAAGAGCAATCCCTCGTTGAAAGAACAACTTACACACTCCAGATGTGCTGGAACTAGAGAGATACAACCCAAGCCAACAAAATCTAGCTAGAATCTAGGTCTTCGTTAGATTCACAGGGATTTTTGCGGGACAACATCCTTTCAAAGAGTAGATAGACCGCATGTTTATTGCAGAAAGTAACAAAAAATGAACATGGGAAAATCAGCAGTGCATTACTGAAATTAAGTGTCCGAGACTACAGTAAGTGCAGAACATTCAACAAGAAAATGAAACATGAAATTCTCCATCATTAACAAAAGTTCGGGGTTGGTATGATTTCTATGTTTTTGAAAGAAGTCTCTTATGTTCATCAATGCTGCATTTATTTGACTAAAATTACAGTATAAACAGTTGTATTGTGAAATATTACAATCTTTTTTTTTTTTAATGTAAAATGTAACTTATTCATGTGATGGCAAGGCTGAACTTTCAACAGCCATTACTCCAGTCTTCAGTGTCACATGATAATATGCTGATTTGCTGCTCAAGAAACTTTTCTTGTTATCATCAATGTTGAAAATAGTTGTGCTCCTTAATTCTTTCCCAGGATTCTTTAATGAATAGAAAGAAAAGAAAAAAACAGCATTTAATAAAAATAAAAATATTTTGTAACATAAATGTTTTCACTGTAACTTTTGATGACTTTAAAACAAAAACAAAAAAACCTTCTGATCGCAAACTTTTGAATGGTGGCATATGTCCAAAAATATACAAGGGGGGGGGGGGGGGGGGGGATATTTTACATTATAACTTATATCATGAAGAATAATTCATGGAAATATTTGGAGATAACATGTTATAATGAATCGTGCACAATAAGAAACAAAGCAAAATAATTGTATATGATGTGCACACATTTTCATTTAACTATTTGTATTTGTGTATGTGAAGTGTGAAATGTCATTTTCACATGTAATTTTTTTGTATGTAAAGAGCTACTTACTAGAGTCCCATGTCTTTAACAGAAAATGTCTGAGATGGAGCTGGAATAAAAGACAAAAGAAAAAAAAACTGTTAATATATCATATGTAATATTTTTAAAAATCTGTAAAGATTCAGCATGGGCCTGTTTATCAGTACGAGTGTCTAACCAGGTCTATTACAAAACATTGTGGGTTGGAGGAATTCCATTACAAACTATATAATGAATGATTTGCACTGTCAAATACATTAATATAAACTCGCCTGCTTGGTGTGAAACATTTTTGAGTTTATGTTAAAAAGCTTTCCAAGGCATAATGCGTTTATAATATGTTTGTTTTAATGGTATTCTACTCTAAAACCTCAGAGGTTTTATTGTATTGTAGATGTTGTAGGAAATCGGAGAAACCAATTAGGAATAAATCAATACAATCTCTGGTTCCCCTCAACTGGGAGATATCTACATTCATATTCATTCATAACATGGCAGATTTTTTAGCAGTTTGACTCAGACTGGAAAATGGCCATATTTTAATATTCTACATAGCTTCCACTAGCACTGGAAACAGTTCTTAGACACAAGCATGATGTTCCATGATATCTGCACAGCGATTGAGCATGCTGTCAGAATCAACGTCTTGACAAGGTATAGACAGTTGACAATGAGGTGTCTTCTGAAGGCACATGATTCTCACTCAAAAATATCCTGATTCTGCAGGCATGGGCATAATTGTGAGACACTAGTAGTGATGATAACTTAAGTCAAGACACAAGGCCCTGTCTCTGCCACATAGGTGCTTTGGTCCAACTCTGCTTGAGAAATGATTACAGAAGTGGTCTCTATAGATGAAAAGCATGGGGGACACATCAAAACAGTAATCTGTCATGTAGAAAGAGCGGAAATTGTGAAGCTGGAGGCAGTGATGGAAAGAGGAGAGCGGTGACATGGGGGGAATTGGTTGCAAAGGAGGAAGTGGGAAATGAGAGAAAGAAAAAAGCATTATAATAAAAAGTCCACAGTCATCCCTGACTTTAATTTGGATGATATAAAAAAAATATATATAAAAACATACCAGGAACTGAAAGTATTAGTAATCAAAAGCTAATGCGGCATATGCTCAATAAGCTAACATGTGGCTAACCTAAATTTTGCGCTCCATTTACTTTTATTCTTATACAAGTAGGTGGAGGAGGTAGGCAAGCGTTTTAAGATTGAACTTTGGTGAACTTTAACCTCAAAGTTTGGAAATATTAGACTTTATAATTATTAAAAGGTGTATTCTTAAATGCTTAAAATCAGTTGTAGACACAATTTGTGCCTACATATGAACATCTTTAAAGAAAAAAAAGAAAATAATACTAAAAAACAAGTAGGTGTGTTTTAATTTAAACTTTTAATTGGTAGTGTATATGATGGTTTAAGTGCAGCCTAATGCAGCTTTAAGCTGTAAACATTCAAGGTCTGAAATTAGTTTAATTTAGTAAAACAGAAGGACCAAGATGATTTAGTGGAAGAGAGAACCAAGAAAAAGAGAGGGAGCCACATGTATCAAAGGCATTTACAAAACCACAACAAGGCAAACGCACACATCTGTTTCTGCCCTGAATAAGGATGGGATGTAATACATTCTGTCATAGTTTAAACCAAAGTTTGTTTTAGATTCAGGGATCAAGTAGACCCAGAAGAGCTAAGATTGATGTTCACCAAATGTACAATTTAATAAACATCTACAGGACAGACACTTTCAATACAGCACAAATACTTTCTATGTTTCTACTGATCAAATACAACCCCTTAATACAAAAAGTCAGATTTCCTTGCTTCCATAGAAATATTGGGGTTATTAAAGCAAAAAAGGAGCCAGATCAAATTAACAAACTCTGAATTAATTTTTTTTTTACTTTTCACTCAAATGTATATGCTAATAATAGAAAAAATATTTTTTTGTTGTTAATTTTACACACATGCAGCCACATACTTCATATTACCTAAAGACCACAAAAACGGTAAAATGGCATTTTCCTGCTGAATCACATTCAGAGGTCATGGTACAACTGAAACTTCAAAGGAGAAAAACTTCAAAACCTATTTCTACCTGCAGAATTTTG
This sequence comes from Squalius cephalus, assembly GCF_949319135.1. NCBI lineage: Eukaryota > Metazoa > Chordata > Actinopteri > Cypriniformes > Leuciscidae > Squalius > Squalius cephalus. The sequence goes on from NC_137131.1 coordinate 9,696,210, forward strand.
ATTGGTTCAATCACCTCAATGTCACAGTTCAACAAAAGCACTCAAATACATAACTTCAGGGTGTATAAACGCCACAAAGCAGATCAACTCATCCAACTCAAACTGGAATTTCAGACTTTAGCCCTATTCGCCCTGGATTAGTATTATCACAGGATCGGTGTTCGGCGAAATATGGTAGGTTATTTGCGGGGGAATTTTTACTACACAAATTACAGACATGGCCAATTTGCACAGGATTAACATCACAGACAACCTCCGCAATTATTACAAATCACTAGAGGTCACCAGGTATACTTATCCCGTGCGAACAGGGCTTTTCTTTAACAACAATCAGAAAAAAAAAATGAAAAAAAAAAATGAAAGGCTGACAAAGACTTCAATTGTAAGAACTATGTGCTTTTACAAACTGAGAGACAAGTTGAAATGTAGTACAAAACAGAGGACTTGCTCCAGAATACAGCTTTAAGCATTTTTACAGCATGAGCTGTAAATGCAAAGTGCAAAGTGCTAACGAAAAGGACAGTGTATTCAAAAAAAATATGCAGTTCATGGTCTACAATATTTTAATAAGCATATACAAACTAATCCCTAGAATACAGGAACCATCCAAGCGAATAGAATCCTAGTATCAGTTAATTACCCAGAGTGCATAAGCAGAACACCATCAATCCCACGACTCCAGTAGGAGCTGCAGTTGTGAGCCTCTAATAGATAGAATTTGTGACAAGTGGAGCTGCCAACGTTGGTGAATTGATGCATCTCTAAAATTTACCTTAACCTTTGACTCGTTTGACAGCAAATCAAACATTCAGATGTAAGAATGTGCCAAAGCTACATATTCCAAAAATCAACTAAATCAGGCACTGGCTGATGTGAAAAACAGCAAGATGTGAAAGATCATACATTACATTAAATATTCATAATGTGTTGATACGTCTGGCAATCCAACTAAAAACAGGAAAATGAAAATGCTTTCCTCATTATCATTCACGATAACCTTGGTAAAACAATCAACCCACTTCCTAACAACACAATGATGAACATCTGTTACTAAAGGCCTTTTACAAATGAATAAAACAAATAAATCAAATTATAGTGCCCTTTTGCACAACACACACACAAACACACAGAGAACACCTTATTACATTAATCTCCATGTATGAGTTTAATAAATGCTGTGTGTCCTACAAAAGGTGACATGCACAGTCAAACAACGAGAGACACTTTAGAGTAAACATGCGAGTATTAATTTTTCAGTGTAAAATGGCAAAGATTATTCTTGCTCAGTCGTAAACTCTATACAAAGGTTACATTCTTGTAATTCCCTCAATGGCAAACTTCAATTTTAAGATTAGCATGACCTGGCATGAATATTCTTATGAAATCTGGTTAAAAGTGATTAGCACATCGGCTACATTTCAGTCAACAAAACCACACAGATAATGAAACAACCACATCTGATTGAACTTCATCACACATTTTATATCTTCCAAAAAACTAAATTCCAGTCTAAAGTTTCTCAGGAGACTTTAACATTGGCACCACAACAAATTACAGCACTGCACCAAAATATATAATGGTGCACCAAATACAATGACTGTAAAATGACTATTACGGCCAGGGCATTGTTTTGCAGCGTGCAGCAGCTGCTCACATTCAAAGTATAAAGAGCATTTTGAGTGCCACAAAGGACAATGCAGTCCAAAATGCATCTTTAATGCACATTGAAAACACTGAAGGAACTAGGTGAGTTATTCAAGTAAACAATTGGTTTTGTAAGTAAATGTAAAAAGTGGGACACATAAATTACATGGTTACATCTGTAGCCTAATGTAACTAATGTCTAACAGAGTTGCCACTGTTTATGAATTCATTAATACAGATCATTAATAAATGTTAAATAATTTTTAACAGTATTAACAAGATGAAATAATGAATAAATTAAATATGTCTGGTATTTGTATCAACTACCGAAAATGTGTTAGTGACAACTCTAGTTGGGAGCAATGATGACATCACTATGTAATTGGAAAACTGTCTCTAATGGTTGATATTCCTTTATGTCCAAGTTTACTTTTATTAGTAGTAACACTATTTTTTTCAGTAGATTCAGGAAAAAGACTGGTAATGGAAGCCTTAACAGCATCTAAAAAACATTTTTAAAGTAATGCCAGACTGATGTGTTATAAAAAAAAAAAAAGCCTGTTTCTTTTAGATCTGAAATGTGCCACTGCCACAGCTTGGCTCCAAAATGCATCACCACGACCAATTTATAACTGGACAACAGCCACTGAAGCTCTCATAGGATAAATACTTATGTTCGATACTTTATCATTTCCTCTACTGTATTTTCAATGCATTTGATACTTAAAGTATTTGTAATTGATGACATAACCCCATTATACGGCAAATCAAAATTTGTGAAAATCAATAAAAGAAGCTGTTTTCAAAAAGCTAATACAAAAAATATCAAAGTATGTGAAAGCTTGTGAGATAATAGTAATTCTCTGAATCCATTTCCTTAGTGACTGACAGGTTCTTTTCTGCCAAAGTCAACATCCCACCTTGACCTAAGCAGCTCACATGATGATTACAGAGCAAAAGACCTTCATTAAAAACAGTCAGGAACAGAGCATAGAGAGGGCACTGGAAATGATTTAGAATGTTTCCACAACTGAAAGTGTTCTCAATCTCAGGATTCCAATAACAGTGATATTTAATACTAGAGATGTTGACGTATGCCGTATTTGAAGTGGACTAGACTAAGAAAGGCAGGGAGGAACTGCCCTCAGGTTGTGGTCGAATGGTATATATTTCATCACATAATCCAAGACAAATCAAAGCAAGTCCAAGGATCTATTCAATTTTTGTGGCTAAATGAAAAGCATACTTGTTATCAAGACCACATTTAGGTGTATACCTAACTGATTCTAAATCAGCACAAAACATTTACCAAAAAGGAAAATTTAAAGACGGCACCTTGACTAAAAAACAAAGGCAAAAAATAAAAAATAAGCTTCTCTGACTGAACTTGAACTGAATAAATATTAAGCTATGATGAATGACTGTCTATGCTGACAGATCTTCCCCACAAAATCTCTCCACATGAAAACTAATTAGAAAATGTATGATTTCAAAGTGCATTCATTTATAGAATACTTGCAATTGTAAATATGACCTATAAAGACCTATAAAAAAATCATGGCCATTGTAGCTTAAAAGTTTGTGTAAAAAATGTGTTGAATCAAATAAAATATTTCTTTCAAAAGCTACTTTTTGTAATGTCTATTTGATGCTTTTCTCATTTAACACAATAGTGACTTTAAATGATGTTTTGGGGGTAATTTCTCAGTCAGTTTTGATGTATGATTAAATTGTGAATAATTAGATTAATTAAGCAGAACATCATGTAATTAATTCGCTTGACATATTATATACATACACACACACACACACACACACACATATACATATATACACATACATGCACACACACACACATACATTTTTTTTTTTTTTTTTTTTTTTACAAAACAGCTGGTTCTGGATGCGGATTTAGATGTCATTGACTAGATCACATTAAATATGTTAGTTGAATGTCATAATGGGCATGCTGCATTCTGAAAATATTCATGGCTAAAATACATTGGTAGACAAAAAGCTCAGCAATTTAGCATGGCCTCACATACCTTGTGCTTAAAGGGATAGGTCACCCAAAATTTAAATTCTCATAATTTACTAACCTCATGTCATTCAAAACATAAAAAACGTCTTTTAAGAACACAAACAAAAATATTTTGTGAAATGTCTCTGTTATTTTTTGCTCATACAATTGAAGGCAATGGTGATCAAAATGTTTTAGTAACTAACATTCTACAAAATATCTTCTTTTGTGTTCCACATGAAAAAGTAAGTCATATAGGGTTGAAACGACATGAGGGTGATGGTTCGCTTGGCAAAGATGGCAAGCATGGTGATGGCAACGAGATGGTTCGCTTTCGAACAGAAGTACCTGCTGATTGACACTTCGCTCATAGTAGGGCTTGATGATCTTGATGGAAGCTCAATTACCCCCTCCATCTCTTCACTCTTTACCCTCAGCAGTGCAGAAACCAGAGGCTGGGGGGTGTTCTGAATGCTGTTGTGTGCACCTGTTGCAAAGACATGGAAGAAATACATATAAATACATATCAGTTATGTACACACCACTAGAAAAAACACTTTGTGAAACCCTTTGATATAATTTATTGGGACAACCATAAGATTGTTTTTTGCTAACTTTTATTAATCAATATTTGTCAAGTAGATGTAATCAGGGTTCAAAATTCCTCATCAAGGGCCAATTGTGATTAAAAATTGGTCTTGGTTACTCGTCATTTGAGTCACATCAAAAGTCACACTAACAAAAGGTCTGTTTCTTTCTAAAAAGAAAAAAGAAAGAAAAGACAGTGGATGAATCAATACACACCCTTTTGGTAAACACAGTTTCATCTTTTTGGAAAATTAAGAAAAAGGTATTGTTTTTGTAATAATAAACACACCTCAGAAATCAATTTTTACACAGTCTTTACTAGAGAACTGACAATTCCAAAACCCATTGAAACTAATTCGATTGTGCTGAAACTGACCGATAAAGAGATAACCATTCCAGACTGCGAAATCATATTTTTCTACACTGCTAACTGCTTATTGACTCTGAAGTCCATCTATAGAGCCATCAATGCTTTGGTGATAACAGCATGAGGCTGGCACCTTATCATCAGAGTAGGCGATGGGGTCTACAGGCTCTTGTTTACTGCAATTGCCAAGGTGCCTCACAAAAGTACTCAAGTTTCAAACAGTGTTTGTGTGTGTGTGAATGAAATGGTCTGTACATAGTAACACTGTCAAGTTCAGTGGTTGTAGATTTGAGATGTTTATGCATTTTCTTCATACATTTAATCATAATTCAGGTTCTAAAACTAGATAAAGATAGTCTTATCAAACAAATAACACAAATTGCATATTTTCGCTTGTTAATAAAGTAAAATGGTCCAAGATTCAATGTCTTTGCTGGAAAAAGTATGTGAACCTTCGCCTTGTGAGCAGCAATAATGCAACCAAATGCTTCCATAAACTTTGGATAGGTCCTGCACATCAGACTGGAGCAATTTAGGTCCATTTCTCAATACAACACTGCTTCTTCTCAGTGATGTTGGGATTCCTGTGTCAGCTCACAGACTGATGCCTTAACATGTCCCTAATAAAACTTTATAGTTCCAGCAATGATGGCAAGCCATTGTGATCCAGAAACTGCAAAGCAGCCGCTAATTACACTGTCACCACCTTTCACATCTGAGATAAAACTCCTTATTGAATGCAAGTTTTGCCAAATGTAACACTTCTCATTTAAACCAAAAAGACCCTTATAGTCCACAAAACATTTATCCAACAGGTATCTGCTGCCTCCTTGCCTTTAGATGGTCAATATTGTCTTCCTCCTCTTTATTCTGCCATGTACACCATTCTCAATTCTTCCTTGATGGTGTACTCACGGCTTCATAAATACATCTGATATTTGTGTCATTTAAAAAGCCTACTCCAATTACCTGATAATACTAGGGGTTCACATACTTTCTCTAACAAAGATATTGACATCTGAATAATTTTGGCCAATAAATAAATACAAAGATTGGTGCATTCTTTGTTTAGTTGGCTTTTGAAAGTAGGTTAAATTTCCATGGGTCACTATAGTAGCAGCAACCATTTCCAACACAGTGTCAACATTAATTTAATTATAAATTAAATACCAATTAAATATCAATCGAGTATTCAAATTGCGATTATATACGATATCCTTAGCCAAATGTCATATTTTCTAATTAATTTGCTGATCATTAAATCATCAATCATTCAAGATGAAACAATGTTCAAATAAGCATATTCTCAAAAAAAAAGAGGCTTAAGTACAGTAACATCTAACTCAATCTGAAAAGAAACTGAGATGGGACCTTTGGAGTCGGTCTCTTCTTTTGACGTCCCCTCTTCTTCTTTGATCAGTGTTCTCTTGGACTCAAGACGACCTCTGACCTGGGCAATCAAACGGGAAAAATCGCTGCTGTGCTGCTTCCCTAAGAAAAATAATTAAAAGGCAGAAGTACAGTGTTTAGTACTAATTTCAACTGTACTTTATCAATAAGTATAAGAAATTAAGGAATAAGTACATTTTTAAATCAAATTCTGAATCTTGAAAAATAAGCATTCTATATCCCAATGAACACTCCAGGAGGCAAAGCATAATAGATTTTTTATTTTATTTTTTGCAATAATGTGCACTGGTGAATAAGATCAGGAACGTGTATTAAAGTAAATAATGTGAATATTTTATGCTGACTTGTTTATTTAACATTTAACCTGGAATATTCCTTTAAATAATAATAAATGATTACATAATGTTGCCATGGAAAAAAAAACACAGTAACTTTGAAAGCGCTGGCATAACAAGGCAGACCATGATGAATGTAGTGGTGAAAACCAACATAAGCAGATGAAATGTCATGTGGCCTGGTTTTAAAATCACATAGGCCAAAAGGCCCAAGAGGAGATCGGCTGAAATAATGACGACTGAACACCTGCAAGATAAAAGATCCAGAGATATCCAGCACAGCCCACTATCACAGAAGCAAATTGCTTTCAAACAACAGCAGACCCTGACATGCATCTGTGTCTGATTTTAACACAGCATATAAATCCTGTTTCTATTCCTGGTATATTTGATATAACTGAATAGGTCTAAGGGTTAAATTGATCATATTTGCATTCTATCCTCAGCACACATACACATGTATAAGGTTGAGCATTTGCACGGCTCAACGCTAAGGATTTTTTCTAAAGTTGGACGTTGGGAGTTTTCCCCTCTTTTTCAACTCTCCTTTAAATGAACAGAGCTTTTCAGGATTTTCAGGTAGGTCTAATAGTAGGTTTCAGTTAGGCAACAGAAATTAAATGATCAATAATCAGTATGTAATTAAATGTAAAATAACACTGCATAGCCTTTACTGTATAAATGAAATATAGATTAATCCTTAAAGTTACAAAAGTTATTCAGTCAAGGGCAGTGAGTGATTTTTTTCTTTGTCCTTTGTTGTTTGATTAACATTAAAAACAGACAACAGCAAGAATATTAGGCTGCTGTCACTTTAAGAGAGAATGCACAGATCGAATATAGTGTTACAAATGCGTGTTATTTCTTGACTGTTTATGATCACTTTAGACATTGCATTTTTACAATTTTGTGTGAATTTGTCCATTCAAAATGCAACACGTAAAAGAGAACTCCGTTCAGTACTCGTGGGCTGTCTGAGATGTGTGCGCACAAAACTTCACAAACAGTGCGAGTACAAAACTGAGTTCTCTTTTGCTTGAATATTTAAACTGCAAAGGCTTAAAAACACATGCAAATGATAAGTATCAGTATAGTTTTATTTAATGCCATGTCAGCATCTGTGGCTATCTTGGCAAAAACTGAATTACAAAAAATACAAGAAATATACAATAAAAATAAAAACAACCAAACAGAAAAAATATAGAAATTAATATTATACAAGATTTTTATCATTAACATATAAGATCTAAGTCCTTAAGTGAGTTTACTTCATAAAAATGCCTTCTACATGCAATAAAAGCGGGACAGTCCAATAAAATGTTTAGTGGAAAGGGGGGTCTTGCAAAAAACATACATAAAGTTGGATCTTCGCCTTTAAGCAAAAATGCATGTGAAAGGCAAGGCAAGTTTATTTATATAGCACATTTCATACACAATGGCAATTCAAAGTGCTTTACATAGAAGAAATTAAAATACTAAAAAGAAATAAGAATAATTAAAACAGTTTAGAAAAATAAAAAATAAAATACAGTACAGTACAAACAGTCGGACGAACATTGGCACAGTGCTCATTCAGTACTTCTAGAAGATCTGCTTCTAAACTGTTTAACACAGTTTTGAAAAATGATGTGGGAAGTGTGTCAAGAGCGCAGGTTGATGTTTTAAGGTGCTGTACGGTTTCTTCCAAAATTTTGCCATCAATTTCTTTGAAGTCAGACATAGTAACTACTTTCTCAGGTGGTCTGATCTGTCTGACCTCAGTGCAACTCAAGGATGTGCTGATCACCTTTCTGATATTATTGATTTTCTCAGAAAAGAAAGAAGCAAACTCATTGCACTTGTTCTCTGAGAGCATTTCACTGGGAATCTGGTTTGGGGGGTTTGTCAGTCTCTCTACAGTAGCAAAAAGAGTGCGTGTGTTGTTTAAATTACTGTTTATAATATTTGAGAAGAAAGTCTTTCTAGCTTTGCCTAGTTCCATATTGAAAGCATGAAGGCTGTCTTTGTAGATGTTATAATGGACTACAAGTTTTGTCTTCCGCCACATGCGCTCTGCTTTTCTGCATTGTCTTCTCATATTTTGCACTGCTGTTGAGTTTCTCCAAGGTGCTTTTTGTCTGCCACTCTTCTTCCTGACTTTAACAGGAGCAATATCATCAATTACACTTTTAACTTTTGAGTTAAAAGAATCAAGGAGAAAATCATGTGAAAGGATGTATTTTTACATACAACAAATTTGACCAGCAGGGGCCTGTTAGACTCACGGCTCAAGTTTTAGACATTAAAACTGAAAAATTAGCTAAATTAATTAGTGATATCTATTACTTGAGTAATTTTACCTCAATCACACTGATGTGACTCACTGAAAACACTGGAACGCATGGCCTCTAATCTCAATTGAACATGGTGTGCATTAGTCATGGGCTTTGTGGCAAGGTAGCCTGATATCCGTTCTAATAATTACTGCAAAAGCTGAAAGTCCATTTTGGCAGTTCCATTAGAAACCCTTTTTAGTGCCATTTTTCACAAACCACCGCTGGGTAATCACAGAATTGCTAAATAGGGAACTTTATCTCATGAATGACTTGTAGTCAACTGTTGGAGCAATTACTGACTTTTTATGTGAGCAAAGCTTCAGTAACAAAACACTACAGTGAGGAAATTAAGAAAAAAATAACCTTTCAAACCAAAAACCATTATAGAATTTTTTTTATTTTTTTTTGAAAATCCCCAGAGAACCCATGGTGATACACTTTAGAAACAACAAACTGATATCATGCAAAAACAGCTCCATTTATTAATTCTTCAAAAATTAGTTAAAAAAAAAAAGAAATAATTTCAGATCCGGAATCATTAAGTAGATTGGAAAACGGAACATGAAAATCTCAATTCCCAAATCTAATTTTGTTGTCTTGCATGTTTTAAATTGTTTTGAGCATTTGTGCATCCCGTATTTTTTATATATTAGGTGCACATGCACAACTTTGTAGTATGCTGTACCATGCTGTGTTGATTAACAGCTATTTCGCTGTTGCACTGCAATTTCCTTCACGGAATCAATAAAAGTATCTAACATCTAACATGCTGCACAGGATGCAGACCTTAATAAAAAAAAAAAATTTTTTAACCCAAGCCATGCCACCAACCAGCTGTATCTGATCTGTCTCTCTTGCACAATTCTTTCTTACGCTGAAGACACTAAGTAAACAAGGAAATCAGACCCTTCTTCCAGAGCCAACACCATTTTACACTGTGAAAACAGTCATACCAAACAGACAGTTCTTGAATTTATTCATTTTTGCTATAGTCAGAAAAGGCTATGGAGCTTCTAGAATAAAAAATAAAAAATAAAAAAAAATACTGAAGAAGTGACCTATGGATAGCTAACAAAGTCTACTTTCATAATTCTACAATGCTTTCAACCTGAAAAACAGAAGAATGGGAATGCTAACGGATAGCTTTCTCCTGCTATTTCAGATCTCCTTCTATGCAAAAAACAACAACACTTGACAGCAGATCTTGAATTCAACAGGTTTTCCTATTTGGTCATAGTCTACATTAAAGTATGAACATGTTGTGAACATCTTGAAAGCATTAGTAAGAAGTGGGTTTAATGTTACAGTGTTTAAAGACATGCAATGTCTAAATATTCCTTTTCATACTGAAGTCACATTGCATCATACTCGGAACACTTAGAAAATAAATCTGAGGCTTCTTCATGGAAGACTTAAGTTATTTACTATGGAAAAAAGCAGGACCAAATCTGATAGTGGCCAGTCACCCGACAAGCTCTTGAGTTTAGTATCTTTGTGTATTTATATTATAACAAACACATATAGAAAGTAAAAGGATTACAAATGTAATGACTAGCAGAACTCACATCTATAAACAATATTATACTGTACAGACTAAACTGAGAATCTGCATCAAAATCATTCAACAAAATAAACCTCTCCAGGCAAACACGTGTGCCAAAATTCTAAACACATGTACAAGAAAACAGATCCTTTCTGACAGACATGCTGGAGATGGTTGGATTGAATATGGGTAAATAAAAGGTATAATGCTACATGTATGTTTCAAGAGAAAAAAAAGAATGTGGGTCCTCGTAAACACACATCCTAGGGGAAAAGACATTATTTATTCTCCAAAATTGAAATTACATTTCCCTATTCCCATAGTGTTTACACTTAATTTTTCAGATACTGAATTTTCATCCTGCAAATGATCAAACTTTTCAAACATCTGTGAAACAAAAAATGAATAAATGAAACAAAAAAACTAATGATTGAAAGAATGAATGAAACAAAAAGCAAATGTATGTTTCATAAATATTCACGCTGTTGCTTAACGGTGAACTTATTTTCATTATTTAAGATCAACCTGTATAGAAAAGCTAGATTTCTGGGTGTGTGTCTTATTCACCCCGCATCATTGGACACTCCATGAGGCTGGTGAATCATCGAGCCCTTTTGATGATTAATCAAGAGTTTATCTCAGCATGGCTCTATTTATAGAACCCATCTGTGCTGCGCATCAATATTTCAACAACCTGTCTCAGACATCACAGTCTGGCTTCTCTAATCGCACAGTGGCTTTAATCTTTTCCTGCTAGGTCAATTTTACACGATTACCATGTTTTCACACTTAGCGAAAATTACACCAATCCACCTTAAATGGCTTTGTTTCTAATGTTGACCTCTGGGATAAGGTTGCTAGGGTAAGTGGCTTTTCATTATGGCAGAGACGCCACTAGGACTAACAGCTGTAAACTGTGCATGTCAAATAGAAACATGGGTTGGGTTTGAGCACTAGGGACTAAACCTTAAGAGTTAAAGTTAACAGAGGACACAACATTAGGAAATGTGAAGACATATGTGAGGATAAACATCCATAAACAGAAACAATTAAAGGAATAGTTCCCCCAAAAAAGAATAATTTACAGACCCTCAACTCGTTACAAACCTGTATGTCGTACTTTATTCCATGGAACCCAAAAAAAGATTTTTACTGGGCACTTTTGTCATTAGTCCCCAAACAAACAGAGGATTTCAAGCTTCAAAAAAAAAAAAGATCGTCCAAAATGCCATAAACCAGTCCATATAAGACTTGTGCACTATGTTTAAAGTCTTCTGGAGTCATACGATAGCTTAGTGTGAGGAACATTGTTTTTCAATGATAATCATCTCCTTTATTAGGCTGTTAACTTCTACAACTGGAACAAGTTTTTAGCTTAATTGTGAATGAATCTTTCATATCAGTTTTGTGAAGCAGATCAACCAATTGAATGAAAAGATCCGACTTAAAATAATGACTCATACACAAAATGATGGACGGGATAAAAGTAAGCCCTCTCAGCAAAAGTTCATTAAACAGTGGACAGTATCTTTAAAGCTTGGAGCCCATTGTCTGATTTTTTTGGTGTAAGCATTCTAAGCTGGGTCTCTAAAGCAGATTGGAACATTTAATGAGGCAAGATCGATCTTGGGACCCTGTTCAGGGTTCGTACACTTTTTCCAAGGTCAAATTCAAGCACTTTTCAAGCACTTTCCAGGTCCATTTTAAAGCTTTTTCCAGCACCTTACACTACCGTAAATTACATAACAATACATAGTTAAAAATATTATTTAGTGTTTTTATCACATCAAAAGAGATAAACAGCCAAATGTTTCATAATAGCAGAGGGCTGCACGATATTGAAGAAAAATTAGATATGTGATAACTCATTAAATAATGCGATATTCAATATGCGATACGATAATGCTTAAAGTGTGTCAAATTAACTTAAATTATCTTTAAAATATCTTTATCAGCCTTGCGATATGCAATTATGCATATTGTAATATATACATTTGCAATATTTCGATATATTGTGCAGCCCTAATATTTAAGCCAATCACAAGTTTTATTCTTCAAAATGTATCACGTATATAGCCTAAAGCATATGAATAATATACTTTTCATTATATTAATGTCCAAATATTGCTTACCAGATAATGTGATTTATAGGCTGTAAAACTGAATTAATTTCAAATATGAAGACTTAGGATTTGAAAAGAAATATTTGACAGGCCTTCCCGTTTTGGGACACATTCTTGATATAGACATTGTTTGAACAATATCTGAGTGCACATGTAACCCCTCTCACCCGGGTCCTTCACACCCCGCTCCGTGCGGGTCTCAAACCCGGGTCTCCGGCATGAAAGTCAGGCGCTCTAACAAGGAGGCTAAAGACTGCAGCCCCTAGCATCTGTCGCTAGAGCGTCTATTGAGATCAGAGGAGTGAGGTTTACTCGCACAGCAACTACTAGCTGGCCTCCGTTACACTCACCCCCCTAAACCTCACTCCCATCCGGGTCACGGCACCAATGTAACCCCTCTCACCGGGTCTTTCACACCCCGCTCCGTGCGGGTCTCGAACCCGGATCTCCGGCATGAGAGTCAGGCGCTCTAACAAGGAGGCTAAAGACTGCAGCCTCTAGCGTCTGTCGCTAGAGAGCCTATTGAGATCAGAGGAGTGAGGTTTACTCGCACAGCAACTACTAGCTGGCCTCCGTTACACACAGGCACCTGCCTGATAAATGTATTTCATTGCCAAGATGTCTTGGGCCAAGACATAACGTTAGCTAATACATTTACTGGAATAGAGCAGTGTAAATATTGCATAGGGCCATCCTAAACCTTACAGTATACAATATACTTCTTATTATGACACTGACTGATTTCAGTTCAGCAATCAACGACTGTTGTTATGCACTGGGCTAACGTTTGCAGGTTAATTTGCACGTTACAGTTCTGTAATTTTGGCAATGTTCACTGCATATTCCACAAATGAACGTGACATAACAGACATGCAATACTTACATTACATTATCACACCAAGCACTCTGTCACTAATGGCCCTTTCAGATAGGACGCGGACCGCGCTGCGCTATAAAATGAAACCGATATATTTCAATGGCTTGCGCCGCGCGACTCGGACCAAAGCGGAGCTCAGCGATCAAAGTTTAAAATAGTTCAACTGTTGCCGCTGCGTGGCCAATAAAAACGGTGCATCCAAACAACCGCGGAAATCAAAATGAAAACTCCGCCTACTTTTGCTCTGGCCAGCGTAACGCAAATCAATCTGTATCTGATTCTGAAGGGCTACATTTTCTTTCTCCATTTAATAAAGAACTATTTCGTCAGAAAGATATTTCTTGTGAAAGAAATAGCCTATAGTTACAAATTCAAGCATTTTATCCAAAATTCAAGCACTTTTCAAACCTTGAAAACACAACATCAAAATTCAAGCACTTTCAAGGATTTCAAGCACCCGTACGAACCCTGCCTGTTGGTATTGTCGTATTGATCACCACCTTCTCCAACTCCTCAAGGGATCTTTCTTCCCCTCTCTCTCCCTCATACACACACTCTAGCTGCTTAGTGAACTTGGAGTCACAAAAGGCAAAGGTTTCTGGAAAACATTTAGGCTGAGAACTACTGAGGGTAACTGAAGTGAGATTATTCATATCGCAATTATCAGGAGAGAAACTTAAAATGAAAGTGTGCAACTCCATTCAAGATGTAGCTAAATCTGTTTTCAGTTTATAAATCTGCACAGTTCTGCATAGAGTCCAAAACTGCACTTGAAAAACACGATCTGACATACAAGTTGGAAACGGAAATTGCAAATGCCCTTGCAGAGCACACCGATGATACATGGCATTACATTGAAGCAGCAAATCTGAAAGAAATATTTGATGATTATGATCGTAGCTGTTCCATCAATCTGACAGCCATTTTCTCCCCAGAAACTCACTGTAGCATAGACACTAAAACTTCTTTACCATAATTAAACAATATTTTTATATTGCAAATGATTTTGACATTGATAGCAGGATTTTCTTTCAGTCCTGACTTTCTGGGTCAGTTAAAGAATAAAAATGAGAATCTAACCATTGCTGATGTAAGTGCTATGAGTGATTCAAATGTGTAATTGTGCATTTTTTGCATTAAAACTAAAACAAGAATAAGAATTTTTTTATGACCAAAATAACTTGATGGCAGAACCTAACTACACATAGACAGCCTGCCTCCACATCACAAAGACTTAATGTACACTTTACACATTATGTAATATCAAGAACGGCTCAAACACTGTAAAAATATTGTGCTGGAACCACAGCAAAAAAACATTTGCAAAAATCCTTTGCTGATAATTAGCCGCAAAAATACAAAGTGCATATTCTCAGTCAACCTTGAGATAGGGGAAAGTAGTCCATGTTATTCTGTTCATATATCAAACAGACATTTTTATTTTATAATGCAGAGGACAAGCAGGAGAATGAATCTGACCCTGTTGTGACATCACTCAAACGTAATTTTTTAACAGTGCAAGGACAGCGCATCCTCTAAACTGACAAGAGCAACAGTCTCATTCGTTATTCAGTGTCAGGACTTACGGTATATTGAGTGTAATTCCTCAATTTCTTCAGCTGTCTGATTCTTCGTAGTGACGATTACCTGTCAAACACAAACCATTATGAGAAAAAAAATCTAAACGCTATAGTTGTTTCAAAAACAAACACTTATGTTAGATGCGATTATTCGATTTGACGGTATATACAAAAAATGACAATCCATAGTAGTACATACAGGTTTTCGTTTACGGTCCAATTGATTCTTTAACCTCTCGTTGTTTTCAACTTCTCTGGCAATTTCTTCAGCTGTTGTCAAATGAAAAAGCAAACATATTAACTATAAACTACATAGTTTACATAGGATTCTCATTTACAAATCTTTCTTGATAAAAAACTGGTGGTAACCAAAGCAATTTGAGTAGTGTAATTTATCAATTCAATCTGCTATTGTATATAACAAAACAGAACTCCAGGTAAAAAATAAATAAAAAAACACTCAAACAAGACCAGCTTTTAAACAGAAACCATGGTAACATCAGGTGAATAAAAGAAAAATAGAAGCTTTCCAACAAAACCTTTGACAGCTCAATGAAAAGAGATAAATTCCGCTCTGAAAGGGTCAGTGAGAAGCGAAGCAGTAACTCAAAGAAAACTTGAGGGATGAAACTACTGTATTTTTCCACCAGCCCTGTCATCTTTCTGCCAGGGTCCCCCACAGGATGACTAACTCCAGCATATAAATTATATTCTACCGCCTACAACCGCTGGACAGAGTGAAACTGTACCAGCTAAACTCTCTTTTACCAGCAATTCAGGCTTGGCCACAGCATACAGTTGTCATTCATTTTCATGTCTGATGAAATTACATGTAACATGGAATCCCGACTATGTTTTTCAATGCCTTCAAAGGAATGCCTCACCATCCATTCACTCATTTGGTTATTGATCTCTGATTTTATACCTGTTTTGGGGTTGAGTGCATCACACTGTGCATTATAGATGTGGGTGAATTCCTGGTGGCGTCGCACGAGCTGCTCTCTGCTGCCTTGAGTGGACAGGTGGCATTCTTTAAGCATCTTCTTGAGCTTTGGAACAGCAATCAAAGAGTACAACAGCTTAGGCATCCCCTTACGCCTTCTACCACTGAAACAAAAGCATACACAAGTCCCAGAGTCATTTTAGAGAGAGAGAAAAAAAAACTGTCATATAGAAAGTGTATATAAATGTGTTATATTTAATAAGATCCGTCTCAGAAAATGTCTGGAACAAAAGCACCTTTTACACCAATTCTGGCCATAGTACTTCTTGCAGTCTGGGCATGTGCCACATGGGATTAGAACCCACGACCTGAAAGGTTTGGGGCATGTGGCTTAGTAAGTTACGCCACTCAGTTGACGCTGATTCACCAGGCTGCCGAGGAGAGCTTTCAGTGTGAAAATGGGCACATCAAAGCATTACTTAATATTTTAACCAGATTAGCATGCTAAGCTAATTTAATGCTAATGTAACTTATGGTTGACCTGATAGCTGAAGAGCCAAAATAGAAAGAATGGCAACTGGTTAGTATGCTAAGCTAACTGGAATAAGACAACAAACACAGGCAAGGTCACATTCGGAGACGGTAGCGAATATAAAAAATTTCTGTGTAGCTCAGTCCAAAGATCATCTGAGCCGATTTTGGACAATTTTCATATTGATTGTTTAAAGTTTGGCCGAGATACAGCCTCTGAACCAATTTTGGGTCGACTTAAGTTCGCAACGACATAACTTTTGAACAAAGATTATTAACAATAAAAACATCTGTTCAGACAATTCGGTGCAGCTCAGTTCGAAGATCATCTGGTCAGATTTTGGACAAAATTTGGAGGAGCATCGAAAAATAAAGGAGCATACTGTGCTTTTCAAAATGGCCACTACTGTAATGGATGGAGTCTTAATGTAAATTGTTGAATGGGATCAGCATGAAGAGAAGAATCTGTTGAACTAAATGTAATTTTTCTAGAACAAAGGGTTCAAAAGAGCTATAGAGTTGGTCTTAGAAACTCCAAAATTGGTCAGATTACTATTCATGACTATCACTACAAGTGTGACAGATTTCATCATTTTACTATGTTCCATTGATAGGGCTCCCATAGACTTCCATTCGGGAAGAAGAAAAAGAACAGAAAGAAAAGAAAGAAAACTAACAGATACAATAGGGGCTACAGCCCTTTTGGGGCTTGGCCCCTAAAAAGATAAAAGAAACCATTTCTTTAGAAACCATTCAAAGGGAAATTCCATTTATTATTATCAGTTTTCGAGAAAAGCAAAAAACTTGTCACATTAATATAAAATGAACCTCAAGTACCTCAAGTGTGTGTTACAGCTGTTTTTATCGGTTTTACGACATGTAAAACAATTCAAATTAGATGGAGAGTGACTGTTCAGGTCATAGCACAAATTTTCAATTGGATTCAAGTATGTGTCTAGAATACTAACTATAAACCAATAACTTTATAGTTTTGAAGTGTAGTTTGTTCAACTGTCATGTGAGAAAGTAACTAACTCAAATTTCTGGCTGACTGAAACAAGGATTTGCATGCATTGGGCTTAATCCATTTGGGCCTTGATGCCAACAAACATTCCAGTTCCACCATCTGAAAAAGAAATCCCACAAACATGACACTGCCACCGAGGCAGATTAGGCGTTAACTGGTACTGGGTTGTATTTTTCACCAAACATAGTGCTTTGCTTTTAAGCCAAAGAACTTAATTCTTGTCAGACCACAAAATTTACTACCAAAATATTTCAGCTTTTGTCCCATGGCTTTTACATGATTTAATGCCGGTCTTTCTCAGAAATGTCTTTCTCCCAGGCACTGTCCCAGAGGTGAATCTCAAGTGGTGAAGAGGCTGTTGCTATCAGGACAGTTTCTCTGATGTCAGCCAAACAGCTCTTCAACTCTGTCATTGTTTTGCTGGTCCTTTCGTCAATTCTCTGAAAAGTCATTGTCTGGTTGCTCAGTTTGTCAGGATGGCATGGCTCTGGTAGTTGGCTGTATTGCTATTTACTTGTCTTTCTAATCTTTATAGGGGTCATACATTATTTTATCTTTCCCTGACATCCTTGAGGAAATGTGTCAGATCTACAATGAAAGGAAGTGGCAAGTGGAATGTCCATGAAATACATTGAAACGTTTTCTTTCAGGCCATTTTCTCTTGCTTTCATTTTTCTTTTTATCAAATTGCTTTTAGTATACATCCTTACCTGATTACAAGGTAGTATAAATTTGAATATGACTAACACAGTAACATTTCTTCATTTTCAATTATACTGCATACAACAGCCTTCAGGCAGTACAATTAAATAGCTGTAGCGATTAAAGGAACAGCCCACCAAAAAATGAAAATCATTTCCTCATTCCAAACCTGTACAACTGACTTTCTTTTGTGGAAAACAAAATTTATAGAGGTGATGAAAGTCAGTGGGGTCCAATGTAGTTTGGACCCCAATGTTCTTCAAAATATCTTCTTTTGTGTTCCACAGAAGAAAGGAAATCACTAAGGTTTGAATTATTACTTATACCTAATATCAAGTATTAGATCCAACACTATTACACAAAAATAGAGACAGTTGAGTTAAGCATGAAAAGGTGCTAATTTCATTCATCCCTGTAGCATTAGTATGTCAGGATGGGCTAAAGGCCACAGAAATGCTGACACACACCCTCATTCATCACGTTACCCTCAAGGTGTCCAGTAAATGAAATCACTCTTTCTGTCAATCACACATGCACACCGAATGTCGGCCCTTCAGAATGTCCCTCAGGTGAAAAGGGGTGGGTAAGTAGAGGGGGAGGGATGGAGACAAGCTACAATCTATAGGGAATGTTATTTTATAAGGATTGAATCCATTCTTTAACAACAAGTACTCTTCAGCTACTTTTTAAGTGGACATAATTTTTCCCCACAGAACGAGGTTATCTTAAATTTAACCATCTATTCAAGAAAATTTTTTCAGCAATCAGTTCATTTGTTAAACTTTATCCAACTAACTCAGACACATGCATAAGAGAAAAAATGTATAGGGTATCTGATTAGGTAGAAAAATAAACAGGTCTAAGAAAATTGAGCTTGATGGACAACTAGACAAACAATACAGAAATAAGTTCTGCTCCACTTATTGGATAAATGGTGTTTCAAGATATTTGAAATGTTTTGCCATTTGCATCACTCTCCTTGTCCACATTTGATCCTGGATTGGATTATTTTTCATTGGCAAAAATGAACAATATCTTTTACTAGTATGTCTAAAATGTCTGTTATTCATTATTAATTTGTTTTTTGTTGACCTACTGCACAAAAACTGACGATTCTGAACTTGAATAACAGCAGGTCAATTAGCAGCATCTAGTGATTCTCTAGAAAATCACAAAATGTGTCCTGCAGTCAAAGAAAGATAAGACCATTTTCTCCATCAAACTTCACATACTGCTATTGCATTACAGGGCAAATATTCTCCTTACCTTCTCAATCCCTCTTTCTTATCGTCTCGGCTCAGACACATATCCAGATGTTTATTAATGTGCTGTTCGGGCACACACACCTCACAGACAGGACATTCCACTGCAACAAATTATTGAAGATTATTGCTTATTAGAAAAAGCACAATTAGGCAAAGCACAAACACAAAGTCATTTCCATTTAAATCTAAAAAAGATCAGATGTGATTAAAAGGATTTAAAGATATATATAAAATGCACTTATTGTGAAGAAAACCAATCAATGCATTAGGAGACAACCAGGGTTTTTTTCTTAGACAACAGACAAAAATTACAGTGTATTAGACTGAATAAAAACATATTTTTTTAAATCCAATTATTATTATTTCCTTTAACCAGGAAAATCACATTGAGATATTCCTATCTCTTCTTCCAGAGAGACCTGGTCAAGACGGCAGCACATAAAGTTTCACACAAGAGAATCACAAAATGACAATACCACAATTTACACATTCAAGAACTAAATATATACTAGCAAATCAAGAAAAACAATTACAAGTGTCCCTTATTTTTTTACATTTAACTAATATGCATGGTTATACCAAACATACAATATAAATGCAATAAAATGGCATAGGTGGCATTAATTACCTTTAACCACCGGCTTACTGCTTTGTGATGTGGAAGGAAAAGCTGATATATCCATCTTCTCCTCTTTTACCATTGCTGTTTCCGCCACACTTTCTAGTTTGATGGTGCCTGGCAGTAAGCACACCTCCACTGGTTCTGATTTGACTGGGGTCATGGTGGTCTTCTTTTGGAAAAAATGACTGAGGGTGCTTGCTTCCTTTTTGATGCCCTTCTGTCTCGCTGCTTTGCCTTTGATCATCATAGCTGGGGTTTGAGGTGAAATAGGGGGTGATTCCAAATTTGAGTGACACAACTTTTGCCTGGAGATGGAGAGTTACAAACAACATGTTCATAAAAGTGTGAATGCTGACAATGGTGTTGGAGTTTCTGGTTAACTCACTGTTTTAATCATATTATGAAACATTACTACATTTAAATTAGATTTAGTCATGTTAACATAAGTTTATTAAATTGACACTTTATATATACTTTGGCCATTCAAAAATAGTTAGCATTCTATAAACTGGAATTGTGCCATATACACTAGCTTTTTTAATGTTTTTGAAAGAAGACTTTTATGCTCACTAAGGCTGCATTTTTTAATCAAAAATACTGTAAAAACAGTAATATTGTGAAATATTACAATTTAAAATAACAGTTTTCTATTTTTATATATTTTAAAATGTAAATTATTCCTGTGATGGCAAAGCTAAATTTTCAGCATCATTACTCCAGTCTTCAGTGTCACATAATCCTTCAGAAATTCTAATGATGATTTGGCGCTCAAGAAACATTTCTAATTATAGATGCTGAAAACGATTGTGCTGCTTAATAGTTTTGTGCAAATTGTGATACATTTTTTCATGACTCTTTGATGAACAAAGTTCAAAAGAACAGCATTTAATGTATTTGAAATAGAAACAAAATAAAAGTCTTTACTGTCACTTTTGATGAATTTAATGCACGCTTTACTGACCCCAAACATTTGAGCGGTATTTGTATTCAAAGCAATTATAAACCACATTTTACGCCTAAGTGCTCTATTCCAGAATTACAGAGATAAAAGGGTCTTCCACGTACTTTGGGTCATGAGGTATATGCAAGGCACATACAATATCTAATATCAAAAATAAAAATAAAATATAAAAACTGGGCCAAGGACACAAAAAAAGCTGTTTGAGCATCCTTCATCTGAGACACTAAGGTGACAATTTGTCAGTAAAAGTGTTTTTGACAGCAATACTGTGCTTCTCTGTACAATGTGTAAGCCTTCGAATATCTCCCCTTCCCCACTGAGGGAGAGTGAGAGACGAAATAGTGAAAAATAATTTGAGGGGACGACAGAAGGGCAGAAGGAGCGAGAAAGAGAAAAGAGTACATAAAAGGAAGTGTGAGAGAGAGTGAATGCATGCAGGCAAGCACCTGTCGGTTTCGCAATTCCAGTGGAAATGTGGAAAGCCAACAAACGCAGTGAGTGGCTGTGAGGCCATTACAGAGCCATAAAGTGGAGTCAATGAGGTGTGCAAACGCCACTTTCCATATTGAAACCTTTTATTTCTCTTTGTTTGACCGTTAGTCCACATATATGCACACAAAATTAAACGTTTAAGAAAAAGAAACAAGGTGTCCCAATTGGCATTAAAGTGGTTGTGACCATTTTTGGTCTACATTAACATCTGAAGAGTGACATCAGTTTTCCTCCTTATATGTCAATGCTATTAGAAAAGATCTAACTTCTCACCAAACCCACAAACAGACTAAAGCTAAAAAAGGAAATAAAATCCAATCTTCACCCATTACCCTAAGAAAAAAGGAGAGATAAAGCCTCAATCCCAATCTTCCTGTTAAGCTAAAAATGAGATTTAATACATGTTCTGAAAGCTCCATTTACAGGATGGAACCGTGACTGAGGTTATTAAAAACTCACTATGTGGATCTACCGTATATCCCAAAATAATACCTCTGGCCCCTGAACGAATTAACAAATGTGCTTTTGTAGGTTCTTTGCAGTCAGTTGAGAGTAAATGAAAATGTCAAGAAAGATTGTAAAACAAGAGCCGAACAGCCTAAATAACAGGATTCAGGATGCCCATTTTATGCACCGAATATAGGCAAAATTGGGAAAATGTGTTCAAAGTATCTGAGAGTGTGTAATATGTGCTTCTGAAATATCATCATGTGTAAATTATGCCACTGGGTGCACACTGTTACTCGTTTTACATGTAAACAGGCTGTTTTTGTCTTAAGTCTTAAAGACACAGCAGCAAAAAAAGACAATAAAACATGATCAGGCAGATGGTGGAAAATGGTTGTTTGGAGAAATAACCTTGACTAACCTAATAAAGGGACTGCATGCAAAAAAAAAAAAAAAACTATGATTTGATCCCTTTAACTTATAAACAACAAACTGTCCTAATTGTTTGGCCTTTCTTCAGTAATGCTTTTAAAAATCAATTGCAGTCTTGTACCTAAAGGCATAACTACCCACCCAGCCAGGACCATAAAAAACCCTCATGGACCCCCTCACAGAAAATCCTGTCTACTTTCAGTCCCCAAAGCGCTGATGTGAATCTAGTAAGGCAAACTGAACCCACAGAGAAAATGTATTGCTGTAGTGAACCACATACGTTGCATAATCACCAGCACATTACAGCTAAGAAAACAGGACAAAGTGGAACAGCAGTTTTGAACAGGTTTATAAAGAATAGCCATGACTGAAGAGTATAACATCCTGGATTTAAGAATAAAAAGCCTACAAAGGCAGAAAAAAACAGGCTTTTCCAGTTTGTATGGAAGTGAAAATTCATTCATTCAAAACTTGGATATCTTTTGGAAGCTCCTTGATCTTCTGACAACAAGAGAAGGAAGAATCAAAGACAATGAGCTTGCAACAGCAGTAGCTCAGACGGGTCGATATTCAGACCTGGAAACAAGGCTAATTGCACTCATTGTGACAAAGAAGGTCTATAATATAGGGAGAAAACTAGCCTTCCCACTCAACTCAATGCCTGGCACAGGACAGCAGGAGATTGGAAATCTGCCATCTTTGCTAATGGGCACTCAGCTTACCTAAAACATGATTATTCCACAAATTCTTTAAAAAAAAAAATACTATGAACTGGAGTTGCACGATTCTGGAAAAACTAGACGATCACAGATCTCTAAAATAGAGATCACAATTCACCCATGATTCTGAATAGACAACTACACTCAATAACATGGAATTTACAAGAGGTTCTGACAAAATGCTAATTTCTGCAGTCTATGAAAATGTTGGCCCTCTATTGGTTAAACAAAACTGCATGCATTCTGTGGAAGATCATTGTTTTGGTTGTGCTTCGGCTCTGCGTTACTGTGCGGTTATGAGAATATGGTTAACCCACTGCTCATAAAACATTCACTACTAGGCTAAAGAGATATAGCGATTATAGATGGGAAGGATAAGCTGACTAGCTGAAGACTTTACTTCATTAATAAACACGGTACTTCCTAGGGAAATAAATTCCAACACAGCGCTACAAAGCGCTATGAAATGAGCCTTCACAATATATAATGCTTTACAATGAACTTTGTTAGAGAGCGACATATGGCAATTTATCTGTCCGATAAAATACCTAACTCACTTCCCTCGCCTTTACATCATCATAAATCCCTAAGTTCTCGCCATATCAGAAAAGCCAAGCCAATGCTGATTTTCGTTTTATTACAAGCTCTGTCGTGCTCTCTCTTTGCTAGTAGACTCTCCTCTGTTTAGACGTTTTTTACGTTTAATTTAATTTTGATAGTACTGTGTTTTTATCAGAGTACTTTTGTGACAATTTGAATTACTGTAAACTAAATAATGATACTGTGTATTTGAAAAGACCACAGCTTTTTGACGGTTTCATACCTATACATGACAACTGCTCCCTCTGGATCAGCCCAGATAAGAATGGTCTGCTGTGATCGTACTTGTCAAAGGTTTAATAGACAGACAAATCATTCTCATTTAGGAATAAGATCCCGTGGATGTTTGAATTGAGATTGTGATCTTGTAAATTCATTACTATGTACACATATATGAATGTAATAAATCACAAAAAGATATTCTATCCAAGATACACTACCCAAAGAAAGGCACAAAAAAACAAAGCTATGTCTAAACCAAAGGCCTTAACAACTGTCCCCAATGCCCTGTCCTAAAAGATGACACATGCCTTTGACATCATCACTCTGAGAAAACAGGAAATTAAAACACTGTCCCATAAGGCATCTTCCTCTTCATCCTGATGGCCATCTGAAACTCCACCATCCAACTATATTAGGCACATTCATGGGCAAACAACATGGAGGAGATTGATGGCACCTAGAGAGACTGATTTAAAAACCAATATCGCAAAAAAAAAAAAAAAAACTACTGTGCACTCTGGCTATTCACTACCTAGCACTTTTACACTTAATGTGAGGTACACGTGGGAAAAGTCTTACTATAGGATAGCAGGTTTACAATACACAGTATATATATATATACAGTGCTATGCATACGTTTAGACACCCATGCTAAAGTTGACTAAAAAGAGGAATAAAAAAATCATCTTTTGGAAATTGAACTTAATGCATTAATTAAAAAAATTAGGAAAAATCCAACCTTTAAAGACACCAATTTTCTATGAATAATGAATAATGTATCGTAAATAAATAAATGTTCTTCCTTAAAATACACTTCCTTCACCATACCTAGAGATTGGCATGGTTTTATTTCAGTTAGCCTAATAGCTGGTTTGATTTGCATTGAGAGATGATCTTATGGAAAGTACTCCATGCCAATCTCTAGGTATGGTGAAGGCTATGTGATGATGTGGGGCTATTTTAATTCCAAAGGCCAAGGGAACTTTATCAGGATGCATAGTATCCTGGATCCATGAAATAACTGGCCTTTAAAAATAAAAATCTGCCTGCCATTCTACATAATGTTTACATATCACCTTATATATACAGCAAGTACACTCCAGGTGTTTCTCCGAACTGTCCTAAATGTAACGCAGCTAAGGGCACTAGATATCACTGTCTTTGGGAGTGCAAGAACATCAAGGTATTTTGGCAGGCAATATGCAGGGAAATCAGTTTGGTGATTGGACAGACAGCCCCACTCAGCCCACTCATGTGCCTACTGGGGCTTATACCTGACCCTCTGAGAGCTCACAAAGAGACTGTTCAGTTTCTCTTAATGCTGGCTCGAAAGGCTATAATGATCAAATGGGTTAGTAGCGATGCCCCCTCTAATCAGATGTGGAAATCTCTGATATCAGAAGTTGTAACTCTAGAAAGATTGAGGTATTGTCTCAATGGTAAATCGCACGTTTAAAAAATGGGAGAATATTCTAAAATGTTTGAAGATTAAAAGGTCATAAACACAAACTGGATAAAATGTAGGTACAATCATATGATGAGATGCTGTATGTAATTTTGTTTTCTGTGCTGTGTTTTTTTTTTTTTTTTTTTGGGGGGTTCTAATATGTTTTGTTTGAAATAACGAAAATGTTTAATAAAAAGAATATTAAAAAAAAAAAAAAAAAAAAAATCTGCCTGCCTCTATGGGAATTTAACATAGGGGTGTCCAGACTTATGCACCCTGTATTTTAAGGAAGAACATTTATTTATTTACGATACATTATTCATTCACAAAGAAAATTGGTGTCCTTAAAGGTTATATATATATATATATATATATATATATATATATATATATATATATATATATATATATATATATATATATATATATATATACACACACACACATTTCGTGTCAATTTATTTTCAATTTCCTCAGGTAAGTTGAAGACTTTGTATGTC
The DNA here is from genome assembly GCF_949319135.1 of Squalius cephalus. Lineage (NCBI taxonomy): Eukaryota > Metazoa > Chordata > Actinopteri > Cypriniformes > Leuciscidae > Squalius > Squalius cephalus. Next base: position 9,721,922 of record NC_137131.1, read on the forward strand.
TGTATGTCTACAGTCTGAGAACTTAAGACTCTTTGGAGAGAAACATGGCTGCTTTGAGTCCTGCAGCAGTTGAAGTATGCCAAAGATATAGACCTGAATATTGAAAATAAAAACCCACTTGATTGTTAAAGGAAATCCCGAATGTCAAGGCAGACTAGGACATTAGGTCAAATGAATTACTTTTTCAAGTTTGTCACGAGATGGAAGACACTGCATTCAATAAAGGACTAACATTAATTCTTAAGTAAATCTCATAATTCTAATGAATTAGCTGATTTTCTGATACCTTCAGGCAAGTTCTTAAACTTTAAAGTATCCTTTCATTAATGGATTTAGAGTTACACTGTCAGGGATAGTAGTTTCATGCACACGGCAGAACAGAAGCATAAGTTTATATAGGCTGTCATTCATAGGAACAACATTTGTAGTGCCAATTCGCAGAAACTCTTGTGACCAAACATATTTTGGCAGTCAATCAGCATGTCTGGGACTTTGTAGCTGAATCTTAATCAATGTTACAAAGACAAAAAAAATGAGAATGGTATTCATCAGATTATGTAGTTTTATGTAGAATTTATGTAGTTTTAAAGGTATTTATAATTCATAATAGCTTATTTCTGTTTAATAAGTCACTCATTGGATTCTATTCATAGTCATGTCTACCAACATATTCCAATAAGAGAAGTCTCTATATATGCAGAGTGACACATGCACCAGATTCAAACTTTACCTTCTGAGATTAAATCCTTGAGCAAATGAAGACTGAATATGACCTCACACTCTGTCAATATATCAAAAATGGACCAATATCAAAGTATTTTCCATTGAATATAAAGCAATTAATTTTTCCTGTTCAATTTTATCACTACCCATTAATTAACCCCCAAATGACTTTCTGTCAGACTGATATTCAGGCCAACACATTTTTTGCAGCAGTAGAATTCGTCAGAAAGATCTAGAGTTCTGCAGAAATTAAATTGTAAATCATTCACAGAGTGATCAATTGATCGTATAAGAAAATATTATTTAAAGAGTTTAAAGGGCATATTGCAGGTTTTTTAATATATAACCATGTATGAAAATACCATATGAAAAGTTAATGCAGGATTTAAAATTGTTTTGCAAGACATAAGGGCACAAATTTAGTATAGCTTTGCTATAGAGAATGAGAATATAACGTCACACGTTTCACTCCGCGTTGCATTCCGGGAAGGCGCCGCCATATCAGGTGGTTAACGCTATCTGTCGCCATGGTTACTTCGACAGTGAGACCGAGAGAAATAGCGACAGAGAGAGAAAGAGCAGCTTGATATTCGTTTGCATTTTTGAGATACGGTTGAATAAATGGAGAAATAGGAAGCGAAAGGAAAGGGGCTCTATCGGGAGAGAAAAAATAACAACGCCAGGCAGCGTTATTTAGAGAAACTGCTTAGCATCAACAACATGGACCCGAACGACCTGCAGCTACAGAATGGATGAAAGACCCAGAAGCACTACCACCTTTCACACACCCTGACACAGTCAATTACCTGGTTTATGGTATCAGTGCCTACACAATGCAAGAGTTTAGAAGCTTTAAGTCATTAGAAGCTTATGAACATTTCTGATGCGGCTGGGTGCAACTTACAAACCTGTTAACTGCGGGACCTCAGTCATACTTGAGGTTTCAGACGTCATTCATATGTGGAAATAAATCTGATATGAATCGGAAGTGCATTTGGACTAGGGCTGTCAACGAATATTCTAAATTCGAATATATATTCGAATAGTTTTAAAAAACAGGAATTCGAACGTGAAAATTAATATTCGAATGTGAATTTCGAATATGGAAAAACACGCCCGCGGAAGCAGAGGCGCGGCTGTCTGCTTTGCGAGTGGGCGCGCGCGCTGCCTGAGGGACAGGTCACACGAGTCGCACTGTCTAGCACAGCGTCACTGCTGAAAGTTGACAGTGCACTAAAAAGACAATGGAATAAATTGCAGTCAGTTTTTCATTTTTTTAATACAAGCACCAAGAATGTAAGTAGGCTTTTTCTTTTTTAATAGCACTTTATTTTTTATGAACCTCAGGGTAAAATTTCTTTGTTGTCACATTTCTCGGAATTGTGTGCCTCATTTTATTTAACGTTAAACAGAAAAGTTCCATGTTTACCACAGCACAGCTCGCTCGGAGCGTTCAATGTCGGTTCTATACTGTAAAACTTCAATTAATGTTAATAAATTTGTTTCAATCACTGAATAAAGCATGCTATATTTGGGACAAGAGTTGCGACCTTAAATTGCTTGCACAAAACTCTTGATCAGCACTCAACGTGCTTATTGTTGTTGTTAATTTAAACCGTTATGCGCAGAGAGAGCGTGAGCGCGCGCGCGAGAGAGAGAGAGAGAGAGAGAGAGAGAGAGAGAGAGAGAGAGAGAGAGAGAGAGAGAGAGAGAGAGAGAGAGAGAGAGAGAGAGAGAGAGAGAGAGAGAGAGAGAGAGAGAGAGAGAGAGAGAGAGAGAGAGAGAGAGAGAGAGAGAGAGAGAGAGAGAGAGAGAGAGAGAGAGAGAGAGAGTGCCTGCGAGTGAGCGAGAGTGCCTGCGAGTGAGCGAGAGTGCCTGCGAGTGAGCGAGAGTGAGGTCTGCGGTCTTGGCCATTAGTTTATTTACTTGGTTTTGTGTTGGTAATACATTGTCAAATATGTTTAAACTTAAATTTACTACCTATACAAGTAGTTATGTCTCTTTGTATTAATTTGTCTTGTTAGTGACATAATGTGCGTCATTGACAAAATGCGCAACCAGATGTTCGAATAGTTCGAATATTCGTGTGTTTTTTAGAGGGAATATTCGAACGTCATTTTTGAGCAATTTTGACAGCCCTAATTCGGACCTGCCGTGTAAGCGGACAGATCGGACATTCCCCTGTCAATGCGAGTCGTACGTCATTGAAAAAAAGTGTCTTTTTGAAACACTTCGCAGTACTGTGCGACAGAGTCGCATGGTCATGACGCAATCGTTAGCCTATTTTTACAAAAACTGCTTCTACGGGGCCATAACGTAAGATACAAAGTAATGGAGCCTTTTATACATTGTCGTGTTTCTTTAGAAATAAACAATGGACAAATAGTGTCTTTAAACGCCTCAGATGTAAAGTTGTTCGCTGTCAAAGTGACGCCAAAATGAATGGGAGTCAATGGAATGCTAACAGCAGGTGATGGCTTGTTAGCCAATGGATGCCCCCATAGAAGGTACACTTTCCGGATGCTGGATTACCCCCTTGGCCTTTTCACGAGCCATTGTGAATTCAGTATAAATGTGATGTCAGAACTACTCAGTCACCGCCTTCAGTCACCACCGCCACCAATGGTGGGTCACTCAGAAAACAACAGGCAAATCAGAAGAGAGGCTCATGAATATTAAGTAAACAGGCCAAAATGAACATTTCTTAGCAGAGCTTCTGAGAAAGGAGCTGTAAAAATATATTGAGATGGTTTTTGGTACTTATACCGCAAATATATTCTTAAGGACATCAAAACCTAAACTAAAACTTCAGAAAGGTGTACAAGATGGGTACACCTTCACATTTGTACAGATCACTCTACATTTTGTATTGTTCACTGGTGTTGCCGTATTTAAATTATTGTGTATAGGTTTGGGGAAACGCATAACAACATTCATTGCAATCATTATTTATATTTCAAAAAAGAGCAATAAGAATAATTCATAACACTGGATATTTGTATATATATATATATATATATATATATATATATATATATATATATACCAACTCTTTATTTTTACAGTCTAAAGCATTAAAACTACTTGATCTGGTTGAATTTCATACAGCTATAATTATGTTCAAGGCTAGAAACAATTTATTGCCTGGCAATATACAGAAAAGGTTTCTTGAAAGAGAGGGGGGCTAAGATTTAAGGGGAATGTCAAATTTTAAGACTCCCAGTTTTCGAACTACTAGGAAAAGTTTCTGTTTATCTGTCAGTGGCGTTAAATTGTGGAATAAACTAAATAATGAGTTAAAGCAATGTCCAAACATATTACATTTTAAAAAGATGTGCAAAGAAATTATATTCCAGAGGTACAAAGAAATACAGTGCTAACAATAACCTGAGCTTATATTGAATAATTTATAGTATGTGTATAAATATTGCTGTGTAGGTGTAAAATATGTATTTGAAGAGAACTTTTGAATATATATTTTCATTGATTATAGATTTTTTTTTTTTTTTTTTTTTGCAGAATGTACAGAACAAGACAGGGAACAAACAACACTGTAAGACACTTCATTGAGGTAAAGTGTGAATAAAAAAAAGAAAAAAAAAAAAGAAAAGGAGCAAGGGTGAAGACAAGCACGTAGCCAGTATACATCAAAGGAATGAAAATACTAAAAAAGTAAATATTTTGATAAAGAGAGACATAAAGTTTCAGACTTTCTATTACGTTTTTTGAAGTATTTGAAGCTCTGAAACATTTGAGTAAAATCACATAGAAATATATTAAAGGAGGGCTTACATTTTTTCCATTTACAAGTATGGATATGATATTTACCCATCAATAAAACAAAATTTACAACATCAATGAAGGGTAAGTTTAAATCCATTATAGATTTATTATATCTGTAGATTTATTATTTTGTAGTCATTGCCTTAAATATAGTAGTAGGGGTATAAAGAGGTAGGAGTACATAAGTTTTACTTCTTCCTACTCCTTTTTGTACATGTAAATAGAGGTTTCTTTTTAAGTACTGGAAAGTATGGAGTTTTATTTTGTTGTTTATATATTTATTTTTTTCTCTGATTTTTTTTTTATTTTTTATTGTATTTACATGTTCAAAATAAAAGATATCAAATCAAAAGAATATGGGACCTTTAACATTTTACCATGTTTAAATCCATTTTGCATTATTCCAGATTTCCCACATAACAGTGCAAAATGCACAAAAAAAAACAGAACATACTGACATATAAATAAAAAAGCAGCACTTATTGGAATAAATGCTTATATTTTAAAAAGAAATAAACTTTACCTTGCTGATTGGAAGCTCTGAACTAAGTCGTCTAATAATCTGTTGTTCCTCAGGTCTTGTTCTGTTGACGGCTGCAAGGAGAGTTGAACTAAGATTAATGGAAACTGTTTACTGGAAATCTTAACTTAATTAAAATATGACTGACAGTCAGACAGACAGACTCGTTCATATTATTTTTACATGATAGATAGATAGATAGATAGATAGATATTCAGATTATCTTACCGAGTTACAAACAGGACACAACAATTTAAAGGAGAAAAACTTCCGTATGCACAGAGAACAAACTGTTTGGAATACCAAAAAGAAAAGAAGCAATAATTTAGTGTCTTGCTTAGAAATTATGTCAATTAAAACATCAAATGGATATAAACTGAACTGTAAAAGTGATATAATACGTACAGTTGTGTGAACACTGGGTCATCATGGTGATGTTGAGAAACTCAAAGCAGATAGGACATCGGAGGAGATTGTCCATGCTCTAATACAAACACAAAATATACAAGATCTGATGTCAAACAAACCTGCATATCCCTCCTGACTACTGGACATCTATGACACTGAGCTTCCTGACATGTTCTCAATGATGATGTACAAAAACATGCAATGCAATTTATTTTGTTAAATTTCAGGGAAGCAGTTGGCATGAAACAAGAACATAATCACATTGGTGTGTATCTTATACATATGTGAGCAGCGGATAATCTTGTTTTAACAACAGGGCTAACGTTAAGCAAAGTTGAATATATGAACGTACTTTGAGACATGACAGGTTCGGCGGTAAGTCCACTTCATTTAACTGAGCCATCTACGCAAATTCCTGTGCTGTTATTAGCTTTAGTACGATAAAAAAATCTGTACAAATTAATTAGAACGCCAGCTCTCTAGATAGCAACAATAAACTCCCGCGCATTGCCTAAACACTTCCTACATTCCACGTCACTTCCGGTTGAATTTACGTAACGTCAGTATGACACACGTTTGAAAAAAACATTAAAGTAAGTATGGCATTTTGACAGAAACTTTGATTGCCATTATGATTTTACGAAGGAAGGCAGTCAAGGCACATTTGCAAAAACCAGATGGTAAAGTAGCCTAATAAAGATTAAAGTAATAAGGAACAGAATCCTTAAATTAGAATACAACATGCTTTAAAATTTAAATATTTTAATTAACAAATAATTTATGTTTTAGATATAAATATGTTTTTTTTTTTAACAATTTGTATATTTGTTGAATTTTATTAAAATGACCCTAGAGCTAATAGTTGTTAGACCATGTTTAGCCATGCTGGTCTGATGATCATTTGATTTATTCCATAAAACATTTGAAGGGGTCAAGAAGACACATTGTAATGCTTATATTAATCCTTATAATGATTAGGCCTTACTTTGTTAGCTCACATTACTAGTCTTGTGGTGAACAATTAATCCGTGTTAATAAACAGAAATAATTAAGTTAAAGGTGAACTAAGTAACTTTTTTTACCTTAACTGAACAGCTTTGGAGTCATTGGAATGGTTATATTACTTATTTCGGGTTGAATGGTGGTCGTTTCGCACCCCCCTGGTGCCCGTGAGCGGAAAATACGCACTTGCAACTTTGAGCCGGCGGGCCGCCGCGTCAGGAAGTCTCGCGTGATATCAGGTCTCGCGATGTAAACAATTGCTTTACGGCCAAAAGAAATCTGCTAAAATGCTGTCATTATTGCGCTCCCTCACGCTGTTCGAACCCGAATGAAGAAGACGTTTTAAAGAATGTCCCATCTGCTTTGATGTCGTTGATCTATAGCCTCTGGTGTCTGAGAATCACCAACGAGTTTTTACAACAGTGTTGTCAAATATCTATTCCGAAGCTGTGGGGGGAGCTCTAGAGAGAAACCTGCGAGCAAAAATCGAGAATACAGCGAAGAAATCCCGAAGCTACTGAGTGCTGCTTTAAAGAGGTGGTATAATGCCCTTTTCACAAGATGTAAAATAAGTCTTTGATGTCCCCAGAGTGTGTATGTGAAGTTTTAGCTCAAAATACCCCACAGATATTTTATATAGCATGTTAAAATTGTCACTTTTTCAGGGTGAGCAAAAACGCACCGTTTTTGTATCTGTTCCTTTAAATGCAAATGAGCTGCTGCTCCCAGCACAGAGGGCGGAGCTACAAGGGCTTGTGTCCTTTTACCTCACACAGACATACACTGGAAATTTCAAAAACTTTTAGCCTTTTATGTTCAAACCAAAGTCAGAAAGATGGAGAGACTCAAGAAGAAGTGACAACATGTAGACAACATTTGGGAATGGTTAGTTGGTGCATTTATGTAGCTTATGTGTAGTTATCTTCTGGTCATTGATTAGCATATTCTGTCTTGATAATCTATAAATCACGTTCCCAGGGGCGGGTCTTATGTACATTTTAGGGTTAGTGATGTCACTAACCCGGGAAGAAGCTTGTGTAGTCCAGTGTTAATTTCGTTGACGAATAATTTTCGTCATTATTTTCGTCAACGACATTTTTTCACAGATGAAAATGAGACGATAACTAAATAAAAACTAGTTTTGAATGACAAAAACTATGACGAAAATCTATTGGCATTTTCGTCAACGAATAAAAACGAAACGATTAGCAAAATCTGTGCAGAACCAATCACCAGTCACCACAAGATGCACGCCGGTTAGAAATGTGTGTGGGCCGCCTTCCTCTGACGTCAACAGAACTTAAATTTCATCCAATTTATTAGCAACAAGTGTGAGTCCCTCAATATCCGCATTTGATCTTGTCTGATCCACTAAAGAGAGAACTGTCCGTCTTCCCTGCACTTTTTCACTCCTCCCCTCACTGCAGCCGCCTACTCTCGTCTACATTTAAGGTGAGGCGCATCTCAAACGTGCCTAATATCTCCCCTCCAACTGTCAGTCTGCTTCGAGGAAGAGATGGCTGCATCTGAAAACCTAAAGATTCTGCCTTCGGAGGATGTATTCCAAGGTAAGAAGGAATCAAGGCACATCCGGATCCACTGTTGGCTTCACTTCCTGTCTCCTGAGATACCTTCATCTGTTCGATTTTTGAAGGCAGCATAGATGTATCCTTCGCTGCCTTTGATATCCCACAATGTGCGTTCTCTTCAGTGACAGTCGAGCTAAAAAAATAAAGATGGCATCTGAAAGTTGCGGGCAGTTGCTGGTCAGTTTGTGTGTAAATATATTTTTGACCAACGTGTTCTACTTCTGATGACATTTCTAGTGAAAAAATACTACTGTAGTTATTAAATATTTGTTTAGTTATCACCAAAGCTCGCTCTATTTTGGTGTAGATCATTAAACCGCTACGCTTCCTCAGAAGTATGTCTGAAATCAGTTTCTTGAGGTACCAAAGTCATTGCCTGATAACTAGTCATCTGCCTAAGTTCTCAAGTTTTCGGATGCAGCCATGGAGAGGAGGTGCTAAAGTAAAACCCCGCCCTGTATTCAATTGACCCTTTTCACATGATTTGATCGATTGATTCACATTTCCGGGTTTCTCAGAAGCAGAAGTCGTCATAGCTGTGTAAACTTCTATAGCATTGAACGAGAGACCACATTAAATATATTTTTTGTGTTCCCATTTGCTCAAATAGTAAAAGAAAAACTTCACAATAGTGTTTTCACAACTTTCAAAAAGGGGAAAAAATAAAGAGATTGATAATGGCAGTCAGAAGAGAGTTGTCAACTTTTTACTTGGAAATATGTCACAACACTGAAGTAAAGTCGGTTGCAACTTCTGGTTCACGAGGACTTTAAAACACTACATTGTAAATATTTTGACAGTAAAAGTGAGGCTCCCCATCACACAGAGTGTCACTAAACCAAATCAGTGATCATAACCATAGGAGTGAGATTGAATGAATAAGTCGGTTCCATATGCACTTCAATACACATTGTTCCTTTATCTTGTCTCCACTGATGGGCAGAAGTAACGCGTTACTGTAATCCGATTACTTTTTTCAAGTAACGAGTAAAGTAAGGGATTACAATTGCAAAAACAGTAATTAGATTACTGTTACTTCCCCGTAAGCAGGCTGCGTTACTGCGTTATACTGCGAGACTGTCTCGCGACGTGAGCCGTGACTCGTGAGTGACAATGACATGAGCGCCGCGAAGTCAGTGGTAAACACTATGGCAAGCGATCGCGTTCAAAAGTCTTTAAACGAAACGCGTGAATTTTGACGCGTCAACACGCACCGTTTGTCCGTGTTCAGACGTCATGTTTATGCATGAACGATGTCGTAATGGTAAACTGTATGCACGTGCAAACATCAGACGTTATATTTGTTCATGAGGGATAATGCATTGGTACGTTGTGAGTGATGTCAGTCTTATGTCATGATTTGTCATGCCTTTTTAAGTTGCTCGTTTAACGTTCTTTCCCAAGGTAGAAAAGTCAACAGCTCTTAGAATGGGTCTTTTATTTTAGCAAACTGCCAAAAAACCTTTTCAGACTGTGTGCAGCTGAACCAAGAAAAACGTAAGATTGCATGGAGCTGATAAGCATGAATGGCAGAAGAAAAAGACTGCAATTAAAAAACAAAACAAGAGAAAATTATTTTAATGCAAGCAATAAAAAAAACTGCACACATCAGCTGTGGAATAAAAGAAAAGAAATGCATGATCAACTAGATTAAGGCAAACTCCTGTCTTAATGTAAACCCTGTCCACCACCCCCAAAGGTTTCACAAAGTTATTCTTGCCACTGTAACTTATGGCTTCCTAAAGACAGGTTTATGGGTAAATAAATGAATAATAATAAAAAATATATACCAGGGCTCAACATTCAAGCCTTTTCATTTGTCCTTCGGTCGGTCATTCACTTGTCCGAGTAAAAACATTTGTTAGAACAGGAAAAAAAATTGATTTTTTTGTGTGTGTGTTGTAAATATAATTTATTCCGAATCAGTATTCTCATCAGTTCAGTCAGCTTTAACATATATAAATCGGCATATTTATGATATTTTAACCTTTGTGAAGGGCATTTTTCAAAATAGTAAAGTAACTAGTAAAGTAACTAATTACTTTTGAAAATAAGTAATCAGTAAAGTAACTGGATTACTTTCTTGGAGAAGTAATCAGTAATCAGTAACTAATTACTTTTTCCAAGTAACTTGACCAACACTGCTTGTTTCTCTGAATGTCAAGGCTGAGGGGAAAAAAGACATATGTGAATACAGTCTACGGTTTTAAGGTATCATTTGTTCTGTACTGTATGTTTTCTGAAAGGTTAGTGTACTTACTGTATCAAATAAAGAGATTCAATGCGAACAGGAATTATAGAGTAATAATATTGCAAGAATAGAAAAATTGAGGCCAAAGCCGCTCACTTTCATGATGGTGAACAAAACATAACAGAGTGATTTAGACATATGAGTAGGAATAAAGAGGGTTTCATACAGTATTGCAGTAAAAAAAAAGTTTTTGCTACTGCTCACTATAAGTAAAATCACATACATATGTGACTGATTACCTATAGGCTTGACTTGGATAGCCAACATCATCAAACATAAGTGCTCCAAGCATGACATGCGAGTATTGAAAAGTAAAACACACATTTTGACGCTACCTTGAGGTTCAATTGCATTTTACTAGCTACTTATTTTACATGATTGCAAACAAGGCTGACTGACAAGTCTAATTCAGGAACATGTTCCAAATGACTTAAACCTGAAAGAGGTTATTCTCCAATGTGTACAGGTGCCTCTCTTTGTGGGAATAGTGTGTGGGCAAAATGTAATGGATAGCAAAGTGTGACTGCAGTCTTAAATGCCAAGACACATGAAAATAATAGGGTTCTCAAATCAACAGACCATGACCACCAGGATACATTTTAGATTTGGATGTTGGACATTGATGAGCATTAGTGTAAAAACTGTAAGGGTAGAAAAAAGGGGCTTTCAGCATTTTATGTCTTGGCAGAGATACAATTGGACAAAATGCGTTGGTTATTCAATATCCACAATGGACATTTGACTAAGCTTTATTTATTTATCTAAATCAAAAAACATTCTATCAAGTGCAAGTACAGTAGAAGCACTTTATTGACTTCCTAATTTAAATTTGCTGCTATGACCATTAAAAAGATAAACGCTGAAGCATGATATTACAGTAGTGTTCTAATACAGCATAATTGCCAGTTGGCTCTAAAAAAACATCCAGAAATTCCAAGAAAAAAAATTAATTGAGAATTTAATTTCACTGCTTTCACTGAGACCAAGGAACTGCATCTGGAACTTTCAGATAAATCTGGACAATGTTTGTAAAAACATCATGTTTTTCTTGGAGCATTATGAAGTCCACATAATAAAATGGACATTTTTGACTCAACTCCGCCTTCAATCAGGCTCTCCTTAAATTGGACAACAAACAGGTTGTTGACCAAACAGGCAATTGTAAGAATGGTGACCAAAGAGCTTGGATGAAACAGCAGAAACTGCCCAACAACAATCTTTTCAATGCTTCATGTGTTGGACTCTTTGGGAAAGTGGCAGAAAGAAGGCCAATTTTGAGAAACGCCAACAGTACTGCAGTGATCTAGAAGCCATGTGAAGCATTTTAAATTGATGAAACTAAATTTGTACTCTTTGGCCTGAAGGCTAAGCACTGTGTTGCCCAAGTAAGTCCTCCCCTTTCATCAATCAAGAACGGTTGACGCAGGATAAGGCCTGTACCTTAGGGCTTCTTTTAAGAAACTGGAAAATTTGATGGAGACACAGGGTATATGGCTTTCAGTCAGCCAGAGATATCACTTAAGTTTTATTTTCCAGAAGGACAATGACCTTAAGTAAAAAGTAAATAAATGAAATATTCTGAAATGACACAGTCAGAGACCAGACTTCAATTCAATTGGGAGGGGAAAATGTGTAGAATGACTTGAAAATTGCAGAATGAATAAAATCTTGGTACAGTTACAGTAGCGCAACACAGTTGCTGTGCCACTAATGCACAGATGAGTTCACATACATGCTTAATAGTCCAGTCATTTTAAGCCAAAATGGGGGTCAACCTTGAACAAATTGCAACAGAAGCAAACTCAACTGATTTTGTATCCTCAATATGTCCTGAGAAAGGAAAAAAAAGCCCCGAAGAATCCCATTAGGGGAAAGTTTAGAAAAAGACCCAAATACAGCCTATTCATACGCCTATTAATTTTTTTTCTTACGTGAATAGGATAACAATTTTAACCTTTAGATATCACCATGAAAATTACTGAGTTGATTACTTACATTAGGACAAACAAAAAATGTATTACAAGTTTTTTTTAATTGTTTGTTAACATGGACAAACGATGCATAATCTAATTACGTATGTGCTAATTTGCATAAATTCCACAACAGTTCTAAACATTGGGTATAGCCAGGTGTAAATGTCTTGTTGAATCTTGTTGACATATAACAGTAAAATACTTAATGTTAAGGTCTGAATGGAACCCATTTAGGCTACCCATGAGCATTAATACATAGAGGCAGGAAGAAGTACTTTAAACCAGCCTTTATTAATGCACCGTTTGTCCATGTTAACAAACAATTTAAAAAAAACTTGTAATACATTTTTTGTTCGTCTTGATGTAAGTAATCAACTCAGTAATTTTCATGGTGATATCTAAAGGTTATCATTTTTACCCTATTCACGTAAGAAAAAGAATGAATAGGCGTATGAATAGGCTATATTTGGGTCTTTTTCCGAAACTTTCCCCTAATGGGATTCTTCGGGGCTTTTTTTTTCCATACTCAGGACATATTGAGGATAAAAAATCAGTTGAGTTTGCTTCTGTTGCAATTTGTTCAACCTTTTTTCATAAAATGACTGGACTATAATCTCGCTCGCTTACTCCGATTTTTGCATGCAAATGGTCAGTGAAATGGAACATTTGGGGAACTCTCCTTTCCAGTTTCATTTCTATTTCCCTTTCTAAACACAGGGCTTGAACCCTGCCAGTCGTGCCATATTTGATCACAATCAAGGCAGAGTAGGCTATAGGCAATTTCAGAGTGGCTAGCAATAGCAAGCTAGCTTTGAAAGCATTAGATCCCACCTTCCCTTCAGAGCACTTACGCTACAGATGATATTTGTGCATTTACTACTTCTATCATTGATTGCTATCAAGATGTGAAGAGAGTTTCAACCAGAATAACTAAAGTGTTTATGAAAAACATTGCCTACCCTACCTTTCACTGGTCTGATCAAACCAGAAAGGATAATAATTAAAGTTCTGTCTGATAATGTAAAGCACACACAGGGACATATACAAAAAATGATTATTTTAAACGATGAACCATTTCTTCTGCCATTAGTCCAATTTTAAGCTCACTACAGGAGATAAAATATATACACAAATGTTTATCTGATTCTGGTATATTGAATAAAATAATGATTTGTTCAATTACTGGAATGCAAGTGCTGATATAGAGTTATGTTAAAGTTTTAAAGTATTAAAGTATACATTACTGTCCATATCTTCCCCTATGGCCCAGTCTCATTAAATATGAAGGCAAATAAGACAGAGGCTTTATTGTTTTTTTATCTATAAATTATTTTCAATCTTGGTTGTGGAGCATCTGGAATAGCAGAAGCCCTGGCAATCATGGCATGACCCTGATCCTCAATTAAAGTGAGGAAAATGACAATACAAATTGGCAATTTTTTTATTTTTTATGAACTTTCATTTTTTTTAACTTGACAGACCATGGTCACCATTCACTTTCAGTACATTAAAAAGAGCCTCCTTCCTTACATCTATTGGGGGGGGGGGGGGGGGGGATCATTGAGGTTTAGAGAAAATGAAGCCAGAATTATCCTTTTTGAGAAAGCTTTTACACAACAGATAACAGAATATTTGAATCACACAGATTATTTAAATAGTTCCAGTTTTGATTCTTGTCCTCTGATTGTTGAAGAATAATTATGGAGGTCAATTCACAAACACATGCACATGCTCTCAGGGGACTTGTAAATGTCACAGGCAATCAGTTCTCTCTGGCTCAATTCATTTAATTAGTCTGACTGATTGAATACCTGAGGATAAACCAATACATCTTCAGAGCTCAATCTCTTTAACTAGGATTTCGAAGGCAAGATCATTCTTTGCTCACTTAGTTTCTTTGGGAGTTTTCATTTGTTTTCCTTGTTTTAGAAGAATTAGAAACACTTGGGTTTCCTTAATTAACTACTTTTGGTTCCAGATCAAACAAATAAGAAAACTCATGAACTCTGACAGAGACATATGGGCACAAACAAATAGGCATATGAAATTTCTCAGGTTCTGAAAGGCATGAGATGACAAAAAAAGGTTGTTACCTGCAAAAGCAATTATTTGCATACAAAAATGCTTTCTCTCTCTCACACACACACAGAAACGCTCAATGTTGAAGGTAACCAGATTCTTTGTCAACCAGACATTCATTGCCTTGGGCTCAGAAGGTGATATTAAACTATTCAGAGCTGTTCCACTGCAAGCAGCAATCGAGTTTGGAACAGGATGACGTTCAATTACTAAATACACCGTCACACCTCAATCTTGTCCATGTGGCTGCTCTAGCTTGGGTTTCAATCAAAAAGGCAGCCAAATATTCTGTTACAGCAAAGCACTGGCTACTAGAATGAAAAATGACCTAAATGCAGATATACAAAACATATTTTGCTGGATAGACCCTGACACTCTAAAATGCATTCTTATACAGTATAGCCTAAGTTTTATTCCATTAATGCAAATTATACCAAGTATTATAGCATAATATGTATGGTATCATTAAAAAATGTATTATGTTGCAAATAAAAACAGCACCTTTTTTTAAAAATTATAAAAAATGATATGATAAATTATTGCAGAACAGTGATAAGAACTTTGAATTTGCTACATAATGCAATAATAATACTGATCATTAATGCATAATACTTTTATCATATAAACCGGTGGTACTCAAAATGTTTTGCTTCATAACACAAATTTTACATTGGAGTTGTGACTCATGTTTGTCCTTGCTGGATGTGACCCTGTGTTCAATGTAGTCTGAGTCATCCTTTCTTTTACGTTCCATATTTTGTTCATAGTTTTTGAGAATGAAGGGATGTCAAGCAACATGCCATGTTACCATCTGTCCGATTTGGCTAACTGAATTAGCGCTGATTGGTCACACGGCCTTGACGCCAACAACAAATGGTGTGAGAAGCATTTGAACTCCTTTTTAAAAGTTGATAAGCATATGGTTTTTGTTTTTTACCGTGACTATGTATGATTATTTGCTAGGTTGAATTCTGTTATTTGCATAGTGTCAGTAGCATTGTTTCCCTGCTGTCAGAATAGACCTGCAACTGCAGTACATTTTTGGGTCATGACCCACCAGTTGAGAACCACTGCTATAAACAACTGAAAATAAGTTATCATTTTCTCAAATCTCCCCTCCAGCACTACCATTAACATATAAACATCTCCTCCCAGAAACTGTTCAGAATTCAAATGTGCAGATCTGAGGATGTGAGGAGATTATATAAAAGCAGCTCTCAGACAGCCTGTCAGTTTAGAGAAACATAAGAAATGTGAGCGCTCACCAACACCTGCTTTTAGGAGCTCTGTATACAGAAATGCAGCTGCTAAATTAAACTACACAGCAACCATATTACAGACAATAGAAATAATAAAACCAAAAACACTTTCTGCAAAGAAATACAAGCTGATTATTTCCAAATATGGAGAATGGTCAAATAAAACAAATTTGTAATGTTGCATTTAAAAAAATAGGTAATTGTGGCAGTTTTCATGGAACTTGATTATTTCAAATATGTTTTGGCTGAACTTAAAAATGTCAAGTCATTTACCTGCAGCTCCAGATTAGTCACAGGAGTTTATGAAGATGGTAGATTTCAAATCGTGCATTTTGAGGGGTCCAAGTGCAAGTGTATTGAGATGAATGGGAATGTTAACAGGTTGCTTGCTTTTTTTCTTTCATATTACAGACTTCCTAGAATGACATGCAAAAGGAGTCAACATCAAGTCACTATTCATGACAACAAAATGAAGAAAAGCAATGTAAAAAAATATATTTTTTCATTTCCCAAGTTCATGCTTGGAAGAATGCAAATGAGACTTTATTTTTCAGCATTTCTTTAATGTATAATAGCAATGTTTGTGGAAGATGGTTTGGCCTTTACTGTTCTGTTGCTCTTCTCTTGTCCATTCATGCAAACAGAGCACAAAGTCATCTCTGGCTTCAGCATGAGCTCTTAACCTCTAAGACACAGATTTTTAAGTATGCGATTGGATGTTAAGTGAGCAATTAGACTATTGCTTAACCTTACCTCCACATTTATTTCACCAATTAATTGTAGAATAATAGAGTCATTAATCCAGTAATAACCAATTGGTATTCTTAGAAAGCAGTAGCGGTTGTCAGAGATGTATTTGTATTGTAAGGCAGACAACAATAACCCAGAATTCATCTGTATTGTCTTCTCTAACTTCTGGTGTTGAAAAAGAGAAAGTCCAAAACAATTCCTATGAAGAATTAAGACAATAACAGTTTTGTATATTTGTACCGCAATTCAGGTTCAAGACTGAATCCAGTATGAAAAGCCAGGAAGCACATTCAAGTAACTGAAATGACTGTATTTGGATATCAAAGTAACTGTATGACCCAAGTCCTGTTTGTTGTATGTCACATCATGAACTAGATAGTTCAAACTAATTACATGGGGACAAATTTCAGTGGCGTTTATTTGAAGGACAAAAGGCAACAGGAAATGACCAGCTCTGCACTCATATGCCTGTCAGTTCCTTATGATTACATGAAGACTGAACTTTACTTTGAAGCTCACTAGTAAAATTCTTAAATGTCAGGTCAATGAGCACATAATACAGCGTTTGTCTGTAATCTTGCTTTTTAATGTCTCCTACACAGAGATCAGCTTAATATGACAAACCATTATACTGTAGGTGAGTCATAAATTAGAACTGTTCCAGCTTTTCTTCAATGATTGAAGGCTATATAGCAGGGCTAAATGCAAACACATTATTTTACTCTTTACTCTCTTGTCCATTTCATCCACTCAGTGCTACACGAGGACACACTACATTTTCTTTAACTCAGGTAAGGTATATGTTAACATGCAACATTTCACATCAAGGATGCAAAGAAAAAAAAAACACAAGGATGATATTCATTAAATATCCCAAATATGTTTTGTTTCCCTCATTCGGCCTCACAGTGTGCTCTATGCATTTTCATTAGCTGCAACAATGTGTAATTTGGCTCCCCGGGGTCACTTACAATTTGCAATAGCTAAGATCCAATGTCCTCTGGTAATTATTTGTAAACATGGGCAGCATCACCAATGCCGCTGGCAAAAATTCTTGGCCTGAAACATTTTAGGACTGCACAGAAAATATTTAATTGTTTTTAACTGTACAAAAAAATCATATTTCAGTTATGATTAAAATAATGCATATATCTGAACACTCTGTAGCTCTATTCCAAAGAACAACTCTAAAAAGCACAAAACGCAAATATTGGCAAAAAATAGCCGCAATGTATTTCGGGTTTTGCTTTTCCACAAAGGAGGAATAAAGTTAACATGAAATTATGCTTTTGGCCCATTTACTTCTCAATGTTAAGTATTTATGAGTGAAATTGGGTATGTAACAAAAAAAATATATATACATAATTTGTACAAATTTTATCCATCAGAATTGAAGGGATCGCAAAAAGTGGTATCTAACAAGTATAGCTGGAGGGGAAGAGTTGAAGGAAAGAGGTATTGGTGACATCAGGGGAAAACAATTACATGAAGAAATTTTTACATTCAAAGTAAATTGGGTAAATTCTTATTTGATGTTGACTGATGCTGACAACAATTGACAAATGCTTTGTAAAAGAGGAATATTTTAGCATTAACTTACTCCATACATTCCTTTATATGATTTGCGTGTTAACTGATATTCAATCAGCAAAAAAAAAAAAGGGTGGGGACCCTTCCTTCAGAAGCTCAATAGTCGTCAATTTTTTTTCCCAAAGCCCCATTCCTGTTTATTGCTGTGCACTGCGCTCTATCACCCCTCATCACCTTTAGCCAGAGCCTAGCATTTAGGAACAGATTACTGCTGGATTATGGGTATGGTCCAAAGTGCTCTCTCTGCACCCGGAGCACGTCCCTGTAGCCCCTGATGCCCTCTCAGAGAGGCAGTCTACGGCTGACTGTGTTCTCCCTTAGAGAGACATTTGCAGAATTAAAGTCTTGCTGTTTCCAGACTTCACCAGCATGGGCAGACTGTTTTTGACAACTCGATGGTCCCTTCAGAACAGCATGGATTTTAAAGACAAATACTTCTTCAGTTTTGCAGACAGGAGATATTGGTAGCATCTGCTATGACATTTTGCTCATGGTGTAAGTGCGCAGTTCTGGAAGGGTGCAAAGTACAGACGTGTTTCTTTTAATGGTTTAAAAAACACTGCAATTAAACCCCTCAGCAGTCACTTATAATGCTGCCAAGACAAGTACTGTGCTAATTTGCCTTTCAGGTTTACATTGACATTTACCACAGTTCAGGGGTGTAAAAAGGACAGAAAATCGTTGGGTACTGACTGTTATTAATGTATTTAAACAGCAAAATCTCTAGGCAACAACATACTTGAAAGTATTTTTTCCCCACATTTAGGCTCAAATATCATATTTAGCCTACTTAGTTTTACAGACTGAGATGTAAGATTTTCTCATTAAAATGATGGAGGCACCTTGTAAGGGTACAACCTTTTAATTAAATAAATCTATAAATTCTGTAGACACTCGTTAGCATAATCTTGGACAACTAAAACTTATATTTATTGTGACGGGTCGACTGCCTCTCCCTAGTAATCAGCACAACCCAGTCCCTTAACTCGCCGCCCTTCGCCAGGTTCCCGACTGGAGTGGGTGTGAATGGAGAGGAGGGGCGATGAAGAAGAGAATTGGCGGCGTGTTCAGTCACACCTGACGAGAAAGAAGCCTCATCACCGCCGCTGTTAAATGCTGAGCGCGCCTCTCTTCGAGAGACCGTTTCTTCCCTGTGCATGCACACTGGTGTTCAAGTGGGTCAAGGAAGGGAGTTCGGAGGGATTTCCGCGCCGGCCAACAAAGGTCGTCGGACCCGAGGTCCAAAATGGGAAACATGCGTGACGCCGCCATTCCCCGCAGTTGTCGGGGCCTAGAGAGGACAAGCCGCGATGCCGAAGCCTCCGCCCCCTCGTGCGACCGACGGACCTGGACCCATCCTTCACGATTCCCTGACACGACGAGGACACCGGATCCCCTTTTGTTTTAACACTTTATTTCCCAATTTTTTTGGACATTTTATGTTTATTTACTTTAATAAATGCCTCTCTGAAGCCTGACACCACTCCCACTGTGTCTGTGATCCCATTGCTCCTCCCGCCACAATATAGCCTATTAAACAATTAACATGACCATGAGACCAAAGATCGTCAAAATATATAGGCTAATATATTATACAGTCGTGAGGCTTTGTTATATTTAAGTTGTGGTGATGATCTGCAAAATATATATTGTTTAAATGGTCTAAAGAGATGTTTTCTTATTTTTGGAAAACCAACTGTAAGATCAAGTATTCAGTTAAAATGTGTATATGATGAAGAACAACTCAAGTAACAAGTAACTGCTGCTGTTCTTGGCACACTTTTTCTTACCAAAGTGACTGGTGCAAGCTTAGTTTAGCTTCAAGTATGGACAAGAAAGATCTTTGAATAAGCTGTCCACTGTCTGAAGTCAAACCACCACTCAAAGTATTTGATCATCATTGATATAAGCCCTCCCTGGAATCCGCTCCTTTTATCTGGTGTGTGATCTGTCTCTTGCTTTGGGCTCTGTAATGAGGTGCTGTATCGATCCGTTGAGTGCATGTGAAATACAGCGCAGAGAGCCATCTGCCAAACTACACTAATTCAGACTGATTGCACCAGCATTAGCACAATACACAAGCAAGTATATGTGCCGTTACCATGGTATCAGCATTGTGACAGCATCACAACTTCCTTAAGGGTTTGAAGGGATGCTGAAATGACAGGCAAATGTGTTGGTGAGAACTAATGAAATGACAGAATTCTAATTAATAATACTTTATATGATGAATTTGAAAATTTAAGGTAATATTTCTCAAAAAAAAAAATTCATTCTGTCATCATTTACTCACCCTAATGTTGTTCAAAATGCTGTCATTTTCTTTCACCCATATTTCACCCGATAAGTCACAGACAATCTTGCCTTACCAACTGATAAAAGGTTGAAGTTTATAATGTAACTTAAAGGGATAGTTTCCCCCAAAAAATTAATTTGCTAATTTATTCACCCTCAGGCCATCCAAGATGTAGGTGTCTTCTTTTTTTTTTTTTTTTCAGTAAAATGTTTCACTTCATAAGACCTCAATGAATCATCAGGAGCCATGGTTATTAATTTTGTCTTGCTTGTTTATGTTTTTTTTTTTTTTTTTGACTCTGTGCCATTGGCTTGCTTTATGTGAATGATCAAGGATCACAGTTTCAGCTAAAAAATCTTCTTTACTGTTCTACTGAATAAAAAAAGACTTCTTCGATGACCTGAGGGTGAGGAAATTAACAGCAAATTTTCATTTTTGGGTGAACTATCCCTGTAACTTACTGTACTGCACAACAGAAATGACATCTTTGTGAAAGCTTCATGTAAGGTCTATGAGAACAATGGGATTTTTATCCCATTGGGGATGAGAACAAAGTTTTTTTAGTTGCCTCAGTAAAGATGAACAAGAGAAGCAATAGTCAACGTCTCTCCAGAGAGCAGATAGTGAAGACACTGAACCAAGAGATTTTGTTTCATTATGTGATTATAGCTGTCTCTTGAGAAAAGAGAGTCATGAAGACATGTAACTCTCACTGAGTGATGTATAATAATAAATCAATTTACTGCTCTACTCACACTATCTCACATTGATCTAAGTTCACATGCATTACAATGACACCTTTGCCAACAACAACACATTTACCAACTTTTTTGCATGCTGTTTTTGATACCCTGCCAATAATCTTTCAGAGTGGCTTGTTTTGCCTTGATTCAAGTGAGTTATAGTTAACACATTTTCACCTATCACCAGCCGGCCTACACAATCAATCAATACATTAGTACAAAATGAATGTTACAATGGTGTCTAAATTCCTTTTGCATTTCACTTTTTTATTATTCTCTTTTGTGTTTCTTGCCCTTTTGTGAACTTGGCCAGAGTATAGCCAGAGATCCCATAAACATGACAGAACATAAATATATATCAATAGACAAAGATGAAGAGATGTCTAAATTATCTTTTTCTCTGGAAAAAATATGTTCCCAAGGCCCTGGCTCATAAAATGAAGCAGCTCCCATTAGAAGACTATGGCTGAGTAGAAAATGTAATCTCCTAGCTTTCCTAGCAGGGACAAAAACTATAAGCCAAACATGTGATATTCATGAAATTGTTTTCAGTACAGTCCCAACGATCACACAATCTTTAAACATGAATACAGGAAATATACATTATGCATTTTAATATCAGAACTGTTATTCCTGACTGTTAAGCATCTGGAGAAAATATAGGCACTGATTCTTTTTCTCTCAAACAAACAAAACACAATGTCCATCACATACAGCTATTTTACAATCTCCTTTTAAATTATGCAATTCTGATGGCAATTTTCCTCAAGGGTTTTATATCAGCGCAGTAACTGCCAGCTGTTCATTTGCCCCAATAAAGTAAAAATGAGAGGCAGTAAGACATAAATATAGTGTTTATGTCAGACATGTTCTGACATAAACACTTACAATTCATTTTAATTACAGTGAATGTGCTCATTTGCTTGCTTAACATCGCAGAGAAAAAGCCAAATTAGAGAAACTTTCACAATCATCCTCTTGTAATTCTTCTCTAGCCGTTGTACACAGATTAACAATGTTGATTTAAACCAGGCCATTTTAGATACAGTAGCTGATGGAAAAATAGCATTAAATAATTCAAGTTAATCTACATTGAACCCATATCCCAAAGTGTAGCTAAATTACTTAAATCATGTGGATTAATTTGGATTTATTGAGTAGAAAGTGCTGCTTGTTTAGCTGCATGTGGAGTTTACATGAACCACACAACTGACTTATTTTTTAAAAAATGGGTGAATAGTTCACTCGATTGTTTTATTGGGATTTTAATATTTACAGTGCGTTTTCAAACGGTTTTCTGTGCACCAACCCTTGCTTATTGCAAAGGGGTGGTATAATGCAATGGGGTGGTATAATGCCCTTTTCACAAGATGTAAAATAAGTCTTTGATGTCCCCAGAGTGTGTATGAAGTTTTATCTCAAAATACCCCACAGATTTGTTTATATAGCATGTTAAAGTTGTCACTTTTTGAGGATGAGCAAAAACGCACCGTTTTTGTGTCTGTCCCTTTAAATGCAAATGAGCTGCTACTCCCAGCACAGGGGGCGGAGCTTCAAGATCTTGTGTCCTTTTACCCCATGCTTTTACCTCACACAGACATACACTGGAAATTTCAAAAACCTTTAGCCTTTTATGTTCATACCGAAGTCAGAAAGATGGAGAGACTCAAGAAGAAGTGACAACATGTAGACAACATTTCTGAATGGTTAGTTGGGGAATTTATGTAGCTTATGTGTAGTTATCTTCTAGTCATTGATTAGCATATTCTGTCTTGATGATCTATAAATCGCGGGTTTATGTAAATTTTAGGGAGGAGTGTCGTGTAATCCTTACCAGCCGTTTGTTGTAGTCCTTAAAAAGCAATTTCTTTTAAAGAAAATATCTCCCTTTCCTTTGAACTTTGAGCGTTGTAAATTTGCAGATGTTGTTTATGCTCAAAAGGCATCATTACACTAGCCTGGTAATACCAGACTCTGCTACTTCACTTTGCTTCGTAGAGAGAGTCTGGATGGAATAGCACAAGCGTGCCGCACAAGCCCTGAAAAGTGAAGCCAAAACGTCTCGATCGCCCCCCGGTGACTGGTCCTAGTATAGGTCATAAGCCCCTCCTCCCCGTTCAACGGGACGTGAGACCAACTAAACAATTAAATTACACTTCAAATATCTTTTTTCCAAAGGTGGTTTCTTTCATTTGCTGTCGTTTTTATCACACTGATGTAAGTTCAAGTGTCTGTTTCAAAAATAAGTTGTTTTTTCGTTAGTTACGTGATGCGGTGGTGTAACGTCATGATTGACAGCTGTGATTGACAGGTTCTCCGAGCGAAGTAGTCACTGAAGCACCAACGGACATTTTTTTCGGGATCTTCGGAGGACTGAGGAGATTGTATTTACTTTATTTTAACAAGCCTCTTGACGTACTGCAATCATTTTTTTAAAAAGTGTGCAGAATGCACTTTCCCTGCGAGAGTGAGGGCGGAGCGTTGATTTCGCGGCTTTACTTCCTGCTCACTACTGCGCAGGTCTGGTCCCGAAATCGCTACTGCGCAGACTCAAGTTCCAATATGTCAGCGCCATATCGGGACTCTGGCGGCTTCAGTTCTCATCAATGGAAGAGAGCGAAGGGGCGTCGTCCATCTTTTTTTACAGTCTATGGAATAGCATAATAGAGAAGTGTTTTCTCTCTCGCGGGGGGGCGCTTGTCTGAAGTTTAAAATCATTGGTTACCCGTAAGCCAATCACATAACGTTTGGTTATGGCGTGTGTTATGCGCATGCTCAGCCGCATCTAACTTCAACTGTAAACACATGTATGATGCAAAAACTAAACCATTGAGCGAAATACCGGAGTGAACATGGCTGTGAACGACTTTTGCAGATTATGTGAAGTAAATCTACGCAAGTACGCATCCACCACGGTACAATCAGCGTCTACGTCACGGCTCTCAGCCCGCCCTCTGTTCGTTGATTGGCCCGGCTGTTTTCAGGCCGGTGGAAAACTGAAAGATACGCTGCTATCTCAGACTGACTACAGGAGCGAAATGAAATTAGCTGAAGTAGGAAGTCTGACGTAGTCAGGCTATCATTACACACTAAATAAAGTTAGAAAAGTGAAATCATATTCAACCACCCCTTTAAAAAAAGACTTTTACTTAAAAACAAGACATTTACTTTAAACAAGACTGATTGATGAGATTTAGAATTTGATTTTAGGTCCTATATCACAAATCCATCAAGTTACAATTTCTTTTTTTACTAAAATTATGAAAATACAAATTGTGTACCAGTGTAGGTCTACATTCTCTGAACTTCTCTGAACTTTGTTGTGACCAGATAAAAGCCTACTTTGAGATTCTTTTGACAAACATATTAATAGTGCATTATTTTCAACGTGTTTATCGCTAGCCCTGCAAAAATAGACGTAGCACAAGTAATTCGCGTGCGGTTGCCATGACAACCTCAGCTTGCTGCTGCTATATGTAATCAGTAAAACCACTTGAATGGTACACAGAGTTTACTATAGAAAAGCTCAAATGTAAAGTGTGAACACACTTGGTTTGCCCCCCCAGCTCAAATGTTAATCTACGCCTATGACAAAAATAAAAACAAACTTTAGGCATCCCAGAGAATATTGATCAATATTATGACAATCATTCACATAGGCTCGCCTCTACAAGCAGACACCACAACCCTGGAAAAGGATGTACACATTGTTGATTCAGAAAAAAACTCACATTGATTGTCCAGTTAAAGCTCAGTAGAATGAGAAATTTAATTTAGCCCAAATAACTGCATCATTCGGCTCACAATATAGCACAATAAACATATAAACAAACATTCGCTTTACTTGTTTCATTCAAATAATAAAATATTGGCTCTGTTCAGTGGCCCTGGCATGATGCTCCGCAATTTAAATGCTGGTTTATTTTACAGAGCACGGATCTAGTCAAAATGTTTACTGAAAGCTGCTCAGAATTTCGAGTTGTTGCCTAAGAGGCAGCCATCATATTAGCACCCCTAGAATATGGGCTGAACACACACACACATAGGCATCCTGGTATATATGGTTTACTGAACACACACACACTTCTTGTACCTCTTTTTGAGGACATTCATTGAAACAAAGCAATCTCTAGCTCCTTACCCTAACCCTATCCTATCCATCACAACTGTCAATGATAACGTTAATGAGATTCAGAGAGGACCAGCCTCTTTTATCTAGCCACACCCCCTCCAGCGATTGAATACGGCATTATAAACGTAGAGGAAAATTAAGCCAATTCAAAGTTTCAAACCTTAAACGTAGAAAGAACTCGAACCTGTTTGCAGCCATTCTTAACCCATTAAAATTCAATTGGCTCTTTTCATTCCTTGCTTCGTAAAAAAGCAATCTAGTTTGGACTGGAGTTGTTTTGATCATTCTGAAATTAGAGCTGTTGCATTTTCAGTAGACTGGAATGCTTTATACATAAGGCGTATGGGTTGCACTATTCTTCCCTGGTGCCGTGTGTTGATCTTGAATGTCAGTTTCACGTTGTTTTGAAGGGTTCTTGGTAGCTCTGTCTGAACATCTATCCACCCTACCAAGCCCTGCTGTCATAACACTTCATACTTCACAATCACAACAACAGAGAGGAAATGCTTTTATTTTTTTATAAAAGGATCGAGTGCAAGACAGCAATATGAGTAAAACCTAAACATATCATAGAAGATAAAAGTGTGTTACCTATTCATAAACATCAGAAAAATAATAATCCTTGCATTAATATTCATGATGCCATTACAAAAACATTACAAAGGAAAGTATTGTAGGCTATATGCTCTTTGACAGTGTTATGTAATATAATAGTTATCCTACTATAGCCTGCTATATTATTTAATGAACATGTTATAAATGTCTAATACATTTAATATTCTATGTGACATTTTAACTACATATTTAACAGTGTAAAACACACCAAAACCACTGATCTATATAGAATGCTGGTAGGGAATCGCAAGATGGCCGCTCGAACACTTCCCGTGGCTTCACTGCCTGCTGGCAGTTTAGAACGTCATGAGCTAGCCAGTCATTATATAGATCAGTGACCAAAACGTTTTTAACAGCAAGCAATACAAAAGTGTGACGTTATCCCTTACAAACATTAACCCTTTAAGTGTCACCCCCCTTTTTTTAAATATACATGAAAATGCACATTTCGACTTTAAATGGTTGTAATTAAAGAATGATTTGGAGTATAGACATAAAATTGGTCTTGTTTTAAAGAAGACATTTGGCAGATTTTTGTTGAAGTGAAATAAATTAAGCAAGTGAAACAAAAAAAAAGTTATAGAAGTTTGAGTGTATGAAAATGTACAATGTAAAAAAATTAATTATTCATATTTTATATAAAATATATATTTTTAAAACCTGGCCGACTCTAAAACTGCTAGAAAATCAAAGCCAAAAATCTGAGTAAGTTGTGTTTCAAATTTTAGGTTGATATCTCAAAAAATGAGCTTTCAGTGAGATTTTGTTTGGGCGCAGTACCAAACATTTTCACTAGGTGACAACCAGACTCCATTACTGCCCATATAAGGGCGCCTCCATTTCCATATTTGTTATTAAAAACATTTTAATATCTTTTTTTCTAAAATAATTGAATGGATGATATCTTTTGAACTCTTGGCATGAAAACAAACTGAGGTTTCAACCATTCTTTCATGATTTTTCATGTTCATTGCTATTTCAAAATAAAGGTCTGAACACGCCTTAGGAATATGAAAATATTCTTGTTGCAAATTGATAAATTACAGCTCCTCTGTAATTTATTTTGAAAATCATTCACCAAATATGAAAACTAGAGTTTGTAAGCTTTCAAATGATATATAGTTTGTCAAGATTAGTTTATGTTTGTTATAGGATATTACTGTTTTAAATATGTAATGATTTTGGGCCCACCGGTGGGCCGGTGACAAAAAACATTTGGTTAATATTTAAACTATGGTATTAACCATGGTTTTGCTACACTGACCATAGTTTAACCATGGTAGGCCTATTTGTAGTAAAACTGTGGTTGTACAAATGGAAATCAACAAGCTAAAAAACATGGATATAATACACTTTTAGGCTAGGCCTACTATAATAAAACCATGGTAAATTTTTGTAAGGGGTGGATTGTCCTCACAATGTCTTCAAAACAGGGAAGAGGGAAGCATGTTGGGAGTAAGTAATAAATGATTGAAAGGAGAGAGTTATATTGTTCATGTTTACGTCTTGTTTACTAAGAGTCCCTCAGGTGTAACAAATGGGATTTTGTTTATCTACACTCCATGCCTGATTGGCTGCTTATACTGTGTAGCATTATGACAAATGAAATTGATTGGCCAGTATCTCGCTATTGCACTCAGAGAAAATCAAAATGCACTTTGAAAGACATCAGACTTACTGCGGGCTTAATGGTTTCCATTTATTGGCACAGTTTTGACCACATTTGGTGTCACAAATAATAACCCATACAAAAATGTTCTATATTTCAAAGACTTTATTCGTTCGACTTACCATCTAGAGCCCATCGTTCTCTTGCCATCTAGTGGCCGGACTCAGTACTGCAAGAAGGTGTAGCAAGCGCACTACATTCCAGTAAACACATTGAGAAATCTCACGAAAACATGTCCAGGTTACGTTTAAAAAATGGTGGCACAATAAGGTCCCATTAGATAACGTTAGCTAATTCTTTGTTAACATTAGTTAGTAAAAATTAAACTGTTCATTATTAGTTCATGTCAGCTCAGGTCCATTAGATAATATTAACAGATGCAGCTTTTGGGTTTAATAATGTTTAAAAATGTATTGGTAAATTTTGAAATTAACATAAACTAAAAGTAATAAATGCTTTAGAAGTATTTTTCATTGTTAGTTCGTTAACTCATTTAGTTTGCTACTATAAACAAATGGAACCTCATAGGTTAAAGTTACCACAAAAAAAAAAAAAAAAAAACAACAACAAAAAAAAAAAACAACAACAACATTTTGAAAATTATGTTGTTAATTTCTTGAATTTTGTGACATGACACTACAGGTACTTGTGTCAATTAAGCACACATAATTAAGTATAAAACTTGATTGAAAATGTAAAATGTAACACACACTGTAATAATTTACACACACACACACACACACACATATATATATTCTAAAATGTTATCATTTCATTTAATTAAGAGTATACTGTAGTAATAAGAATGTGTTCATAAAATATTAAAATTGTTGCTCTTTGGGCTGAAAAATCTGGATGTTGTAAGTTTTCAAACAGAACTAAGCAAGTGTGATTCATATTATGTGTTGCATTATGAATAAAAGCATTGTATGACATGGCCTTCAATCAATCAATTTCAACTAAAATGAAAAAAGAGACAACAATTGAATATAAGGTTAAAAAAAAAAGTATTTATTTGGACTTAAGAATGGTTCACATCCAAACAGTGGGATGGTGTAGGATAACATCACAGAGGGGTAATCCAACCATTCAAACACACATTTAAGAACAGCATCACTAGACAAAAAGTTTTTAGAGAAAAAAAAACCAAAAAAAAACTGACACAAACGTTTTCACAACCCACTACTACAGACAGACGGCACTTTTGTCCTGTTGAACATTGTGTCCAGAGAAGGAGAAAGCCTATTTTTTTTTTCCTGTTATCTTTGCGTACATACAATATAGACCCACTGTGGCATACGTACAATACACTCCCAATGTTGCATACATTCCCAAAACATACTTCCAGTAACATCACATACAGTCCATTAAGTACAGGGATGCACCAAGTGCCTTAGAAATCGTGCAAGTACCATACAACATCCTATTACCAGACCAACACAGTCTTAAATACTGCAATGCATTAGATTGGGTAGAAGATTTAACTTAACAGCAAAAGTATACGCTTTTCACAGCACAGCCTTGAGTTCACTGGCAGAGGAGAGATAAACAGAGATGAATGACACAACATGGATTGAAAGGCCATGACTATTTGAGTATGTTACCTATGGCAGTTTCTGTAAACTCTATATAATTTATTATCAAACATCGGCTCGTTACATGAGCGCTACTATACAGTATATGAGCTGTACAACAGATATGTGAGAATGTAATACACTGATTTCCCCAGCAGAACGAGCAGAAGTCTGATACTCAAGTATTTAAATTCATAACACACAAAGGCATGATTACAGCATGAGTAAAGACAGTGTATGAAAATCCAAGGGTGTGAATTTCTCAACATACACTGATTTATGTGAACCTTTGGTGCATGGCTGCTAGTGCAAGCTAGAGTTAGGAACGCCTACAATGACAGTAAGACAAGATATGTTGTAGAACGTATGAAAAACTTTCAGAAATGTGGTAGCAATTTCACATTTGTACCAAAAAGCTTCAAGTTCTGCCAACAAATTTTTTTTTTCCTGCGCGTTGTCAATGAATGAGCAATACCAGCACTGACCACCAGAGGGAGACTATGAGAAGGGATAGGCCAAATAAGGCCACCAGAGGGCAGTATTTGTCTTAGCCCTTATATGTAAAGAAAGGTTTATCTGGTAAATCCACACTAAACAAGACTCAACTGGTATTGTAGGGCCTGGTTTCACAGACAGGGCTTATATTTAGCCAGGATTTGTCCTTGGTTCAGTTAGGACATTTAAGTGGCTTTTATAAGCGTGCCTTCGAAAAAATCATTACTGATGTGCATCTTGAGACAAAACAATGGCACCAACATATTTTAATATTTATCAGAGCGAGTTGCTTTCAGTTAAAACATGCATTTTAGTCTAGACTAGGCTTAAGACTTGTCTGTAAAACCAGGGGCAAGGGTTCCCACACATTTATTATTATTATTTTAAATGATGATTAGCCTACTGGATGAGGTTATATTAGTAGTAAGTAGCAATATTAAAAATATATATATTTTTAATAATTTTTATAAATTTTATTTCTAGCCAATTATTTATGTTCCTGCTGAGAACAAGAAAAATGCATACCTGTATGAACTATAGCATACCTGTGATTTCGAGGCCGGAAAATCGTAATTTTTTAATTCCCTGATATTTCCCGGTTTTCTATGACCATGGAAACCTTGTACTGCAAATTACAAAAGGACGACCCTATAAGTCTCTTTTATACATCAAATTATGAATTTTGCATTGCAATATTCTGTTTCCTTTACTGTAAATATAATTAAGCCATTTTTTAAATAACATTTTATTTCTAGCCAATGTATTATTATCGGGCTGAGAATATCAGGAAAAACTCATACCTGTGTTCACTTTAGACATTTTTACCGACTTTCATGTAAATGACTTTTGAAGGTCTGGAATTCAAGAATTCCCGGTTTTCAATGGGAACCCTGTACTTCAAATCACAGAAGGATGACTATAATGATTATGAATAATGCATTGCAATATTCTGCACGTTTTCTTACTGTAAATAGAATTAAGCCCTCACCCATCCAGGTGTAATTATGCAGAAGTGACTGAATTCAAATGAACATCCAGAAATAGATGTGTGCCCTAGTAATCGTAAATAATAGTCCTTATGCATGTCGTTTGTTTAAATGGTGCCTACTGGGAAGTGATATGGTAAGATTTTAGAACAAAATTAGAATCCCTTCCTGAGATGAGCCTAATCCTTGCAGTCACAGACCCAGTTCCTGGCTGAAAGCTAATGTATTTCGGGACAGAGTGTGTTGTAGGAAAAGGCAGCACTATTATTCTTTGAACAGTGTTGCTTATTGGTAAAGAGAAGCACGTGCTCGTCGATCTCCCTCACATGCGGACAACAGGCTCATGCTAATACAAAGCTGAGGAATTCAGACAGAAGCTAATTACCAGTCTTTGCCTAATCATTTGTTAAAAGAAATTCGAGATGGCAGCAACAGGGCATGGAGTCTTGAAAGTGATTTTCAAATTTTTATGCTCCTAACGCAAGCGCAAATCAGCATGGCAACAACGCCTAACTCAGACACGTGATGTAACAAATCAAGCATGGCTTTAAATGCAAATCTAAATAGTTCTTGTGCGTAGTAACAGTACTGTTTTTTATATATTTTTTCAAAGCTACACAAGCTCTCGCATACGGTCACACTGATTGGACTGCGTGAAGTGGCAAATCCTAAGGCAAACTGTAAAAGTAAAATCATTGAAGATGAGATTAAAGCTTTGGGTTCAGCGTATTTAAGTGGATATCTAGGTCAGTCGGGCAAATTTTGTTCACGACTGGGTATTCCCTCTTCAAGCACAGCTCAGGGAGGAGGGGTAACGCTGAGGATGAACCAGAGATGATATGACAGATTGGGGGCAGTGAAGCTTCTCTTGTTGGAGCTGGTTTCTCTAGGCTATTGAAAATTTAGATTGGGAGGAAGGTTGTGTACCTCACCAGAGAGAGAGAGCGGTATGTATTTACAAATGTATAATTTATTACACTGGGAAATGCGCAGTGCTTTGCACCATATATCTGACATAAACAAGACTGTTTTTGGGTGAATCTCACAACAAGATGTCCAGATTATCCCAAAGCCAAGACAAAAAAAATTATAAAAATATATTTTGCATAAGAAAATGAGAACTATTTTGAGGATTTATATAGAGATGCACAATATATCGGCTACCATATCGGTATCGGCCGATATGGGTTCATTTTTATTGTTATCGGCCCGATACGAAAATTTGGCCGATATATTAAAGCCGATAAATAATGGATTATTTCCTTCAGATGAGACACTTAAGGTGAAGAACTTCAAACTGTTCGCCATTACGGTTTTGAATTGCTTGAAATATTATTGGAATCACTTCAATAAAAGAAAACACAGTTAAACATGTGCAACACAAGTCTGTCGTATGTCATATTTTTGTAACCAGGCTCTCAAAAATTATGTAGTAAAATTTGGGTTTAGATTAATCGGCTTTCAAATATAAAGGAATATCGGTTATCGGTATCGGCCAGAATGTTCATATCGGTGCATCCCTAGATTTATTTTACTATGACATGGACACATTGTTTGATTCACCCTTTTGAGGTCACAAAAACACTGGCCACTTGTGTAACATCTGGTTATTTTAGCAAGTATTAATATTCATATAATCAGTTGACAGAGTATATGGATACTTATAGTATATAGATTGATGGATGCTTGCAATAATATGGAGGGAGCTCACGGGAATACCCTAAAACCATGTAACTTTAGAGAATGAAGCATGAAGAACTGCTTTTTGTATTAGCAAACAAAAATTAGGAAAAAGGTAGAACACTCTCCAAACTAATAATAATATTAATGGCTCAGACTGACTATTGATTCATTATTTGTTTGCTTATTGGTTGTAAAAGCGTTTGCCATTCTAGTCTCCCTGCCTGGTCATGTCCTCGGCTGTACAAAAAAGAATCTACCCAAACTTTATATACAAGTAAAACTACATTTTACCACAGGTTTCTTAGAATTAGTTGGTATATTGGTTTTCTGCATCTCATATATGTATACAGCTTGGCTATGTTGTTACTTAGATGTATATCGCTTATTCTACAAACGAAAGGCATTACAAGTTCAAGTACAGTATATCTCTATTTACAACAGCTCAAAGGTGGCCATGTTAGACAGTCTTTGAGTGACCGTTTGGTTCTATTATATGTACAGTCCAGTTCTTGAAGGAGGGTCTTATCGCTTATCTTAGAACAGTCCTCCAATGAATAACAGAACTCTTCTGGCCAACCAGTGCAGAGAATCTTGCTCTAAATAAAGTTCACATAAGAATAAGAAGGCCAAAAAGGACAACTTAATATTAATTCTGAGGTAAAATTAATAATGATATAAAAACGAGGATTTTTTTTTAATCATACTTTATATAATGCAGCTCAGTTGCATGAAATGTACCCTATAAAATTAGTTTTTTCTTGTATTTTACTTTTTTTGTCTCTTTCACAGAGAGGACAGGAAATTATGGTAAGAACAGAATGGAATGTGGGAGATCACCTGAGCCAGACTCAACTCATATCATCCACAACCAGGCTCAACGCGTAAGAGCACGTGCCGACCACTAGGCTTCAGTTTCGAAATCTTCTAGGCTCAAAAAATACATTAGAAAATGGAAAGAAAAGCACTCCTGAACTTCCTCGCTGCAGCATCGTGCCCTGGTTCGCCCTCACCGGCACAGGTAGCTGCATCACACCACGGGCTACATGGTTCCGGGTTTCTCGCCCGAGTTGGCGGAGGAAGCTGCAGCACTGCTTGCGTTGTTAGGAAAGATCTTCTCTGTGGGGGTCACGGCAGGGCTTCCCACCCCAGAGGAGCTGGAGCTGCTGGAGCGGTGCTGCGTGGGAGGGGGGCGCATGGGTCTCATAGGCGGAGGTCTGAGCTGGGCTCCGGCCAATCTGGCGGACAGCGCCGGTTTAAAGGTGGTCATCATCTCGGAGGTGGAGCTGCTGCTGCGCCTCAGGGCCGCGTCCGGGTCTCGGATCATGATGGTGTGTAAGGGGCTCGCCGGCTCTGAGCTCACCGGGTTCTTCAGCGGTTCTAACGTATCCAGAACTACATCGGGAGCTTGTTTGGCTGTGTTCTGCCGTTCCAATTCACGGAGCTCATGAAGTGCAGTGTTCATCGTCTTCTCAATGTCCTGTAACAAAAATATTGTTCAGTTTTTAAGTTAAGACAATTTAATCCAGTTAATGAAGTACCATTAGGAAAGCTATTTTTAACATAATGCCTAATATATTGTCTAATATATGCTCTCTCTCTCTCTCTCTCTCTCTCTCTCTCTCTCTATATATATTTTTTTTTTTTCAACTGTATGTTTTGAGTTAAACAAAAGTAATGTTTAGTTAATGAACATTTGGTTTAATTTTAAACATTATTTTCAAGCATTTTATTCATAACCTAGTTTTTTTTTTTTTTTTTAATAAAAATTGTGTCATGTTGAATATATGTTATCACATTATTTGTCTGTAATTGTGATTACAGTGAGTGAGATTAACACTGAACAATTATTCATCTATTTCTTTAGGCATTATGTTGAAAATAGCTTTCCTAATGGTACTTGATTAACTGTATTAACTTGTCAAGTTTTTCTAATATAGCAAAGTCAAGCATTAGGGATTTGTTTAAATCCTCTAGCACCACTAATAAGAACCATGCTGTAAGAAAATGATTGATAACTTCAATTTGTTGTTTTTCTGCACAGAAAGTATTTATGGAGCTGTATGGCCTTAGAAATCTCTCATCTTTCCTGGGGATTCATCTTACTTTCTTCCGGAGCGGTCTAGTATATCACGGAGGCAGATTATGTTTGATATACACACAGCGTCGCTGCCGTCCTGATAGACTATAAACTCACTGCTTTCCATTCCTCTTTCAAGACCGACCATCTCCGTTCTGTCTTGCAGCTGAGCATGCCATAAAAGTTTAATGCTCGGAAGATAAAAGGCTCATGAAGACACATGCTCACGCAGAAAAAAAGTACCTCGCAAGGTCTTATTACCGAGCAGACGTCATCAATAACCCCACACACACCCCTAAACACATTTACACACACACCACAAACTGAACATCAAGCAGTAATGTTATTTAGATCATGTAGTCTGTGCTTATTATGCATTATCAATTCACAAAACAACACATTTCTCTCCAACAATATCCATCATGCCTTCATTTTGATGTCTGTATTCACATAAGCCGTTTTCTTTTCATTAGGTGAGCGTAGACACAAAGGGGCCATTACAAAAGATCATTAACTGTTCCATGTGCCACAGACTTCATTATTTAATTGTGTGCAAATGAAAAAGATGGATCAGTGCCAGCCTATCTCGTTCATGCTGATATCTGTCTTTAGTGCCAGCTCTTTGTTTCTGCTGGACTCAATCTTGCCAGCTTCTTCAGGCACAGAATTCTGGGCTAATTGCAAGGCTCAAAGAGAAAGACCAAAAAGCTTTCATGACTATAACTTAAAAGTATTTCTGAATCCTTTTGAGCTTTGATTTATAAGGGTACAAAATATAGGAGGATTTATGGTACACTTAATGAAAATATTTTAATGTTCGATTTTATAGCAATAGAAATTTATGTTTAAATATCATGTATTTAAATCAGGGTAATTTAAATAAGATTGTATAGAAAGTAGTGCTGTCAAATCATCGCGATTAATCGCATCTAACATAAAAGTTTGTGTTTATATAATAAATGTGTATGTGTATACAGTTTATTATTTTATGTATGTATATATATATATATATATATATATATATATATATATATATATATATATATACTATAACAACTATAACAATACACATATATTATATAGACACAAACTTTTATCTTAGATGCGATTAATCGATTTGACAGCACTAATAGAAAATTAATTTAATTAATTTAATTTAATAACTTTTGTGAATAATTAATGGTGCTTGTTTATTATTTTTCTTTCCAAATCTCTGCCTTGACTTGAATGATACTTCAAATAGTGTTTTTTTTCTCACAAACCCAAACAGACACACACACACACACACACACACACACACATACATACATACATACATAAATATATTACACACATACATATATATACACACATATACACATATACATATATATATATATATATACTTATGATGACAGTAACTACATTTAGCGTGTAAAAAGTACGATAAAATAAAGCGTTACCCATTTTCATTACTTGAAATAACATATAACTGAAATAAAATATGCAAAAATTGTAACTTTTTTTTTTAAATTTCAGCTAGATTTACTATATTACCCATTTTCATTTAGTGTAACTTTATGTTAACTTTACATACATATAGACCATAAAAATGGAAAGTATAAAGGTAAAATCTAATTCAAAATATTAATAAGAACAATAATAGTCTCTCAGTGATTCTGAAATAACACTGTCTTGCTCTATAATACTGTGAATTTGAATGAGAATCTAAAAAATGTGCTCCCGCTCTCGCTCACCTCAGCTAAAGCCTCAGCCTCCAAGGACTTGTGGTCCCCAAGGCTGCTGTGTCTCGTTGCTCCTGGAACAGGCCTGAGCGGGTGACCTTCAGGATAGACCTTCCTCTCAGGGTAGTTAATGCTTCCCGCACTGCCAAAGGTTCCCAAACGTCTCTTCTCGGGACTCTCTATGTGGCCCCTAGTGACCGCCACTTTGTGTGGGCTGCTGGGGCAGGCTGCGGCCCGTGGTGGTGTGTCTCGTGGAGGACTGTGAGAGTCAGTGCCACTGCGGCGTCGAGGAACGGCAGACCCATCCGAACGCAACCTAACCCTGCAGAAATACACAATGAGATTGCAAACAAGCTTAAATACAGACAGTCACACTGTGTTTTAGCTCAAAGCTGAATGCAAATACTATACAGTCTAACGATTTTTGTTAAATATTCGTGTCACAAACAAGCCTTAAGAGATGAGTAAGTAAGCTGCGAGGAGAAACAGGATAATTTAGATCATTATTTTTTTCTGAGACTGAAAATATGTGGAATAAATGCAAGCAGAATTCTGTGTAATCAGCCACTGACCGGCCCATGACCCCGCCAAAGTTGTAATCATGCGAAGGTTCACATGGGGACTGCAGATCGTTTTTGGATGAGGCTTTATCGTCCAGTAAAGGTCCACTGCTGGCCTCGCTGTCAGCCTTCTGACTCAGGCTATCAGAGAACGCATCATCCCTAAATAGAAAGAGACAAAAAAACGTATGTTTCTCTGCAGACCACTGATGGCTTATGAAAGATTCCAAGCAGTGCAATTTGATTGATTAACAAATGGACCTAAATAATTAAAATAAATAATAAAACACTTATTTATCATATCAGTAATTTGAAAACAAAACCACAGGCAAATTTATGGATTATATAAGTGAAGTCATTTTAAAATGTAGGATATATAAACTAAGTACACTACTTAAAAATGTAATTGTTTTTTGTTTTTTTCAGTTTTCTATTTGAATATATTTAAAAAATGAATTTATTCCTGTGATGGCAAAGCTGAATTATCATGAAGACATCATGAAGACAGTCGACTTTTGAACGGTAGAGTACATCATAATGTTCACCAGCTAAACTGTCACACACAAAACAAATGTACATAAAGCTGGCAATGAAACAAGCATCTGGTTTCTTATTTTTCAGTCCCAGCAGCCCCAACATCCCTCTCACTTCATGTCTCATTCAGCCCACAGCAAGCAAACATCCACTGATCACAGTTTCACAGCATGTTCTCGGCCTGCTTTTACAGTTCTCTTGGGAGACGACAGCAGAAGGTGTTTGGTAATCTGAAGCTGTTGAGCGTCACATTCATGGGAAAAAAAAGTCTCCGAAAAAGTCAACAGCCCAAGTGTTTCATTATGCAATCTTTGAGCAGTCCTGTTTACTGATAGCCTTTTAAACACACTACAATGAAGTACATACTTGTTGAACACTTAATTTCAAAACCATTGCCATTAACAGGAAGCTGATCCACTCAAACAGCGTCCATTCTTCTGGTATGGCTTTTCACAAGATGTTTGATGAACATGGATTCAGCGATTTACTGGCTCGCAATTTGCAAAATATTTCATCTCGAACTTTGTGTACCTTTCATTTTTTAAGCATTTAAAGGGATAGTTCACCCAAAAATACAAATTATCCTATAATGTACTCACCCTCAAGCCATCCTAGGTGTATATGACTTTCTTCTATCAGCTAAACACAATCGTATATTAGTTTAGTTAAATTAAAAAATATCCAAGCTTCCAAGCTTTATAATGGGAGTGAATAGCAACTAAGATTTTGAAGCCCAAAAAAGTGCAACCATCCATCATAAAAGTAATCCATACTGCTCCAGGGGGTTAATAAAGGCCTTTTAAAGTGAAGCGATGCGTTATTGTAAGAAAAATATCCGTAACTATAACTTTATAAACTAATCACTAGCTTCCGGTAATATCCGTCCACGCATTCACGAGAGGGTCAAATTCAAGCGTATGACGTAAGAGTAGCGTAAGCTTAGGTGAGAGTAGACGGCTCTCGCAGTTCAAATAAACAGGGCTGGGTAACAAACTCAAGCTCCTCCAACATTTCTCTTAAAAAATTCTTGTTTTAGACTTCTAAATCGTGACCACCATTTTGTTTTGCTCTATCCTCTGCACTTCCGCGTTCGTCAATCCGTCATGTGTCGGGTCAGAGGTCACTCTTCCACCGGAACTAGACTCGCTGTTTAGTTTATAAAGTTTTTGTTTAAAAAGTTATAAATATGGGTATTTTTCCATTGGATATATTTCATATTTACAAAAACGCATCGCTTCGTTTTAGAATCGTATGAATTACTTTTATGATGGATGGATGCACTTTTTTGGGGCTCCAAAATCTCAGTTACTATTCAATCCCATTATAAAGCTTGGAAGAGCCAGGATATTTTTTTTATATATAACTCCGATTGTGTTTGCCAGAAGGAAGAAAGTCATATACACCTAGAATGAGGGGGCTTGAGGGGGAGTAAATTATGGGATCATTTTCATTTTTGGGTGAACTGTCCCTTTAAGTCACTAGATTACTGAAAATAAACATCATATGGCTATGTTGTGTTTAAAGCATTTTGGTGTTGAATTTACAGCAAAAATAACTATTGTGATCAAAGATTTTGGTTATTCCAGCCTGTAGTGTAACTGGCAACGGGTTGTCTCCATGCTCTTTTCATTTTAGCAACCTCAATTTTCCTTATTTGCTGCTGTCAAATCTTGCAATATTAGGAATGGGGCATGGACTGACCCTTTTAATAAACTCATTCATCAAACTGACATCAGTTAAACCATACAAAGAGATAATGAGCATGTCATCATTTTAGTAATTACTGAAACAGCGGTAGGACAGTTAATATCAGCCGTTGATATAAATATGACCAACTCAAGGACACTGCAATTTCATGTCATCTCAAGACCTTATAAAAAGTAAGAGAGAAGGTTGTCTTTCTTTCAGCTCACTTTAGCCTTAGTGAAGCATGTCGTGTCCCAGTGCACACAACAGGCTTTGACATAAATGCATGCCTAGCACATTAGGGTGCCGCTAATGCTTGGTACTTCAGAAACACAATTAGGCTTCTATAGTGTCACGGCCCTTGCCAAAGACTTCAGAGCATTCTTCAACTGCCACTAAGTGCTGTTAAAGTTTAATTAAAGTGTATAGTGTTAATGGCGGGAACTATTTGATTCTCACTTGAGCTATTAAGGTATGAACTCAGGCCAGATGGCCTGGTTGATTAGTCATATATTACCCAGAGTGCAACACTTTCACAAGACAACATGCATTGAACTGTCCTGTAACTAGTGCCAAGACTCCCGTGCATAATAGTAACTACATTTTTCTGACAAAAATGTGGTTGGTGAAACTGCTAAGTTGCTAAGGGGTTCTGATTAGTTTTAGCATGTTGCTATGTTGTTACTTAAGGCTGGAATATACTACATGACTTTTGCTCAGATTTTTGCCCTGATTTGCATTCTGGATAAGTTAACAATAGTTGCCAAAAGTCTGCGCCAGTTGGCAGATTTTGGTCAATCAGAGTTGACAGATTTCACAGAAAAACACATAGTGTGCGATAGGCACAGACTCTGATTTTTTAGCTTCAGACTATGATTCCATGCAGTTGGAGGATATCAAAACCTGTTATCAAAACACGCAATATAATACACTACAAATACAAAAGTAAATGAACAGCAAAGGTAAAACCACCCGTTTCCACCAGATCCCGCAGGACCCGCAGGATCCCAATACCAAAGCAACTCTTTATCATGCAAGTGTTTTCCAGCCTTTACTGGTACAAGTCCACAGTCTCAATGACGTCCTGGAGGCACATTACAGAGAGATCCTATCTTATCTGTTTGGTAACCATGGCAATTTCAGTTAGGACCTCATTTAGGACAAAAGCTATTACAAAATGACATTTCTTAAGTACATAATCTTATCTTAACTACAGATAGGAAAATGGTATTACAGAAGCATCCTAACGCCACAAAAAACCATAGCCAACTATAAAAATCACATAATAATAGCCCTGTCTGAGAATGACGTCACATTTATTAATGATATAAGATGAAGAACAGCGATGTTTGATGGTGGAAAGACTTTGTGAACACCCAAATTATGTGCTGCACTTTGACAACAAAACTCTGACAAATAATTACAGACTCCTATGAAATAAAAGGATTATGCTTTGCCTTTTCTACCAAGCTTATCAAAACTTTACTTAATGAAAAAGCACCACTTATTTTGTTTCTCCATTTTAATCTCAGTTATTTCTATTATCTAAGTTTTTCCGTGTTAATTCACAGCAGCTGTTTGCGCGTATTGGTTGATTGGTAACAGACCTTGAGCTGATTACCGAACTCGAAGGAGGGGTTTAAGATTTCCTAACTACAGATAAGAGGAAATTTTGTAAAATCCTAAATCAACTAAGATTTGCTTCTGTAATATAAATTTGTGAAAAATCCTAAATT
This sequence comes from Squalius cephalus, assembly GCF_949319135.1. NCBI lineage: Eukaryota > Metazoa > Chordata > Actinopteri > Cypriniformes > Leuciscidae > Squalius > Squalius cephalus. Next base: position 9,762,359 of record NC_137131.1, read on the forward strand.
AACTTGTCAGATCTTAACTTAAGACTTAAGATAGAACGTTTCTGTAATACGCCCCCTGGTAAATATGGCTCAGGTTCCTATAGGATTTTTCCAATTTTATCAGTTTTGATGCAAACATCAAAGTCTTACTCAAAAAAAGTAATAGTAGGACCTTTCTTCAACAAGCGGCAGTGAGGTACCACTCATGTCCGTAGCAAAAAACATTTGTGTTACGCACCAAATAATAAAATAACTCAAATTAATTAGATTAAAAAAGTAATTATTTAGTATAGATACTTACAGGTCTTGTACTACTATATACTGGTGGGGTATGAGGCCGTCAACCCCGTTGTGCCTGCCCTCCCACCAGTCCTCAGATGCACGATGATACAGCAAAAGGGATGCGCCTTTTTTGAAGGACAACTCTCGAGGAGTCCGACCCATGTAGTCAAACTTTGCGATGGCTTCAATCTGCTCCACCTCTGTGTGTGTATGAGAAAGAGAGAGGAACAGTGAAACTAGGGCTCATTAGCATGTTTGCACAGAGAATTATGTCAACAAATTTTCAAAGAGCTTCAAAGCACTGCAACAGACTCAAATCTGTCATGCTCCCAGCTGATTCTCAGCAAAACATACATACACACACACACACACACCATGTCCAGATCAGTTTCCAATTTGTCTGTCCAGACCTAACGCAAAACTACTGCACAACACTGAACACACACACACTCTTGTACATCTATCTTTATGAGGACATTCACTGACACAATGCAATCTCTAGCCGCTTACCCTAACCTTACCCATCACAACTAAATGCCTAACCCGAACCCTTACCCTAAACCTACCCTTAACCTAATTATAACCGTATCCCTAAAACCAAGTCTTGACCCTCAAACAGGCCTTTAAAGGGGTCTCAGAAAGTGAGGACCGGCCAAAATGTCCTCACTTTACTCTATTTGTCCTCACTCCAATGGTCTAAAACTCAAACTGGTCCTCACAAAGATAGTTGTACAAGTACACCAACACACTATATATTTACATATACATTTATTCATTTAGCAGACGCTTTTATCCAAAGCGACTTACAAATGAGAACAATAGAAGCAGTTAAACTAACAATTGGACAACATTATGCAAGTGCTCCGATCTTTTTTTATTTTTATAAATAGATATAGAATAGAAGAGAAAGTGTTAGTATTAATACACAAAAACAACAACAACAACAAAACAAAAAACTAACTTTTGAACAATGCAATATTGCTAAGACAAAAATACTGTTCAACATCAACAGGCTCATGCACAGCAAAAGGTTAATTTATTTCTCAAATAGACCCTATATTCCATATCATAAAGATTCACAGTCATCACATTATGGTCTTACACATCAGAGGATATGATCTCATCAGGACCACAAAGAAACAGGCACAGTTCTAATACAGATGGGCTACTAAAAATGCAAACTGGACTTTATCTAAATCCTATCAAATCTGCCACCCAGCTTCCATTTAACGTGACCAATGCCATCATATGACCACAGATCAGTTCACGCTTCACCCCCCACCCCAGACGCTGCCAGGGGCAAACAGACAGTGGGGTCATTCAGGGTTAAGGAGATATACAGAGCAAATCAGCGTTTGGCAGAAATCTCCAAGTCAACTAAAAAAAAAAACAATCAGTTTCATTAGGATCTCCACCCAGGGGTGAAATTAAATCCAGGCATGGCACAGAAGTGGAAGGAAAGAGGAAGAATGGAAATGAAGAGAGAGAGAAAATCAGCCTTTGCTGTTCTGTATGTCGTCTGATTGTTTCCATTGTGACTGCACCTGATTGGCTGGATTGAAGGCTCAGAATCTGATTGCGGTTTCTCAGCATGTGTCGAGGGTTACAGGGAAAGTTGAGATAACGCTGTTTTGGAGCTAAAGCATGTGACTTCAAACAGTCCTGAAGTCATGCATAAGGTGGGCTTTAGCTGATGAGCTCCAGAGAGAAGGGTCATTTATCCTGAAGTATGCGTTTAATTCAAAATTGCAAGACATGGCTGGTCATTCAATCACAATTTGTCTTTTATAATCCACCTTATTTTTCAATGCAGAAGTAAGCTATTTCCTGTGAAGGTGCTGGATTTCTGATTAATTAGGTGCTATAGGTAAATCACTAGAAGAATGATTTACCTATTCAGCTAAACGACTAAATGTAAGAATGAGAAGTAAACTTGAGCTACAAACCAGTCTGTTTATGATTATGACGATATATTAAAATAATAGGATAACAAAAACCAGTTTGCAAGCAGCATAACAGACTGTTTTTGTACAGGAAGCCTTCCACATTTTAACTAAAAATAGATAGCCCACTAGGTCACTTATATTATCTGAATGTACTCCATTTTAAAGTCACCATGAAATCAAAATCGACATTTCTTGCTTTTTATGGAATATTGCAGTATTTATTATAAATGATTTATCCATGCACATCATTATTGTTTTTCGGCGTGAGGACAAGACAATCTGTCACTCACATGAGATCACAGCAATAGCAAACCACAACAATCCAATCAATTACCGATGGACAAAATCAAGTCTCGCCCCTAATTTCTTTTTCTGTTCCGCCCTACATTTTTTCTTGTTCAAGAAGTTGTTTCACTCGATATATTTCACAATAAGGAAGAGAAGATTATTGTAACTTCCCTTTCATGCCAACTTTAAAAATTTGTAAAAGGAACTGCAGTAATAATTTCTTTATGTGTAAAACTTTAAAGGTGCAGTAAGCGATTTCTGAGAAACGCTGCTGAAAGTGGATCGGACTGAGCACCACAATACACTAGTAGCCAATCGGCAGTAGGGGGCGTGTCCACTCATGATGAGGGAGAAGAGAGAGTGAGCAAGAGGTTTGAAGAAATACTGTAGAAAGAGAGATGGCTGAAAGACATTACAAAAAAGAAAAGGTCAGAGGAATTATTATTGCATTGCGTGTTCGTTAATTCTGGGGGCGGAGCAATGAACTGAGGGGTGTGTTTATCAAGAGTGTTACTCAGAAATCGCTTACAGCACCTTAAAGTGGAAAAAAGTGCACCTTTAAATAGAAAAACAAACAATGCTCTATTTTTTGTGATAAAAAATATCAATTCTTAATTCATCAGTTAAAGGGTGAACCGTTTTAGAGAAACTGAAAAAAAACTTGGTATGACTTCTTTAATGAGCAGCATGCTGTATGCGTGAGATAGTATCAGCGGTGTGGCTGATGTTTTGGGTTAGCGAGCGAGTGCAGCTCCATCAATCAGTAAATGAAGGGAGCAGGCGCAGGAAGCCCCGTGAGACCTGTTTACTCACCCTGAACAAAGAGTGTGCAAGAGAGAGGGAGAGAAGGAAAACAAACTGATAAAGCCAAAGGAGGAGGCAATTAAGCAGAGAAAACCAGGGGCTGAAAGAGAGAGATGAAGCGCAAAGATTGCTGAAACTGGGCCGAAAGAGATATTTCCGTCTGCTTCTTCATTTAATATAGCAACGGAAACGTTGCTAGACAATGTTATCATTTATATTTGAGAAATGAAGAGGGTGAGGCGGGGGAGAGGAAAAAAGCAGAGAGAATGGCTCTTTTTAAGACGACCTGGAATCTCACATAACCGTGTATGAATCTGTGCTGGCAGTTTTCATCTTTCTTATCTCCTCATAGCCCACCAGCCAATAAGGATACACACTGCTTAAAGGGCACAACTCTGATTGGCTGAACTAGATGTCAATCATAATATTCACCAAACACCACAACCTGGTGTGTATGAAGCATTTCTTTATTATTTATATCTTCTTAATCAGTATTTTGGTTGTTTTCCTGTAAAAAATAAAATTAAATAAAAAAAAAAAACCTTAAAAGCGAAAAATAAAAATGACCTTTATTATTATTACCTAATAGTTTTTTTTTAAAAAACATTTTGAAAGCAAAATTGTACACACAAAAACAAAAATGACAATATGACTTGGTTTCAGAGAATATATCATAAATTCATTTTTTTTTATCCCACTGGAAATTTTTTATTAATACTAAAAACAAGAACAAACTATTTACCAGAGGGGGAAGAAAAATCTATTTCATTTGATATACTCACTAAAAGCATGTAACATCTGAGACATTCTTGCTGCTCAAGTAAATGCATTTCATATTAGGACAGTTAGATGTTTTACTGGAAAACACGACACAAATGCAAATTTAGAATTTTTGAGGAAAGAAATTAGCGCAGTCAAAGTCTCATATTGGCGGTGGTTGTATGTATGAATAATATATATATACTATATATTATTCATACAACCACAGCCAATATGAGACTTTGACTGCACTCATTTTTTTCCTCAAAATTTCTAAATCTGTATTTTCTTTTATTTGTATTTTTTTTAGATCAACTGTTTAGATCAAACTGATTATGGCCCAGATGTTTCAATGCCAGTTTTGACATCAATTAGGTGTTTGCCATGCATGTGCGTGCGCACACACACAAACACAACTTTTCTGTTTTTTAAGCAGCAATATGTGGTCGTTTTGATTCCATTCACTCCAAAGGCTAGCATACAAATCTGACTGTGCTTCTATTGACTAAGCTACAAACCTCAAATGCTGATTTCTGCTTTTGATTATTTGTGGTCTCTTATGCAATAGAATTGAATACAACATCCTTCCATAAGAGACAATAATAAGAGTGTGTATAAAGCAATGAATGATTGCAAAAATGGGTGTACCATCATCGCTTGTGTGTGGTTCGGTGCAGTTGTCTGCTTCATCAATGGTGCCTGGTTCACTATGAGGGCTGTCACTGTGTGAATATACAAACACAAAGAGAGGGAGACGTTTAAGAGCACAGTAAACACAATAGCTGCACATGTGATAATGCCAGCATTGGAAAAACCATGGCAATTACAGTTTTGCAATGTCATGCCATTAGTTATCAATCCTGATAGTATCAATATGAAAGACTCCATCAAATGGTTTGATGAGCATAGAGGACTAAAAGCCACAAGTCACATTTATTGAACTTATTTACATTTATTACTAAATGTCCGGGGTACTTAATGGAAGTGGTTTGCTTTGATTATATATGAAAGCAAACCACTTCCATTAAGTACCCCGGAATATCATGTGAAAGCCATGGAATATTAATCTGCTAATCTATTAGAACAATAGTATATATACAGTAAAAGAACCATATTATTTTCCATCTGATACCAACCACCACTGTAACACTACAATCATTTTTGTACGGGTTCAATCAAATTTTATAACCATCTGTTTTATAAGTAAAAATATAGCTTTTAGCTATAAGTTCCAAAAGTCATCCAAAGGTATTCATCTACATATGACCTGAGTGCTAAACTCCCCATTCATTTGGAGTAGAGCTCAGTTTAAGCCACAGCTGGATTTAATGGAGAAATTATGACATTCCTCAGTAACAACAAAATCCAGCTAAAATCTTCAAACTCACCAGTACTCCTCTCCTCCAGTCATGCATTTCTCATAGACAGGGCCGTCCAGCTCTCGCAGACTGGGGAAGATGACCTCATTGTGCATGATGATGGTTTTAATGACCTCATTAACATGAGCCTGGCAGGCCACAGGGTCCTGACCGTCCGGGATGGGCATCAGAGTGGGTCCAAAACAGATGGCAAGGTTATATGGGTCCATCATGTTCTCGTCACTGTACTGGGACAGACTAGAAAGATGAAGAGACAGAGAGAGAGAGAAAAAAAAGCTTTTTACATGATCTAATACTGCAGGAGTAACTTTTTAAAAAACGTATTCATCTATTTCAAAACATTCATTCATAACTTTATTCCAGAGAATTCATCTTCATGTACAGTGCATTATCTTTCAACAGAGGAGAGCTCATCTCTCATTGGGAACTCTCGACTGAAGTTCACAGCTGCAAGAGCTGCGGGCACCGACAGCAAATGAAAGTGGGGAAGAAGTCAGAGGGAAAACTCATGACGTGAAATCAAATTCTCTGTTTGGTCTGGGGGAGGGTGAGGACAGGAAGCATTAATAAAAAGCCAGGAGAAGAGGACAGGTATAGTACAGTACAGACTGATGGCTTTATTCCTGGCGTAAATACTCTCTAAAGCACTCCTTGACAGACATGGTCATAAATTAGACAAGAACAGTGGGGGCTGTTGAATAGCTCTTTGTAAATATAATGAATGTCTTTGCTTGAGACTGCTGCTATTCATATAAATGGTGATTTACTAGGAGATTTACAGTGTAAAGACAGAGAAGCTGTGAAGACGGTAATGCGGTAAAATTATAGATTAGCCTCCCGCTTTTGAGAATGTATGTGCGTGTGTGATTGTGGACCAGCTGGTTCAAAGTATGGTACACGAAACGGCCACTTACTGATTGAGAAAAGCAAACAGGTATCTCAAGACAATGATGATGGTGCGAGGAAGGGTGACGATGATCTGCTGGATGTGGTGGGCTCTTTCAGCGGATGACTCAAGCTCTGAAACAAGTAACCGACAAACCAACATTCAAATAAAACAAGCCACAGCTCCACATTCAAAGTTTACAAACTGCTCAAAGCTTTGGGGTTGGTATGATTTTTTAAAAATGTTTTTGAAAGAAGACTTTTATGCTCACTAAGGATGCATTTTTTAAAAATACTGTAAAAACAGTAATATTGTGAAATATTATTACAACTTAAAATAAGTTATCTATTTTAATATATTGTAAAATGCAATTCATGTTTTTGTGGAAGCAGTGATATATTTTTTCAGGATTTTTTAATTAATAGAAAATGAATAGACAGCATTTATTGGAAATATAAATACTTTCGAACAACATAAATATCTTTACTGTCACTTTTGATCAATTTCAAGCATTCTTGATTAATAAAAAAAATTATATATAAAAAAAAAACAGAAATCACAAGTCACAACACAACACAATCTGTGTTTCATTTAACATTCTCTTGACAGACATAAAAAAAAAAAAGAATTGGAAAGATAAAGCCAAGTTCCAATAAGAGCATACAACAGATAACAGGAATCTATGGAGTAATTTCAGATTGAATCACTCCAGTGACATTTTGAGCATTCCTGCATGTGAATGCAACACTCACTGATGGTGGAGATCATATCCAGGAAACGCTCCTTTGGGAACAAGGGGTTTTCCAGCCCCCTGAAATACAGCTTAAGAACACCTGCCACTGAGTTGATGTCCTGATCGCTCTGATCATCAACCAGTGGGTCCTCACCTGAAAATATTTTATTAAATAAATAAGTCAGTTAATGAATACATGCAATTTATTAAGAAAGGGTCAACAAAAAAGAGTTTCATCTCAATCCACTCCTAAATTCCCTATGATGTGAATCAGTTGAACATGAACACAAATTTGGGCACTAGCAGACAGCTTGATCTACTTAATATCACTGCATGAAAAGTGGGATTTTCGACAGTTACCGGCGCTGTAGATTGTCGTGAAAGTTCAGGTTTACGACTGCAAACGGCAATTTACAGGCAACACTGCAAACTGTCGGAAATTGACGTGGGACTTGCTTGCCCCATGACACCCCTCCCTCTAATGCTTTAACATGTAAATGAGACTGCTGTGAGCTTTACAAATGCAAATGAGGGTAGCAGGGGGAGTTTTATCCCAGGTGACTAAAAGGTATTAACTTAATTCTAAAAAAAATACAATACAATACAATATTTATTTATAACGCACAATTAAAAACAGCCAAGGCTGACCAAAGTGCTGTACAGGGCAATAGATAAAATGCAGGGCAGAAACAGGACAATAAAAAAAAAAAAAAAATAAAAAAAAAAAGCCAATAGTTGTATCATAGTCAAGGGGTATTAAAAGCAAGAGAAAATAAATAAGTTTTCAAGGATGTTTTGAAGATGGAAATTGAGGGAGCTAGTCTGATATAGAGGGGTAGACTGTTCCAAAGTTTTGGGCCTGCAGTCGCAAAAGTGCAGTCGCCTCATTTTTTAAGTCTGGATCTGGGCACGATGAGAACACAGTGATCACTGGATCTCAAAGTACGAGATGGAGTGTACGGGCAGAGGAGATTGGTCAGATATTGGGGGCCGGTTTGTTAAGAGCTTTATACACAAATAGTAAATTTTTTAAATCAATCCTGAATGTGACAGGTAGCCAGTGGAGTTTGAATAAAATAGGGGTGATCGACTCATATTTGCGTGTCCCGGTGAGACCCCAGGTAACATTTTTCTAAAAGGTATTTACTTAATTCTAAGAAAATCTCTGGTATTAATAGATCAGGCTCAGTAAAGCCTAATTATAGACTTTAGCTTAAATTGATATATTTAATGAAAGTAGCTAGATTAGTTACTATGTGTCATTAGCAATAGCCAATGTTATGTAAAAAAGACACAAAACCATTTATTTCAACAAGTAATTTCAATCAGGCTTTGCCACAAAGGTAAAATGTGCATTCCATGCAAACAGCATCACAATCTCTTAGAGCCCAACCACTGTGCATAATACAACACAAACAGAAGATTGTATTTGACTCATGCTGCATACACACACGCAATGACAAGAATTATGCCTACTGTACATATAGAGTTACAACTACGATTAGAGTTGTTTGCATAAAATGTACCGTGAACATTCACATGTTTGCCCTGTGATAGGCCACAATTTATCTCTATAGGCTAAATACTATTTTCTCAATTCTGTGCATATATTTTTACTTAGATCAATTGACATGATGCTGATAATGACAATATTGTGTGTAAGTAACTTTTTTGTTACTTTTCTGGCCTAGTAGTAGTGTAAATATACCTCGTTTCTATTTTGCATTAAAAATGTGTGTGGCCCCTTTAAGAAATCCTTCTCTTCTCGCGCTACTATTCACTTGTGCTGGACGCGTGCGCGCGACCAGAGACGCCATTTTACACTGTTCAGGAGAGCTCCATGACGGTGCGTGCATCGAGCGGATTCTGTGTTATACGTTCTTCTTTCTTGGTAAATATTACTCCAATATCTTTAATATGCACAAATAAGTTGTGAAGCGAAGTTAAAAGAACATTTGATGTGTACATTTTTGTTTATAGATTTATTTGGAGCGCATGTGTGACGAGTGAACCTCGTGGTGATCGGACGGTAAAGGATTGGGTATGTACGTTTCATGGTTTATGGGGGAAATTTTCTGATGGCATGTTTATTTGATAAATCTGTTAATTAGTTGAATCTATATTCTGTGATTATACAGTATAACTTAATGGTTAAATGCATATTTCTGGTTCCGCATGGCATGATTAAACGTGGGTTGTGGCTTTGTTAAAGTGCTTTTATTTCTCTTGTAACTTAGGCCTAACGTTACCTCAGCCACTGCCGTATTCCAGTTTGTGTTATCATATTTAATTGTAACGTATTTTGGTTTGGAGAAATCAATTTAAATCTGACCAGTTGCAATGTATTACACTGTATTTCAGTATGAATTGAGTTAAGTATTCTGTGGATTTGGGCATTGATCCACTGGTTAAGCTTTTTGTGACATTTGATTGTCATCTTCAAATTTACTGTAAACTGTTTCTACAATTTCTTTTTTTGTTGTTGTTTTTTTGTTTAACTAGTGAAATCTATTTTTTTTTCTTGTGAAATCTCTTCGAACAAGGCAAACTTTTTTCTTAATCAGACTTTTATGTGTTTAATTGTGCTTCCATTGACCGCTGTCACTTATTTTAAACAGCAGTCAGAATAAAACCCCAATTTCAAAAAGCATAGTTTGCTTCCGGTGTGTATTTCTTGAATTTCACCCGGTTGCATTTTTTCTCCTTTATTTTTTTTATTTTATTTTATTTATCCTTTATTTTACCAGGTGATGTCCCATTGAGATAGTCAAATCTCTTTTACAAGGGAGCCCTGGGGCAACAATTACACAGGTTACACAGAATCACAAAACAGAATAAATAAACATAAAAGAAAATAACATAAAAGGCTCATTGAAAACATGTGCATTGTTCAAATTTGGATTGTTTAAGTAATTGTTTAAAATGTTCAAGTGGGATAAGAACAGAAAGCTTCAAAACCTTTTGGAGTAAATTCCAACACCAAGGAGCAGCATAACTAAAAGCTGTCTTACCAAATTCAGTTGTTACACGTGGGATATTTAGAGACAGAATGTTAACGGAGCGGAGATTGTAAAGGTAATGATTCCTGGTCAACAAACTAGTAAACTTTATTGTTTAATATTACTGTGACTTATGTTGTTCTTATTAATTTTACTGTGACTTATGTTGTTCTTATTAATATCACTCTCAATTAATTGTTTTCCAGCTGCCTATAAGACATATTACACGACAGTGCGCAGGAGCTTCAGGTACAAACAACCAGATCTTGCATTGCAGGCGGAAGCTGTGGTGAATTCAGCTCGGAGTCGAGCGATAAGAAAGACGGTACGATTTATTAGATTAGTTTTTGCTCAATGTGACTATTTTTCAGGTGCATTAATAGATGTGTGTTGTCCATACGCAGTGTATTGCGCAGTATTGATTATCTTTATTGGTTTTTACAGCTGCTAGAAGCGAGACAGAGTGTGCTAGCTGAGGATGAAGTGGGCCTTCGGAAGTGTGCTACCATAGACCTGATGTCTGATGAGGAAGACGGCATCGTCGGCGGGATGTCTGGATGGATTGTGCGACCTCCGTCCTTTCGCAGCCAGGAGCTCACCGAGCTCTGTACCACGCTGCAGTCGAGATTAGAGGCGACTTGTAAATAATCCTGTAATTTACAGGAAGCAGTATGCCATCTTCACAACTCTGAGACAAATTGTGGGCGCTACGAACTGGATCAAGGTAAAAAAATAAAAAAAGAATCTTACATTCTTTTATTTTTTTACTTTCATATAAACTTACAAACATTTTAAAGGTAAGATTCAAAGAATATTCTTTCATTCTCTTGAAAATAGATCCGTTATAGTTTACGATCTTAATCATACATGTTTCCACAGAGTAACCTCGCCTCATAACGAGGGCGTAACCTCACATTTACTCAGAGCCATGTCTGCAAGTCCAGATTTTCATGACACTGATCATGACGACATTGTAAGTAACTTTTACTGTTTTCTCCTTGTTTCATTTTACTGTGACTTGTGTTGTTTTTATTCATATCACTCTCATTTAATTGTTTTCCAGCTGCCTGTAAGACATACTACGAGACAGCACGCAGGAGCTTCAGGTACAAACAACCAGATCTGGCATTGCAGGCCGAAGCTGTGAAGAGTTCAGCTCGGAGTCGGGCGAGAAGAAAGAGGGTAAGATTTTTAGTCAATGTGACTATTTTTCATGTGCATTAATAGATGTTTTGTGTCCATACACAGTGCATCACAGTACTGATTGTCTGTATTGTTTTTACAGCTGCTAGAAGCGAGACGGTGTGCTAGGTGAGGATGACGTGGGCATTTGGAAGTGCGCCACCATAGATCTGATGTCCGATGAAGTTCAACCACCAGCCAGGAGCTCACAGAACTCTGTGCTACGCTGCAGTCGAGATTAGAGGCGACTCCTAAATACAGGGCAACACACCACAGACGTTTTCAAAGTGGATCGAATTCAGAGAGAGCGCCGCTAGTCACCTACAGCTCCGAAGATGAAAACAGACACTGAGCTTCCAATATGTTGTGTGTGCAGATGATCTATGCTTTGTACATAGGTGTATTGTTTTGTGTTTGTGCTAATAAAGCTCTTTCTTTGAATAAACAGCATGTCCCTGGCAAATTTTCCTTTCCTTTATAAATTCATGTCCTTGATGGTAATAGTGTAGTAGTCGATAGGTTAACAATGACATGAATATACCACAGAATAGCATATTATGAATATAAAAAAATAATTTATATATAATTTATATGAATATTATAATTTTTTGAATTTATAATGAGCGAGGGTGACCAATAGTAACAGATCTGCCAACCAATCACGAGTGATTTTTCTTGTTTAAACCACGTGGGTTCAACCAATAGTGAGTGAGGAAATTCAAGCCTTTCTCTGGCGGGAGCTGCTATTCATATGGTAATTAGAGCCATTCACACCTCCGGCGCGAGCGCTCTGCATACGTCATGGTTCGTTTCCGACAATATTCGGCACAGACGAACGCGACGTTCACAGGCTGTAAATTGTCGTTAACTGCCGAAAAATAGGGAGATTTACGGCCGTTTACGGGGTCGGAAATCCCAATTTTCATGCAGTGTATATTAAGTGGATCAAGCTGTATGCTAGTGCCCAAATTTGTGTTCATGTTCAGCTGATTCATATCATTGAATCATCATCCTAGTATACTAGGATGCTGATGATTCAATTACCTGTAACAAGGTTGCACATTAAAACATAGCTATTTATCAACAAGATCACTGTACAATTTTTATGACTGATATTATTCTAGTACCATTTGTTTGCCTTGCATCTCACTTGTAGATGAAATATGCGGTTGTCCTCCATATCTGACTTATTATTATTTCTAATGTTACAATCCGATTTAGACCTTTAGGAAGGGAAGAGGAATATTGTACATTTTTTGGTGATTTTCCTGCTATTGTACTTCATCTTGTACATGTTCTTACAATATACTTAATTACAAAAAAGGGAGAATATAGCAAACAACCCACACTCAGGGGTTTCAACAGTGCATTCTGGGAAATTCTAGGCAGTGAATGTTTCAGTGCAATGATGGTAATTACGATGATGTTAAAGCCCAAGAAATGACAGACTCTGACACCATATGTGAATCTCAAAACCAGGCACATGATTGTCTCTATCTGCAAACATGAGCTAAATGTAGAATCAATTTGTTAAACAGTAAAGCTTTGGTAAATTGAAACCTGCTTTCAAATCTAATTTTATGATGTTATTTTCACCCTCTACTCGGAAAACAACATTCACAGTTCAGAAAGTAAAAAAAAAAAAAAAAAAAAAGAACCGAAAATTAATCACAGTTCATCTTTAGGGGGACTAACCTCTTTCAAATGAATTTTTAATATCATTGACTTCCACCTGAGATCCAGGAACTCGGAATATGCCTTGTTGTTGCAGCCCTGGCACAGGAAAATAAATAGAAACATGAGTCGCAAACTTGTCAAGGCATGATATTGCATTATCTTAGTTCAAAACAAGATGAGCACAGAAGAAATTGCAACATTTTCCTCTAAGGGATACTTTATTTTTGGCACATATGAGTTTTGTTAAAGTGGTTCCAGTCATTTTCTAAGATTTCACTAGATCCTGAGGGAAAGCCTGATATCTTAAAGCAATAATCTCACAGAAAGAGTAGATTAGGTTCCTGTTAGCAATCTTTGAGGCAGCACAGAGAATTGAGAGTTTATAGCATTATCATTTTCTGCCCTGACATCCATAAACATTTATAGTCTCTAGCAGAATAATAAATCATCTATCCACAGCATATTTAGCAGCCAAACCGATGTCGTTCTCTAAATTCTCTGACTTCAGTTTCACCCTGACAGATGGACTTTATATGGAACTTTTTCGAAAGCATCACGGGAACAGTAAAACTTACAACAGATGAGTCCTTATTCAAATTAGCATCTGTGTCTCTGTGATTCAGAGTGTGGATCGCTCTCTGAATGATAAGGGGCTGTGTTGTTTTTGGAGAGCTCTCTTAATGGTTTCCAGTAGCTCCTGAGTCAGCAGGTTTATCTGCAATCAATTAGTGACCTTTCCTTGAACCGCTTACCATATAGATTAATGTATCGAATACAGCTCTCCACCACCAGAGGAATGGGTTGACCTGAATCCTGAAAGACAACAATCATTACAAAATGGCACCAGTTTTAAAGCAGCGGCTGAGATTTAAAGGGATAGTTCACCAAAATATGACAATTCTGTCATTATTTACTCACTCTCATGTCATCCCAAACCTGTAAACTTTTTTCTTTAAAGGAAAACAAAATATAATATTTTAAAGACAGCTTTGTACATACAATGTAAGTCAAACAATGGACCCAATATATTAACTTTCATTTTATGCCCAATTTTTTTGTCTTTTATGCTCTGCAGAAGAAAGAAAGTCATACATTGTGAGTAAATGATGACAAAAGTGAACTTTTTTTTTTTAGGTGAACTATCCCATTAAAAGGTGCACCTGCACATTTTCCCTCATTTAAAAGAACAGAAAAGTACTAATAATAGTAGCTAAAATTATGATTAATATCACATACAATCATGATAAACCTAATTAAAACTGTTGTATTTTACATGGAGCAAGTCGCATCATTGGGCCATTACTATCTCTGTAATTCATGCTATTGGACATACTTTCTTGTGGAATATGAATATAGAATTAAAACAGATTTTTCAAGGCCAATACTATGACTGGATTTTTATCTTATGTGAGTGTACATTATTTTAATTTTATTGTGTATAGTGCTGTCATTTCGATTAATCGCGAATAATCGCATCTAACATAAAAGTTTGTGTGTGTGTGTGTGTGTGTGTGTGTGTGTGTGTGTGTGTGTGTGTGTGTGTGTATATATATATATATATATATATATATATATATATATATATATGCACATACACACATATACACACGTGTGAGTGTGTGTAAAGTATTATATTTTATATTTCATATATACACACACACACATAATATATTTACAAACTTTATGTTAGATGCGATTAATCACAATAAATGGATTTGACAGCACTAATTGTGTAACAAAATTAATATATTTGCGTATCAATATGTGCAGAACTTTTAAAAATGTTTTAAATGGCAAAACTGCTTGGTGCACCTTTAAAAAAGTAACAATTTTCTTTGGTTGTTTTAGTAGAGAAAAAAGCAAAGCATTAAGCATGTCTGTCCTTCAGAGCATTACACAATAGAAAAAATTATTAAAAGTTCAGCCAAGGCTGCTGATAGCAACTCATCCTAGGTCGCTACAGAAAGCTCATTAGAATTTCTCTTTGAACTCTTGTGGAAAGAAACAAAGACAAGCCATTTGTCTAAGCAAATGTATTACAGCCTTATCTGAAAGGTAAAGACAGTCCATGGCTGGCCCTATTCTACAGTACCTGATTGCGGGTACGAGCATTCCGTCTTCCCCTAGGACACAAAGCAGCGTAGAGCAGAGCAGAGGAGTGAAAGAGGTGAGAAAAATCACAGTTAGAGAGGAAGGGACGACAGAATTGCCATGGAGACGACGGTGTCGTTGTGGTGACTGGGTGGAATAGCATTAGGACGGCTGCTTGAATGGCTTGAGATGCAGTAAAGGGAGACATGTGGAGAACGTGATGCCCTTCAGTTCATTTTCTCTGCTATTTAAAATGTATTTTTAAACAAAATAGTTTAAGTTTAATGGGTAATCGACCACTTAATTGCATAAATTATGCATCAAGGCAGTTGCTTAACAACTATTGAGCCCTGCTGAGTCTCTATTTAGGCAGGAGGGCATCAGCTGCCACCCTTATCATCTGCATCATCGCCACCTGGCGAAAGACTGAAATTAACAGAAGCAAATAGAGGGTGTGAGAGCATGAGTCAGTCAGAAAAGATAGACAGATGTTCAGCCATCCCTCCAGCCCACCAGAGGGCACTGTTAGCACCAAAGTCAGTGGGTACCTTAATGAAACTCTCCATATTGCCATTAAACAGCTTATGGTTATAGATGGAACGAGGCCTTGGTTTCCGCAATTTCTGTGGTTTCGGGGGAAGGGTTGGGGGTCTGAGGAATGGAGATGGTTAGATGGAACAAAAACACAAGCAAAATTCCCTCTGAATCACATACGTATATCAAAGACCTTAAATCTATATAGCACAACCCTTTCCTGTCCACACAATCGTGCCATTAACTCTTGCATATGTCTCAGTGGAGGAAACAGCCGATATTGAAGGGTTTAAATAAGCAACAGGCATTAACTGTTGTTCTTTAAAAGATCGTAATTACATCACAATGCTTTTGACCTCAAATTACCCGATAACAACTGCAGGGAGTTTTCTATTCCCTGTAGGAGCACTGAATCGGGCCCTTATTGAAACAATTGCTGTTGTGACAGATTGGTAAATAAATGCAATCAAAGTCAAACATGACATGGCACTGTACTTTGGCTGTAAACCTGAGGGCATAGCGCAAGCTGTTGTTTATATTTGCTGACGTGATTAATCATTAACAGAGATGGGCGAGTTGTATGTTTTCAACGGAATTAGAGTCCATAGAGAATCTATGCATTCTTAAGTATAGACATTGTGACCAAATACCACTTCACTTTATTGTTTAGGTCTGAAACAGTCTATTCAAGTATGTGAATACATATGCTACTAGCTACGCAAGTACAATTTTATATGTTGCTGCAACAACACATGTGCCGGCCAATCATTCGCAGCTACATAACTGCGTTATAGTGTAGCGTAGGTTTCATTTTAAAATTTAAGTAAAGGGCATATGATTATCAATGGCAACACTGGTAGATGTCATCCAACTGAGAGGTCAGAACAGGTCTGCATCTGTTTACCAGGAAGGCTCTATTCTCAGCATTCTCAGACTGTCAGAGGACATTCTGGATAACCCAGCATGAGTTGAGCCCCTGCCAGTGACAGCTTGAGGACAAGTCCCCTTTTGACGGCTGAGAAATATCAAAAAAAAGTTTTATTTTCCCTCTCTTGCTTTTACTAGAGCTTGTTATGTGATTTAGAGTTTGTTTTATCAGCTGAACCTGCAGAAAATGGACCGACAAATAATGTTTTTTTTTTTGTTTTTTTTTAGTCTAAAAATGCCATGAAAACATTTGTGATTGTGATAAAATAACCTTTTTTTCCCATTTAAAACAATAATCATGGATATTGATAATGAATATGGATGAGAAGTATGATGACTGAATCTTATTCTTTAATGACCCCATGGCCTGACAAGTTGAGACCATTTAATTGGACAAAAATCTTTAGATATTGTAGCAAAAGCAAGCTAAGAGAATATCTTCGATCTTAAAAGCAAAGGCTCCAAAAAGGGTTCTTCACAGCAATGCAATCTTAAAAATAAAGGTTCCAAAAGGTACATTTTTCCACTATAAAGGGCCGTTTGTGCAATGTAAATGTTCCATGGATCTTCATGCAATCACAGAAGCCAATTAAGAACCTTTATTTTGTTTCTGAAAAGTGGGAATTTCATCATCATCAGAATTCTTACCTTGTAGTTCCACATTCGGCTCTTTCTCCTGAAAATGAGAGATAAAAGAGGGAGGAGTCAGCAATGTCATTATTAGTATGATCTCATGCACTGGGTTCTAAAGCGCGGTCAGAGTGTACTGAGGGCTATCGTGAGACTGGCCAACACTATTGAAGGCAAGATGAATGGGTTAGCAGCCACACTGCGCTTGAGACAAAGAGGAGCACTGGTCACCCTAGAAACCTTGGAAGGGCCCTGCGGGGTGTCAGATGGTCACATAAGGGAACTAAAAGAGGCTAAATGAGTGTGTGTTTGTATTTGTGTGTATGAGGGTATGTAAAGAGTGGGTGTGCATCAAGGGATTCATTTCACACTGGTGACACTGAGCGAAAGCTGTGTCAGCTCACTAAGCTCTTTGTCCCAATATTCAGTGTGCCCAAAAGGGTTCCCTGGTATCGCAACGAAACAAACAATGAAAAATATACACGCCCACAAACCAAAACACACAGGAATGTCACAAAAATCCCAGATTATGCAAGAATGTTAAATCTTAAATGTCAGTTTGGGGAAAAATGAGGAAAAAAGACCCAAAATTACACATCTCAAGAGCACCTGCCTTTAACGCGGATCAAGTTTTTTCAATTCTGAATCGCCATGTAATGAGGTGGAACCACTAATGTTTTTACATGGGTACTTTAGTGATCTGAAGTGGCCCCTCAAATCATTTCATTTCACTAAATCTGCATATCAAATGGAGTGGTTCCCGTGTGCCTTTGCTTTGCCCTCTAAAATCATTTCAAAAACTGAAAGGCTTTTTGTCTTGCCAGCTCAGGGGTTAAAAAAAGACTCTCAATCCTTTCCAAACAAGTTTCTGGATAGCGGTTAGGGAGGATCTGGTTTACCTACAGGACAGTCACAAACAGAGACAGTTCATTCTTCTACATCACTCATTCAAATGATAAGCGTGAGCATTTAAGCCAGGTGGCTGGCGCCATGGCAACTCCTGATAACATTATCGGAGAGAATTAGATGTGCCAAGCTAATTGGCTTAATGGATTGAGGGTCAATTAGGTGAATAATTTAAAAACATGGGCGGTACCTGCTACAACCTTATGTGATAAACTCGTGTATATGCACCATACGCACTAACTAACGCACACACCTTGGCTAGCCTCGAGTGTCTGGTTTTTACTCAGACGAAGAGGTGAAGTGTAATTGAGCACACAGTCTGGTGAGGGGAAGAGGCCAGGACTGGTCAGCTATCATATACATAGATGGCTGGACTCAGCTGGGGAGTCCCACAGTGTGCCGTCATTAGATTATGAGCTGCCGCACAGGCAGCTGCTGAAATCCCCCCCCGGTGCCACTAGCTGATTGATTGGGCGTAAACTGCCCGTAACAGAAGTGACAAGAGGTCTTATGGGAAATGTGGCCATGAAAGAAGGGTCTCTATAATCATCTGACAACAAAAGGGCGCAGACTTAAAGGAATATTCAAGGTAATTTTTAACTAAATGAAAATATTATCCTTCAGTTTGTAAAAACAAATAGGAAGCGCGTTTACACCAATGCACGCACAATGGCAGTCTTTTTTGTTAAATCATTTAAATGGATTCTTCAGACACTGATCATTAGATAACAACATTTCAGTCAAAGATTTTCTTGAGGCATTTACTTCAAAAAGGTCTTTGACTGAAACATTATTATTTGCCTGAAGAAAGTCTTTGGTAGCCTGGCAAGCCAGACCTAACATCTTGATGTCAACTCACCATAGACACGGCTCAATCCGAGGGGCGGGATAAACGGCTGTCTTTCAAATTCCCTCTGCACGCATCAACCAACCAGAGCGTTTTCCCAACAGCGGAGCTAACGTTAGTTGATAGATTCAACTTTTGAATCTGGCCGGCAAAACTACGAACACATCTTCCTTTTTAAAGAATGACTTAAGTGCCGTTCTTTGCTCTTTTCTCAAAGAAAAACTTAACTCCAAGTCCTCCAGAGTCGCGGCCAAAGCCAATTCGAAAGACTGTTCGCCAGAAACAGCAGCTCTTCTTTGTTTTCAAGTAGCAGGGAACCGTCGCAACTCTGTCGTCATTATGTTAAGCCCGCCCCGCCTACTCTATACACGATGTGATTGGCCTGACCCAATTTAGGTTTTTACAGCTCTGAAAGTCAACGGAGAGTTGCTAGACTACCCTGGCTGCAAAATACATTTTGCTGCCGCTAGGGTGCGTCTAGATTTCTAGGCTAAGTCTTTGGCATTGGTATAATAAATCAACAAAATCTACAACAGTGTTTTATCTGCCCCCCCTCCCCCTCCAGTTTTAGTGTGTCGATACAATGCTTGTTTTGATTGTTTAATTCCAATTTTTATTAACAACCTAAATGTAGGTCTAAATTGACTACGGCGATACACTGTGGAATATAGGTGTGAGATTTACTGTAAACATTAGGTTGAAAATTACCCAAACTTGTGGAGTTCATCTCAGTTCTACCAGCTTTCAATAAGACAAGTAGATGCAAAAAAGAAGAATTTTCACTAGAGGTCTGGTCTTAAACTTTTAGATATCACTTCTGTATGTCTTGTCCAATTAGCCCAGAACCATCCATTAGATATAAACTTCTTGAACTCGCTGTGCAGCAACAACTTTCAATTTCGTACCCAACAGTGACCAAATTTGCAATTAAGTGCCAGAGGCTTAGCTGACACTCAGCATTTCCAGAGAGCAGAGAGAAACTTATTTAATAAACAGACAACTCACCTTCCCCCAGAGTCTGTTTCAGAAGGTCATGCTTGGCCTGCAGCTTAATGATGAGGTTACTGCCGTTCAGGTACTCCTTGAATTTCTGCGACACAGATGAAGGCGTCAGTGAGCTAATGATTTTAATGGGATGTGACTAAAACTGGGGAGTGATGTGTGCTGTGGGCAACAAAGAACAGATTTTGCTGAACTTTGCACGCTGCAAATTCAATCTGTTCCGATAGGAGGATTTAATTTCCGTCTCATTGGTGAGGCATATGCCTTGTCACGAATGTTTTGCGGATTCATGTGTGATGACTGAGTTTGGATAGATAGGACAGGCCGAGTAGACTTTCATATCGGTGTTTGCAGATAGATTTCTGAGGAGAACCATGCATTAAAGATCTACTGATAGTCCAGAGATCTTGAGGACCAGGACTTCATCTTATAAATGGATGATATCGGGTTTGGCCCTCTGATGTCTGAAATAACTAATACTTAGGAGGATTGCCAATCGAATAACAATTGAATTAATTACATATGTCAATAACTTAAATTACAATTAATTGCATATATTACTATATGTCATATAAAAATGGCCTAAAAATAAAAAGCGTACTGGTGGGCCCAGTGCTTATGGTTTGAGAAAACTCACAGTGAAGTAAAAGACTTCTGTCTCCTGCTGATTGGCTCGTCTCTTAGCAATGTTTAACTTGCTCATGTAACTCTCGGAAGCCACGGATTTAATGGACTCTGTGGATCGGCTGTGCTGGAAGGCGTCTGACACATCAAAGTCCTCAACTGTCAGCATGTCTTGTAAGGTCTGCATGGTGGCATCCAAAGTCTTGCGTACCTAATTAAAGCATAGCAGGGACTCAGTAAGGTGAAGAAAAGATGACTATGAACTTTTAGAATATAAGTTACATAAGAGATTTACACTAGCGTTTATTTAAAGGATGCATTAAATTGATCAACAAGTGACCGTTAAAATTGAATGCTGTTCTTTTCAACTTTCTATTTTTCATAGAATCCTGAAAAACTGCAAAAAAAAAAAAAAAAAAGCAGCAAAACTGTTGTGGTGAGCACAAGGGACTTCATTCAAAAACATGAAATCGTACTGACCCCAAACTTTTGAAAGGTAGTGTATATTTCTGGACACCTGACAGTGACGTAAAAAAAACCATTTGTTAATCTTGGAAGCATCAGTTTAGAATAGGTTTAAAATGATACCTAAATCAGTAATGTTTTACACCAGTTTAAAGTTTAAAATAAGAAATAAATCTGAAAACACGTAAATAAGACGTACATTCCTTTTTATTTATTTTTTATGAGGCATTAGAGGCTTCCATAGTAATTTTAATTTGAAAAAGGAAATGTTTAATGAAAAATATTATTATTCTATAAAACATATTTTCTGACATATAAAAAATGTAAAATACTTATTTATCATGTTGTTGTCATATAATGCTGGCAGGGTATGAAAAATACAATAAAATACTGGCCTGATCAAGCCATCAGAAGAAAAAAACAATATTGTGAGAACTTTTACAATAACATTTTCTGTGCCCATTGTACATGAAAAAAATGCTTATTGTTTTGCAAGAACAGGTTTGCAATAACAGGTAAGTGGCACTGTGATACATTCAAACCCACAATATGAGCTTAAGAATATTGAAAGACTCAAAATATGTGTGCACTGGTTGAGAAAACAAATCACAGGAAGAAAAAAAAAAAAAAGTGTACAATGAGCTTCAACCTTGTGTCTGTAATAGCATCTATGTGTCACTTTGATGCATATAAGCCCACAGTGTTTTGCAGCCTAGTTGAATGCTTATGCAGGTAAAACTTTTAAAACCTCAAAACTGAGCAATGGCCCAGACTATATGCTGGCTCAAATATCGGAACCAAATTTGATCCCCATCCTTAACGTCAACAGCCAAACCATACAGTAGTATACAGCTTGAAAACTTCCTAAACCTCTATGCCCTCAAGAGATCCCATTGATTTCTTCAGGATTTGGATTCCATTCGACCCCAGGACCAAAGATCATAGTGACCGGTGTGTAAATTGGCCCCAGGCCCCCACAGATTAATGTGACACATTTCCTACTTGACACAAAATTATCCATTACTAGCTGGTTATGAGACACAAAGTGATAAGGGCAAGATGAAGTCATCAATACACACAGACGGGAGCTATTATAAAGTTCATTAGCACCTGCATACATTTAGTTGGTTGGTAATGTGCCTGAGTTGTATTCGTTCTCCCAAGACAAAGAATTACCCTCACTGAAGACCAAACAAGGAGATAACCGGTCCTTCCCAAAAGAAACACCATTAACAGATGAGTATGCTAAAAATACACTCACAGTTCCCAGGAAAGATGGACTAAATTGCAATGAGTTTGATTGCTAGGCTGAAGTATTCTCTTGAGTGCTTTAAAAACGGCAGAAAAAAATGTATGGGAGTAAAGCTGGGAGCTCTTTGAGTGCTAAAGACTCGTGTGAGAGAGGCAGTTGGGCTTTCTGCAGAGTTATGACACTAAAGAAGCTGATGAATCTTTCTAGTGAGCAGGTGTAAATAGAACTGAAGAGTTTCCAAAGCATTTGGTTGCACCAGCAGGTGTTAAAGTCAACAGGAACTTGAGTTCGCAAACTATTTACTGCTATAATGTGACGTCAGGTGCTTGAAGTGGAGGGATTGAAAATTATAAGAGGGCTTGATGACATCAGCCCAAAAGGAAACTTGCTTCCTTCAAAGATTAACAAAGACACATTTTTTATCTTCGGAATAAAGGTGCAGTCACGTTTACCGTTGTTCCTTGAATTTTCGCAAATTGAATTTTCATTTCAATAGGAATCCACATGATCAGAAATTTCGAGTATGGGCAATAGATTTTGTGGATTTGCCACTGAAAGTGACTTCTGTGTGTGCTATGCTTCATACATCTCTACACTATTGACAGTAGACACTGGATTTTTTGACCGTGAAATGTCTTAATGTGAACTGATGAATCATGATGAACTGAGCAAGATAATAGGGTATATTACGATTTTCATGTTTCATTAGTTTCATCTTATGGGTTCGATGTATGGGTCCACTTTGTAGCTTGTTCTAACATAACCCCACTTAGACAGGGTCATCTCTGATTGACAAGGTAACTCAACCAACCAGTTTTTTTAACTTTGTAAATAACTTTGAGAACAAAGTAGAATATACAGTTGTGCTCCAACAAACTCTGAATACCTCTCAAGATTCAATGCCTTGAACTCTAAAATCCACAAATTAAATTGACTAGATCTTCTACTGAAGCATTCAGTGTAGCTGCCTGGAACGGTATCGGTAAAGTTACCGCACCGTAACTTTGTTTCCCAGCAGACTGATAAAGACCTGCACACCCTGCCTTTTTGGAAATTAGATAAAACCAGTCACATTAAAGCTAGCAATTTTGTAAAACCTTGTTATGTTAGTATGCAATATGCATCACGGTCAGTGAACGGTCTTGTGGGTGTAACATCTGAGGCTGAGCCTAAATAATTATTATAGAGAGGTGAATAGCATGATAATGTCCATGATAAAATGCTGAATGTAGTAATTGTGATGATTCTTACTTCCTCGTTTTCAATCCTGAGTGTGGCCAGGCGGGACTGCAGTTGGTGGTAACGCATCAGAAGTTCTGTCTGCACGGGCTGCTGCGCACTCACCTGGCACACCTGAAATGCACAGAAGTTTATCACCGTCATACATTTATGTCTTGACATGGTTTTTACTAAACATTTAGTATTTCATTATTCTTAAAGGAATAGTTTAGCGAAAAATGAATATTCTGTCATTGCTTACTCTCTTCGGTTCTAAACCAAAAAATGACTCAAATTCTGTCTATTTTTACGCAAATCTAATATACAGCTTGCACTATAGTGCACAAGAAGTGAAATGATTGTTTTATGGTATTTTTTAAATATTTCATTATATTGAAATGAAGTGGCCAGGATAATCTTTAAGAACTCAACTGTAAGAAAGTCATACAGTTTGGAACGACATGAGGGTGAGTAAATAATGACAGGATTTTCATTTTTGGGTGACCTGTTCCATTAATAAGATACTATTGAGTAAGTTGAAGGACGGATACCTCATCTCCCATGTGCGGCAGAAACTCAAAGCGCATGGGTGGGCAAAAGACCTGATTGTACATGTCCATGATCTTGTGCTTGTCACTGCGAGGGTCCAGGTTGTCTACAGCATTCTCAATGATGTCCAGACCCTCATGGCGAGAGGTCTCCAGGTTATATTCGGCAGAAAGGTACGTCCTTAATGTGCGCGCCAAGCTAGCATGATATCCGAGGTCACAGCACTGTGGAAAGAAGAAGAAAAATGAAAGAAAGAGATAAAATATCTTACAGCGAGCCTGCATGACATTTAGATGAACACCAATCCGAAAGACCCCAACCCTTTCTTCCTATGAAGACAGTATAAATGAAATTTTATTTGCCAAAATGTTTCCATGGTGATGTCTATTTTTAGCAGACTTGAGATTTCACATGTCACTCTGGCAAGACAAACTGTACGACAGGTAGCATCTCCTGTGTCTCCGTGGATAGTAGTGTCATTAAAATTACGTGATGTAAATGAGTGAATTTCATTCTGTGGAGATTCGAGATCGTCAGTATCTATAATTAGAAGAACAAGCGCTGTGGGATATCTTAGCTAATTAGTTTAAACGTGCAACAAATGTGCAACTAACCTATTTTAGCAACGTGGAGCAAGTTTAAGATTGCTTGAGGGAAACTTTAAACCTCTGTGAGTCATTGCGATGAGGCAGTTACTGCTCTATTGGACTATAAATCCATATATTATGCTCTAAAGTGTTTGAGTGCAAACACTACACGGTCATAGCCTGTGGCATACTCTATTTAGCATTACAAAGCTGCAGGAGATGTAGGTGTACATTTGTAAAAAGCTAGTAATATCGCCAAGTTTAGATCTGTACTTACACATTCTTGGTCTAATTACAGCAATGGTGCTAATTCTCAGCACTTGCAAATAACCATAGATCATAACCATAAATAGAAGTAAATTTAAAATGTATTTTTTGTGTCCATCAGTAATGCTGAAACCACTATTATATATTTCACTAATTTGAAATGGGGAAAAAAGTTAATTCACTTTTTTTTAGTCCATACAATAAAAGACTAGTCTAATGTAGTTTTCAAAATATACAGTTCTTCAAAATATATTCTTTTGTGTTCAACAGAGAAACTAAATTATGACAGGGTAAATGAGGATAAATGACAGAACTCATTTTTGTGTGAACTATCCCTTTAACAGAGGGTATGTAAAGCCCTCCTGGTTTCTTTGAAGCACCAATACTATGGGTTGTGATCATTCAAAAGTTTTGGATCCGCTAGCAAACCGTAAATTTCTGGTATAAGGTACCTTGGCAAAGTTCAAGGTAACAAGGCGTCCTAATTCACCACGACAGGCCACAAGTACCACATGAATTTCTATATACCCAGTGGTGGGTGTGGGAGTTTGTGATTTTTGGTTCAGTGGTTTCTACCAATTAGTGGTTTTAAAGGTAAACCTATGTCAACAACCTAACTGAGAGCCCTTACAGAGCTCTTACAACTTCAACCTGTCAACTGTTTTAGAAATTAAATTCTGTTCATATTTCAAATTAATTCAAAAAGTATAGAAAAAGCCTACATGTTCATTGTCCAATACAACATTCCCTAACAAAACAGTTACTACAAAGATACGCATACAGTGCTAGTTTGCATAGAGGAAAATATATTGGCTCAAAAGTTATCTATAATAGCTTATGTTTCCTCTTCGCCTTTTTGCTGTTATCAGATGTATCAGATGTGTGTGTGGGTTTGTATTTTTGTAAATTGCTTCAGGATATCAGGGCGTATTGATGGACAGCAATGGGACACACTTTGCATCTCTCAGCAAAAATCACAGAGATTTGGTTTATCTCCAGTATGCGTACTAATGCTAACATGACAGAAACAGCAGAGACGAGCCAGGAGGGGAAATATTTCAGTATACTTCACATCAACAATCCAGTCACAGCATATTTTTGATAGGATGATACCAGTGCCACTGAAAGCCTGTTGTTGTATATGCAACGATATTTTGTGAATTAAATCCAGAAAATAGGTTTATGTACAATTAAGCTGGTAATTTAATTTTCTTGTTATAGATCTGACAAAAAAAAAAAATCATTCTGGATTGGCAGAATAATAGTTTTAATCGTCCTTTGTGTAGCCGAATGAAGCTGCAAAACAGATTAGAAGGTTACAGCAATGGTGATTAATATTTCAATAAAAACACAAATACCAGAGAGTGAGGAATAAAATCAGTACACAAATCCAATTCAATAAGAATGTTGCTAAACAAACATTTAGAGAAAAGAAATAAGACAAACCATATTAACAAGCAGTCAATTCACCCACAATGCAAAGAGAAACAGATGGAGCAGAGCCCTCATCAGTAAAACTGTTTAAATCCCAGCTGATACACACACAAACAAACCCATGCCTCATTGTGCATACTCACATCAATCATATCCGAAACATCATGGATGTAATATTTTGCCACGACGGCGTTGGTGGCTGCCAGGTTCAATAAATAGTCGTTGCGGGCTTTTGTGCATTTCAGCTTGTTCTCTGAGTACTTGGCTTGCCTCTGGAAGAAGGAAACAAAACGGAGAAGAAATCAGTTAATATTATTAGTGTTACGCAATCAGATTACTTTTTTCAACTAGTAAGGTAATGCATTACTTTTAAATTTTTAAACAAAATATTTAAGTTGCTTTTTCAAACAATGAATGAACAATACAATAATTATATGTTAAAGGAGACATATCATGCTTTTAAATCGTTCCTTTTTACATATAAATCATACATTTGTAGTCTATATAAAGCGGAACTGCAATGCTTGGGTCTGAATTCCTCATTATTATAGCTCCACAGGACCCTTTTCTACCCCTTTTCTGATGTGCGTCTGAGAGCAACTCGTTTTGGTGCGGTCTCTTTAAATACAATTGAGACACTTCATACCCCGCCCCCTCTCCAGGATGCAGAGGTGACATGGTTCAACTCCACCCCGTTCGGCCATTTTTGTAGTTTGATAGCAGAGATACGATTATCTAGCGGCACAGAAACTTTTTATTCACACGTTATTAACAAAATGTCAACAACGGAAGACTTGTCCAGCCAGCCTTACATGTTCGAGCCAGAGTCGGAGCCGGAGCGAGATGAAAATGAAGACGACGAACCTGCAGAACGTCTTCATATGGATGTATCGCAATGGTGTGTTACTGTATTTACACATGAAACTTTGGTCTTCCGACCTTTTACCACCGTGTCGATTTATTTTGATTTATTTTGATTAATTTTGATTGCGAGGGAGAGAGAGCAAGACAGCGTCTAGTTTGGAGACGGTGTCTTGTTTACATTTTCGCCTGGCTCAGAAGAGAGAGAGAGAGTGCGTGCGCGCGACCAGGTCTCTCTCTCTCTGCTCGTTCTTTCAGTTAAACATGCCTGTCACAAGCGCGGCAGTTCATCTACATTAGACGGTGTAATGAAGCGTGTGGGTTACTACATCCAACAACCGAACATTTTAACTTACCCTCTCGTAACTTCTGCATCTTTTAGCTTGGACTACAAAATTGCAGCGAGAAATAAAAATGGCGGATTGCTCGAAGTGTTGGGCTGGAAGTCAATGTCCTTATTTGGCAGTTCCGCTGCAAATACTGCGACGTAATAGTTCACAAAACGTCATAGATAACAGAAAAATCAGAACAGGTTGAAAAATAAGGCCAAAACAGAATATAAAGATATCAACGAAGCACCTGAAGAGAATAATTTCAACTTTTCTGTACTTCTAAACACTCCAAATATACAACAAAATGCATTTAAGGGCTAAAAAAGTGGATTTAGCATGATATGTCCCCTTTAAATAACACAAATATACTTTATGGATTTAATCTCACTTTATTTACCAATGTCTTTGCAGCTGACCTTTTATGATCTGATGAAAATGACATCATATTTAAATATTTGTGTTTATTTTTTTACTAAAAAATACATTTTTTAAACTAAACTATTACTTTTAAAAGAAACTTCCCCCTACACTGGTTGTTTTCAGTAATGTGGTGATCGCGGCTTGTTGTGGCACTAAGTCGTCACAATATAAACTTGACACTGATTTAAGAGGAATACCGTTGCTTGAAATATTGAGGTAAAAAACAACAATAACATTTCTATATTCTAAATGTTTTACAGACTATTTTATGTGTTTCAGCTTTTCAGCTATAAGATCAATATACAACCAATTCAAAACATTATTTATGAAGGAATATACAGGAATACATGAATAAATTAATTAAATTAACAATAAAATTATTTTAAACATATAAAATACATGTTACTTGCCCCAATATTAATATGACAATGTTCTCCAATCTGATATTTATGAAAAAATCCTTTTAGTAAGAACGGTTACATTTACCTTCACAAGGACTCTTCTCTAAATAAGTGGTTTAATTGTCTTTCCTTGTTTACCCATGGGCTATTATAAAAAATATTACGATTTTTTCCAATTTCTATCCTTTTTAATTTGTAGGATAGAATTTGCGAAAACATTATTGTGTTCGAAATCAAGACAAAACCTTTGACTGAAAATTCACTTTCACATTTAAGTACTGCATGTGGCAGACATTTTTATCCCAAGTGACTTACGTTTCATTCAAGGTACACATTTTATCGGTTGTTGCTTTACCAGGTTATTGAAACCATGACCTTGTGCCATGCTATTCTTTTTGAGCTACAGATAAAGCCATTGTGACAACCTTCCATTGAGGAAACTAGCTCCAGTCTCCACTAAATCGAAATTATTTGTTAACAGTATACTCAAAGACACAATAGAACATATCTTTTGGAGTGTACAGATATCATAACTCAAAATAACCTTGAACAAAACCTTTAAAATAAAGTAGAAAGAGTTGTTAAAAGCTGTGAATGAGCAGCCAACAATTTTAATAGTATGTAAAAAGCATAGAACAACAAATAGATATAAAAAGTCTACATTCTGAGAGAATGAATAATATGCAGTGTATATCAAATGAGTTTTCAGTGAATTGGGGTTATTGTCATTAACTAAAACTAAAAGTGAAAACTTCATAAAAAAATTATATATATATACATACATTTAACAATCAAACAAAACATTAAAACTAGTAACTATAATAAACATTAAAACTATGATAGTATATCAATGATAACACTGCAGTGAATTGAAACAGGACACACAGACTGAGTCTCATCTGCTTATGAGCTCCAGCTGGGTCCTGCTGAATTTTTCATCAAAAAGCTTGAGTACTCATAGCAGACAGCTGCTCTAGTACCATTAATAACAGCTGACTGCTACATAATTGTATTGACAAAACAAAATCCTTAAATGAAGAACAAACACCAGTGATTAGTACACATGCAAGTACAAATGCTTGAATTCTGATCAAATGAGTTGCGGTTGACAGTGAAAAGCGGTATGAAAGCAAATATGACAGGAGCAATATAAGGTGCAGACTATTATTTAAACTTAAGTAGTGAATTACTACATACAAGGCAACAGAGATCATATAGTTCAAACAAGGCCTTTTAATCATTGCCACAATAATTAGCTGGGTTTGTATTATAGTGATCTCATGTAAGTTTAAATACTACCTGAAAT
This sequence comes from Squalius cephalus, assembly GCF_949319135.1. Taxonomy (NCBI): domain Eukaryota; kingdom Metazoa; phylum Chordata; class Actinopteri; order Cypriniformes; family Leuciscidae; genus Squalius; species Squalius cephalus. Next base: position 9,791,926 of record NC_137131.1, read on the forward strand.
AATAGTGGCGTTTATGTTTCCAGCATACAATTATGCAGTGTATGCTGTTTCGTCATACTTGTTTTGTAATATTCGCTTTTCTTTTCTTTTTAACTATCTAAAACTAGGACTGCACAATTCTGATCATTCTCCAATTTCAATTATTTTTTATTTTTTTTGCATTATAATTGCAGTTCTTCAGTGCAATTCAAAATGTATTTCCCCATGATCAAACTACACATTAGTAATTAATCGTCCATCGAGGCCTTATAGGTTTGCAGGTGTGCTAAGATCATGACGGAGTCTGCTAGCCTGGAGAATCAGGTCAGGCTGCAGAGAAACACAGAGCATCCATGGCTACCATGGTTATAAATAGTGTGAGGCTGAGTGGCTTTCATGCCAACATCTCTACGCATTGCAGCCTGAAAGTGGAGGAAGGGAGGGAGAGAGAGAGAGAGAACAGCAGAGGGAGAAAGAAAGCGGCACAAAGAGCAAAAGTGAGAGTGAGAGAGAGCTAGCTGGCTAGCTTAAGACACAGAAATCATTCACATGAAAAACGTCTCATGTGAAAAGCACAATATTCCTGTATGGTGATTTATAATTTTATTTTTGTATAGTGTCACAGTCATTATGAGTTAGCTTCCTGTGAGTGCGTATAACTAGCTATGAATTAGCATGAATTAGATGATTTACAGCTGAAGTCACTGACCTGAAATGTTGAATCTGGTTTGTGTGAGAAGTCAGCCAATCAGTCTCCAGGCTGTCTACAGTCTGACTGACCTCATTGTCCATTCTTAGATAAATCTCAGCCCACATTCATTTTTATAAACCCATCCATCAGGTTCAATCAAAGCTTAGTTCCTACATTGTTTTTAAGAGCCGATGAGAAGGTAACTAGGAAGAAGGTGAGATTGCATCTAATGTATTTTGCAATATTGTAGGATAGGGCTGCACGATTTGGGAAACAAAATTCAGATTTAAAATCCAATTTTAAAAAAATCTGCACAATTTGGCCAAGTGTGTGTGTGTGTGTGTGTGTGTATATATATATGAAGAGTTTATATGAAGAGTTTAGATGCAAAAGCCTCTAAGTGCCATCTGAAATTTTCTTCTAGAATGATAATTTTTATCAAGCTCGTATATTTAACTTCAGTAATTTCACTTAATTGGCAATGAAAATCACCTATTAATTGTCATTTAAGTGAAATTACTGAACTTAAATATACGAGCTTGATAAAAATTATCATTCTAGAAGAAAATTTCAGATGGCACTTAGAGGCTTTTGCATCTGAACTCTTCATATATATATATATATATATATATATATATATATATATATATATATATATACATACATCAATATGACTTATGTATCAGTATAATAATAATTATATTTACATTTATGCATACATTTTTATCCAAAGCAACTTACTTCACAGTACACATTGCATTTTTATCAGTTCCTGCTTTCCCTGGGAATCGAACCCATAACCATGCCATTGCCAGTGCCATGTTCTGCTGTTTGAGCTACAGTAAAGCTATAAATAATAATATTAATAATAATTATGCATGCTAAAAGCTTCTTGAATTCAAAGCACTTGCAGAGATGCATTTGTGTGGAACATAATTGACTTCGAATCAAAGTTTAAGGTTTACTGTCGAAAGGTTTCTGGTTTGATTCTTGCAAAGAGGCATCACCGTTGTGCACTTGAGCTCTTAACCAAGAAGAAGGGCACTTAACCTAAGGTTCTTCCAGGGGGACTGTCTATCTATTAAGTGTACTGAAAGTCACTTTGGATAAAAAAAAGACTATTTAGAACATCAGCTAAGATTATGCGATATAAAAATGGGCTTTTACTTCCTACCACAGTGGCTCAAGTAACGACAAACAGCTAAAAGCCAAGTATCCTCCATTGTGCACAGAATATATACACCACTTGAAATAAGATAAACATTTCTCTTAAAGGGTCACAATCCTGCTTGAGAGTGTCAGGAGATGAAATTAATGTGATTCTAGGTTGCAACGGCCCTGTGGTTTCATAAAAACAGGTTGGCATTATGAGTCACTCTGCCAAGCATTATGAGCTCGGCCGTTGGCTCACAAGAGTAATCTCACCTTCTCCTTCATCTTCTCAATCTTCCTGACCGAGCTGCGCCGCTGGGGTCGGTCCTCGTGGCGCAGGAGGTTGACGTTAAGGTCTCCAGATTTGCTAAATTGCTTCTCCTCTTGTTTCTCAGCCTCCTTAAGCTTGCTCTCTGCACTGATGCTCTCCGTGTGGTACATGTGATAAGTCTTCATCACCTGTAAGATTATATAAAAATTACTATAAAGACTAGTCTAACAGCATCACACATACTGTACACACATACAAGTGATCAAATCTTGCTGTGAAAATGACAGTGATATTTTGGAGATATTTTGAATTTCTGCTGTTCCACTTGGTAGCCCCGCCCACTCTGAGATCTCATTGGTCCAAAATCCTGCTTCAAATAAATGCGGTTTAAATTATTTTATTTTTTATTTTTTTTATAAACAGGCTGAAAATTGTCATTATTCACTGATAATCTTCCATTGTACTGCCAAATTTCATTCACATTTCCAAATAATTACAACAAGGGGCTTTGCATCATTAACATCAAATCTGTTGGAATACTGGAAGCACAAATTGGATTTGAGACCAATGGAACAAGGGAATATTTTCAGAAGAAAAAAAAGCATATTTTTTAGAAAGAAATTTATACTATTTATTCAGCAGGATCCTGAAAAATGGTTTCTACAAAAATATTAAGCAGCAAAACCGTTTTCAGCATAAAAATAATTGTTTCTTGAGCACCAAATCAGCATATTACAATGATTTCTGAAGGATCACTGAAGACTGGAGTAATGATGCTGAAAATTCAGCGTTGCTATCAAAGGAATAAATCAAATTTTACAATATAGAAAAATAGAAACATTTCACAATATTACTGTTTTAATGTATTTTTAATCAGATAAATGCAGCTTTGGTGAGCATAAGAGACTTGCGTATAGTGTATTTTTTTTACTTTACCATTTACTTCATGATTATACAGAAAAGTGCAGTGTGAACAGACTGCAAAATATTGTTCTCCATAGAACAAGGAAAGTCATACAGGTTTGAACAACATGAAGGTGAGTAAATGACAGAATTCTCATTTTGGGGTGAACTAATCCTTTAATATCATCTCTGCACATTAAACTGAGATAGAAGAAAGTAGGCCTAACTAACATCGAACAAATTATACTTCTCTATGGTGATTTAAAACAACTCAATCCTGAGACTGCCTTGAAATGATCTCCAGACTAGTTTCATTCCAGGGAAGCTGTGCAGTTCTCAGTTGAGGAGGATCAAATGTATTCCCGTCAGCTCTACAGAACAGGCCAGCTCATGAATATGCATAGGAGTATGGACTTGGCAGAAATACCAGCCATAATCCTGCCTCTTTCCACCACGAGTCCAAGCCTTCCACTCAAGCCCGGGATGACAGAGGCTGAAGGAGGGGGCGATCTAAAGACAATGAGATTCTGAAGGAAATGTGTATGAAACACAAAGCTGATTCAAACAAAACCGCACATTTTGCTGACTCCGACTACAGAGGTCCCTGTGTGAGCTCTGTTTATTTTTTGAGCTCTGAGCTCTTTTTATTTACAGTATCCTTCATTTTTTGGACATTCGTTTGGAATTATTTAACTTATATCAACAAGTTATCACCTCCTTAGTTATTCTGAATCTAAATGAACTTTCCTTCATTCTACATAGTAGTGCCTAGAAATGATTTTAAAGCCAGACACACGCTTCTGAAATGTAGGCTTATGCATGTGTGTGTGAGAGAAAGCGGGGGAGAAATCATGTAGCTCACCTTATTGTGTGCGTAATATTTATATAGCCATATACTTTTATAATATTTATAACCGCTACGAAGAGCTGTGCACGCCCAAATGACGGGATTTCGGGTGTACGACCACCGCTTGCACACCCTCGCTTCGGCGCTACTAGAACTACCACCGATTTGTCACTTTTTGTGTGTTTTTTAATTGAAAATGAACTTGAGACTTGCGGCTTCTGAGTCTCGTGCAGTCTAGGGTCCTGTGTGAAACTGTCTTTATGTCGAAGTGGTACTACTGCCGGCCCTATTTATCAGCGGTCCAATGGGAATTCTCCCGAATCTTCCGATGTCCACTCCAGACCTGCATATACTTATTATAAAATATAATACAAAATTTGCATTTGCAACTGTACTAGTGGTTGCATGTGGATTTTTTTGTTTTTAAATTATAGAAAGGAGTGGGGGGGGGGGTTAATTGTGTGTGTGAAGTGGGGTGTTTGTAGGATATTTTTAGCGTCCATACCTACCCCTAACCAAAACCTAACCTTAAAACAATGCAAATATATGTTTGGTAGCCCAATCTGATAGGTAGAATGTTTCGTCAGTACACCGGCCCTGTGTATGACACAGGTGTTCGCAACAATGCAAAATATTTTACCTCATGTCTGATTGGTGTGACCCAGTCTGCTATTCAACCCCATTATCCTCTCTGCTCAAACAATAGAAGTGCTCTGGGGGGGGGGGGGGGCTCTATGCACCATTGCCCTGCTTTATTCCTCCCCTTATAGCCGGCAGATGCACGTCAGACGATGTTTTCAATAAAATGCTTATTAAATCAGCCAGCCTGCAGGCGTCCGCAGACTACTCATCTGCAGCGACCCTCCCTGACATTAATGTACATGCACTCAGCTATTTCACTCTAACTTTACACGCACAGATCATCAGCTCATTTCAGAGGAGGTCATCAAGTGCGTCCGCACGATGGCACTATGCATGCTTTTAGTGCTGTTTCCTCTGTGATTTAAAGATTAAATGTGTCTGGGCTTCTAGTGGTATAATATGAACATAGTATTGTCTCAAAATGTACAGATTGGTTAAGTCAGAAGTTGTAAAACCCCTCAAACAAACAATGCTTTAAAAGCACAAGAGTCACCGTGTTTACACTTTTTGTGGAAGTTAACCCATGAATAGCTTACATATAGGAAAAGTTAATCCAAAATTTTAATTCTGACATTATTTACACTGTAACACAGCGTCTACAATGTTGCAAATCCATTTGTCCTTCCTATGAGAAGTATCGCGAGTGCTTGGAGTACGTCATAAATTGAACGAGGCATCAGTTTACTGTCAAGGATTTGTTGTGTCGTGCCGCTTCCAGTGTAGACAACATCACTGATTATAATGGGTTCTGCTGTCTTTTGTTGTGCCACATCGTGCCGCTCGCGTCGTGTATTTTGGGTCTTGATTTTTTTGTTTCTTTATGTACTGTGTATAGCTCTTCATTAATGTATTGTAATGATTGTGTTTTTATATTGTGTAAAGCACTTTGTGCATTGTTGCGTTAAAAGTGCTATATAAATACAATTTTACTTACTTTCTTCCATGGAGCATGTCAACCTGCGAATTACTTACTTATCAGGAGTGTAGCAAGCCATCTAAAAATGTAATTCAATGTATAATTTACTGAGTTCAGTAACGGATTACAATTACTATAATGATGCCCAATCATATGTACATTTATAACCAAAACATATGATTTATGGTGTAATATAATCAATAATGAACAAAAATGCTAGATGAAACAAGATTTGACCAAAAAACTAATTAAAAAAATCAGAGTAAATATTTACACTCCTATTACTTAACTCTGACATTAAACTGGTATAGAAGAAAATATTTTAACATGAAATAATTTACATTATCTTTCATTAATATGACTAATATGATTTTTTGTTGAATTCCTGTGATAGCAAAGCTGAATTTTCAGCATCATTACTCCAGTCTTCAGTGTCACATGATCCTTCAGAAATCATTTTATATGCTGATTTGGTGCTCAAGAAACATTTATTATCAATATTGACATTTTGCGCTCCAAAATGTTTTTGTCGAAACCGTGATACTTTTCTTTTAGTAAAATGTCTAGTTACTGTCAAAAAAATAGGAACGTCTTTAAAGTCAAAAGAAAATCGGAAAATAATTTTATGAATGATATCAACCACAAAATGTAGACTATTTCAGTCACAGATAATTCAAAAGGTAGACATACACATGCAGACCATGGTGAAGTCATGTTAAATGTTCTAAATTCAATACACCTACACCATTAGCCTTGTTCTTCGAACTAATATAACATGTTCCAGTCATTAACCGTTACTCAGTATCCAGGCCCAATGTCCCTAGTATTCCCTGATGGAAAAAGCTGTTTCCTCAAGCTCATTAGGAAGAGGATGCAAAGGATGTTTCTCAGAGTAGTGCTAGCTGTGTCTGGCCCCAGGACAGATCACCAGCCCCTTAAACAGGGTCTAGTAAACATGCACAGATGTGTGAAATGTCTTCAAGCTAACCGATTTTTAGACGTGTACTCTGCCGTTTCACATGTGGTTGTGCAAATGATGCAGCCATTGCAAGATCTGGTGCTAGAAGCTGTAGCATGCATGTTTGAATGTTACAATGAATGCGCTAGGCTAATCTATTACATAGAGACCTTGCCGACATCAGCATGGATGTACCATTACGTCCAAATAATATAGCTTAGAACTGATCCATCAAAATAAAATAAAATAAAATAAAAAATCGATTTTTTTTTAAATGACACAAAATAGGCTAAAACCTTTTACAAACTCAGTAAGACCACAACACTCAAAGTGACATTCTTGAAACTGCAAATCGTGAATAAAAATACTACGCTAGTGAGTCAATTTGACAGGATCAATGTACTCCAGTGCAGGAAAAAATCTAGGTTAACACTCAGCTCCTCTCAAAGCTGTCACCCATCAGCCCATGCCCCTCAAAGAGAACACAGCAAAGGAACATGTTTACAAGCAGGTTTGATGGATATGACTGGCAATCCTCCAGCATCAAAATTGTATTTACAGGCATGTTGAGGTGAGATGACCTAAGCTGTAAAGAGCAAAGCTAGGGCAAAGCTGACATTAGATACAGCTCTGGGATGTATTTAAACACGTGTAATTCTGATGTACACACAATCCTGTTGTTATGATTAGGGAAAATATTGAAATACAATCTAAACCGTCTCATACAAATGACTTTTAATATGATTGCAAACTCTGTTCTGCTACAGCCCTGATGAAAATTTGTTGCAGTTCTTGCAAAATAACCACAGTTTAACTGAGGTATTTTGTAATAAGATCATAGTAACCACATGTAACCTCATGGATAACTCCTCCTCCTGGTTACAACAAACTAAATATGGTTGCTGTATATATATATATATATATATATATATATATATCAATTTTTAATGAAATGAAATAAAATAATTGTAGCACCAATGAAACTGATCTCTAAAAAGTATATATTTTAGCTGTTACCACACGAAGTGCATTCTCACCATTCTTAGGTTGAAAAATGTAACAAATATTCTCACATCTAGCACCACTGCCTTGAGGTTTTGTGGCCACTTAGGTTTGTCCGAGAGCTGTGCAAGGATAGTCTCATCCTTTGCTAAGCCGCATTAGCTCAGCATTTGAGCATTAGCCAGAGACCTTAAACTAACAAGCAATGATTTATATACAACTTCCATTTCCACACAAACTGCCTGGAGCACGTCTACATGCTTTTGTACCGTGGTACACACCCTAACTGCTACCATTTCAACCTCTTAAGCACTGCTGAAAATTGAGAAATTCCAAGTTAACTATTTCCATCAACTGGTCAAAGACAGACTGTCTTTTGTAAGACCTTGTGATCGACAAGGAGAATGAGGTTCAACTGGCTAAATGGGCAGCGCTGACTCATTCGTCATTTCAGATCGATGGTCCTCACTGTGTGCAGGCTGATGCCTTTAAGACCCTGAAGCATGAGGATGGATGACAATCTTGTTCAGAATGTAACAGAATAGGAAGGAAAGGCAGGACTTCAGTTTCTGCAATCAACATATTATGATTTTTCCTTGTACCACACCATAACAGAGGAAAGAGCTGCAACCTAGCCGAAATGGGGTTTGAAGGCCTGCAATTCTAACTTGTCTTTCACATGAACTGAAGTCACATGTCTATGTCTTTGGGGAGGGGCTCCCAAAGTCAACAGTTAAATTCTTATGCATAGATGCATGTTTAATAGGGCTTCAAGTGCAGTTGTGCAAGGGCACTGCGCTATAGACTAATTTCCTTACAGCTACAGAATTTATAATGAGTTGTTATGCCATCATTTAGGCAAAAGAATTGCTGTTCTCATACACAACCTATATTTCAATGTGCTTCAGCTCTCATTTATTACAGGCCTGTTCCCTGGCAAAAGCTGCTGAAAATACATACGTTCCACAAATGTGAAAAATTCAGTCTGATTGACACAATACATAGAAATTGCGTATTTAATGCCCGAGAAAGAAAATGAAGAACCATTGATCACCCTAATACACAAACACACGGCAAAACTAATGCAGAAATTTCACAATGGGACTATAGAAGCTTTACATTCATATTTATTATTCTACATTCAGAACACATAACTCATACCACAGAAGAGAGGCAGAAGGATCAATACTTAAAGCGTCTAGTGCAGACTCGCTTTCATTTTTATTGTCAAACTGTAAATCAAGAACAGTTGATCATAAGCAAGCCATGCTCTATCAAGCTAATTTAATGTAGAGGTTAGCACAGTCTGACAATTTTTTTAATATTCATAACACTGTTTAGCATAATACTCAGTCTACTGAATAATTTAAGTTAGTGGTCAACCTAAGGGAATTTAAATCCCATAGACACTGATATTTAAAGTGTATATAAAATGTTAATATATTTAAATTGTTATTTTATTATTTTATACAATATTCCCAGAAATTTAAAACAGAAAATGTGTGTCTATTGACATTGGCGATAGAGTGCTGTTATTGGCATACTGTATGCCAATAATCTCAAAGGGGCCAAATATGAAATTATATATGGTCAAATTGTACTTAAAAAAGTCTATTGTTTGTTATATTTATTTCTTTGGTCAATGTCTTTGTTAGTGTTGGTTAGATTGCTGTAACCACAAGGCCCTTTGAAATAGCTGAAATATTTAAAGAAGGGATATGACACTGTAATGCGGTCAAGACGTGAGTGGAACTACTTTTGCTGTGCATTTCCTGAAAAATAATCGCACACCTAAGAATGTACATCAACCAACTAGAAACCAAGCTTCAACAGCGCTGTAGTATAAATATATTTCTGTCATAACAACTCTCAGAGTGTTTGGCATGGTAATGGATATGTCAATGTTGATATGTTTGGTTTTGGTGGAATAGATCTGTTACGCTGCTGCTGCTGCAGAGCAAGTACGAAACTTGCTACTGCCAATACACACACGACACTCTGCTGAGAGCAAGTAAGACATGCTGCTGCTGCTGTACAAACTAGCATACATGAATTACCCATAGCAGATCTATACAGGTGGAGCTGGGGAAGGTGGAGGGTTTCTGAAAGCGCGTTGCAACTGTTACAGAAAATGCTGACCAGTATTTGAAGGTTGAGCAGCGAGCTCATTGGCTACTGATACAGCAGGAACCAATCAGCTGTGCGCTATAGAGAATGACGTGATTGCAAGCAGATTGAGTTAAGGACCTATCAGCCTGCAGCATCTAGTTTCATGACCTAACTTTGTGTATGTATGTATGTATGTATGTATGTATGTATGTATGTATATATATATATATATATATATATATATATACACACACACACACACACACACATACATACATTACAGGCCAAAAGTTTGGAAACATTACTATTTTTAATGTTTTTGAATGTTTTAATGCTCATCAAGCCTGCATTTATTTGATCAAAAATACAGAAAAAAAATTAATATTGTGATATATTATTACAATTTAAAACAATTGGTTTTCAATTTATTATACTTTAAATTATCATTTATTTCTGTGATGCAAAGCTGAATTTTCAGGATCATTACTCCAGTCTATCACATGACCCTTTAGAAATCATTCTAATATGATGATTCATTATCAAAGTTGGAAACAGTTCTGCTGCTTAATATTTTTTCAGCCTGTGAAAAATATATTCTGTCAACCTGTGATACTTTTTTAGGATACTTTGATGAATAAAAAGTAAAAAAAAAGTAAAAAAAAAAAAAAAAAGAAGAAGCAGCAAATGTTTTAAAAATAGAAATCTTTTGTAACAACAATATATACTGGTCAGTAATTTGGGGTCAGTAATTTTTTTTCTTTCTTTTTTTTAAATAAATCAATACTTTTATTCAGCAAGGATGTGTTAAATTGATAAAAAGTGATAGTAAAGAAGATTTATATTATTAGAAAATATTTTTTTATTTTGAATAAATGCAGTTTTTTTAACCTTTTATTCATCAAATATATTAGGCAGCAGAACTATTTCCAACACTCATAATAAATCAGAATATTAGAATGATTTCTAAAGGATCATGTGATAGACTGGATGTCACATGTGACACTGAAGACTGGAGTAATGATCCTGAAAATTCAGCTTTGCATCACAGAAATAAATGATAATTTAAAGTATAATAAATTGAAAACCAATTATTTAAAATTGTAATAATATATCACAATATTACATTTTCATTTTTCTGTATTTTTGATCAAATAAATGCAGGCTTGATGAGCAGAAGAAACTTCTTTCAAAAACATTAAAAATAGTAATGTTTCCAAACTTTTGGCCTGTACTGTACATACAGTATACATACACAAAGGTCACAAAATATGTATATATTTCACACAGGCTATAATCTAATAATACAGTTAAAAGCCCACATTTCTGTGCCTACTTAGCAGAAAAAGTACATAGTAAATATTTTGTGACCAAAATGATGCAGAACATAATTTAGATCTTTCTGCAGGGATTCGGTATTCTGACAAGGCTTTATTTGAGGAAAAGAGAGGAAAGAGAAGAGTGGCAGGGAAAGGATAATGATCCTCTCCCATGTCTTCTCCAGCGATACATTACACTCCTGTCAGTGACCTTGAAACACATCAGCGTCAGAGCGGCAGATCCCAAACCGCATATGAGTGCGTTTCAACATTTTAAAGGAAGAAACAGTGTCTCTCTGATTCATAAGGATCATGTTTGTGCTCTTAAGTATTTTAAAAATGGCATCAGAATGGTTATTTATAGTTTTAGATCTTGTATGGTAGGTGGAGTACATTCATATTTTAGACTTGTTTGACACTGTGATGAACAGCCGCAGTCAAGAGATGAGACAACAGGAGAATGACCATATGAGCTACACTGTAGCTAGTTCCATTCAGGGATACAGGGGAGACATATTACTATGCCACCTGCATAAAGATGCAAAAGGGACATCTGGAACAGGTCGAGCGATGGAGAAGAATCTTCTCTGATGTCTTGTCATGGGTGACAACATTAATCTCAGCCTGCTCCTCTGCAGAGGTTACTTGGGTTTCATCCAGAATGAAAAAAAGAAAGAGCATGCATTTTGGTTGATGTGAAACTGTTGATGTAAAAGAAACTAAAGCGATGGAATCAAAGGAGGATTTCAGCTCCTAATGACCCAGATTCTGAAGCAAATTAAAATGCAATGAGGAAGCGTTTGAAGAAGTGACTACTATGAAGCTTAAAAAGGCGTGGAACAGGCGTCTCTACCAATCAACTATTTTCCCATGACTACCACAATCACAAATAGTACCACTTTCATTATTCACTAAAAAATCAGTTTCCCATCCTTTAATAGAAAACTATGTGAAGCAACAGTTTCTTTCTTCTTCAAACTGTCGCACTGCCAAACTGTTTTTGTTCTTGGCCGGAGAGTCAGCGTTTCCATGGTGCATGGCAGGACACAGCGGGTGAGAGCTCCATTCAGAGGGAGAGCGAGAAAAATAGAGAGAAGGAAAAATAAAGGGAGAGAGATTGAGAGACATTATACTCACAGTGTACAGCTCGTTCGTCACTTTCACCAGCTCCTCGTGCATCTGAATGCCAATATCTTTACTCTGCAAATACAAAATGGGTCACAAATTAGTCAAACTGATTTTAAAACAAAACCAAAAAGTTACTCATTCAGCTCGTTCAGTTCCATTAAAAACTTGCAAGTTTTATGATGGTGTCATATTAAAGATGTTTTCGCATTTTTATAGACTGGTTTATGCGGCACAAATACCCGCTCTTTTTTTATAACCTGCCAAGAGTCACAAACAAGACTAACATCCAAAATGCAAGTAAAAAAACACATAGCAAAAAGTCTTGATGAAAGAGTATTTTATTATTTCACATTTTCTATGGTTATGCTTGAATGTGTGCAGAATAGCATACTTTTTATACTACTCTCTAATATTATTTCTGCTATACTGCCAGCTGTAATGAAATACCTACTACTAACTTAGTAAATAAAGCATACTGCATACTATATCCTACATAATGCGTAGTATGCAGTAAGCTAATAGCAGCTAATAACAGCATCAGGCTAGTGGCTTCATGTTTCTCACTGTATGGTGACCGCACTATATTGCCGCAAAATGGCAAAAAGGCTCATGTTTTCATTTGATCACTCATTTGATTCAATGCTTTGCAGCATTGTTTCCTGCATTTTTGTAAACAGTGGTTCAGAAAGGGACCAGGCTGATTCAGACACATGAAGACTGTGACACTGAAAATTGCTTATGCATTCCTGTGGTAAAATAATAATTTAATAATGCTATAAACAAGTTAACGGGAAAGAAGACAACTCTAGGTGGGGAAGAAAACATGTTGTACCTCCTCCCACACAGCTAAGCTACTCCTGCTTACATGCATACACACACACACACACAAACACACACCTGTAGCCGAAACAGAGAGAATATACTGCATTTATTCTAAAGTAAGTGAGACAATCTGGCAGAAACAAGAGGGCAAGAACTCCAGGGAAGCTGGAAATTGTTTTTCATAAAAAAAAGTGCATCTTTAAAAAATTCAGATGACAAAATGCACGATACATAAAGAAAAGAAAACACAAAAATGTTATCAAACAGTGCGTAAAACACTCATTCAAGATCAACTGTCCAAGAGCAGTGTTGTTACTGTTAATTAAAACAAAATATTAAAAATCATTTTTGGTAAGTGAAATAAAGCTGAAATAAATAAAATATAAACATTAGATGGAAAAACTTAAACTTAAAAAAAGTTTAGAAATGTTACCATGGCAACTACCTGAAGTTTTAAAGTTACTAAAACTGAAATAAAAATAAATCAAAGCTCAATAGAAAAGCTAATAAAAAACAAAAGCACATAATGTCTAAAACTAAAAAAAATAAGTTAACTCAAAAAATTAATGAATACTATAATAATATATAAATATCACTACTGCAACGATCTGTCCTGCACAAATAACATTTTGTAACATTTTGATGTATCCGTCATATTTGAAAATGCACATAGCGAGTGAGCATGATCCCAGTCTACTAGAATGAATTACGCCAGAAGCCCTCTGAAACCCTTTTATGTTCGTAAAGCATAATGGACTGTAATTCTCAGTGATCAATAAAGGCTACAGCATGAGTATAGTCAGGCCTGTGCTTAGGGATCAAAAATAATCTCTCTCTACACATGAATGTGTACATACACACTTATCCCTGCAACCAATTTACAAATCTAGCCATCCACACTAATGGGATAAGCATGCATATGTATTGATTTTGTCTTTAGGTGACATGTAGACTCAACATTGCACAAACATCTGATGAAAGAGTTGAATAAAATAAGTCATCAAGCAAATCATAAACACACAACCAACAACAACAGGTGAAACTGCTCAAATAATGTTCCCCAGAGGTTGCTCTTTCACTGCTCAGGAGACTTATTTGAGTTATGTTTTATGAAATTATCAACTTAACCTTTTTTTTTATTTAGACAATTGTTGAAATACTGTATAGTAGAGTAAAGAAAAAACAATTAATATGGATAGAACAGCTTAAAGTATTTTTAAAGAATTTGATGAGAAATGCACAAATTGAGGGATGTACAATATTAAAATTAAACACTTAAAAATAAGTCATTTCATGATTTCATTGCATAAAACCAATAAATATGGTCAATAATTTGTCTAGGACTAGGTAAACTGAAAAATAAAAATAAAAATAAAATCAAAGATTTGCTACAAGTGAATTTAGGCATTACAACACTAAAACATACAGTTTGAAAAATGTATATTAATATAGTAACTTGATATTTGATAAAGATTACATTTGAGAATGTTTTATTAGTGTTTTTTAAAAAAAGTATTATTATTATTATTATTATCAAAGTTTTTATTTACATGAGAAGATGTATATGAGTGACAGCAAATATCATCTAAATGTAAAAAATTATTTTATAAAATATAAATCTTTTTAAAAAAAATCTAATATTCCGAGTAAATGCCTAGCTTATAGGATCAGTGAAAAAAAAAAAATATATATATATATATATTTTTTTAAATTATCAAAAGATATGGGCCAGATTTACTAGCAGCGCGAACCCTCTTTTGTGTCAGCGCGAACCCTCTTTTGGCATTAAAAAACTACTGTCAGGATTTACTAAAGACACGCAGTGAAAAATTTGCGCTGAAAAGGTGTGGACAGTTATTCTTGCGACTGACCTTATTGCATATGCATTTGTAGGAGTTTCCCTTTCAGACACAACATTTATGTAAGGAGAGTATTTAAGAGAAGATGATTTACTAAGGTTTGCTAGTCAATTAACTGGTGTTTGTGCCAATATTTACCGCCCCCAAAAAAGCACGTCTTAAACCAGACGCTAATTTGTGCTGCTCTTGATTTGTTGGTCATTATGGAAATGATCCGACTGTGTCTGTGTTCTTTAATTTGTGTGACGTCAGTAGATCACACGGAGAACTTTCCAATCCCATTGGCTCTTTTATGGGATTGTGCTCTCTCGCTTAATTGCCCTGTTTGGTAAATCTGGCCCTAATCTTGTCAGATAATGAGGTGTTCCCTTTATCTTTATCTTCCCCACAAAACCCATTGCAAATTCATGCTTTTGTTGAGCCACATCAGACCATGGTGACTGAGAAACAGTATTATTGCATACATCGAATTAAGAGCATAGAATATATAGGAAGAGCTCTCAGTGAAAACCTCTGATGCAACATTATGAAAGAGCCAAAGCCACTGACACACTGCAGTATCTTGCCACTGGTAACGCTAGCGTAAGACCGTAAAAATGCTGTCAAGCTACAGTACATGTTTCCCAGCTGTCTCTGCTGCTCATACATCCTCACCAGTGAAAAGGTTTCGCTGACCTCAGGTCTAGGTTTCTCCTCTTAATGTGTGCTGGAAATCTTTGGCATGGACAAAACTGCTGTTAGTGTCTACTAACTGCTATTGAATGTCCCAAACACATAAAGAAAAGGTTCAAATAAGAGCTTAAGGGTGTAAGGAAGGCTATTCATTATCATTCCAGATGGCAGACTCATGTTGCTAGACCTCAGGATTCATATTTCACATTGGACATCAAGGAGTGATTCAACTGTACAGTACAACAGTACCAAAAGTAATCAAAAATGTCCTTAATCGCAGAATGACATTCAATAATATTACCATGAACTACACAGCCTCGACAACATGCAAAAATGTTAATAGGAATTTTTTTTGTTCTGGTTTCAAAATAGTTTCATCAGCTTCAGCTAAGTGATTGATGAATTTGAACAGAAATACCACAGAATATTTATTGCCACAGTTTTATAAACGTGACTGTAAAAAAAAAAAATTAAAAAAAAATCTAATTTCTGATTAACTCTTTCAAATCTGTTCATTTCGGTGAAATCAAAAACATACTGTACAACACGTAAGGGTTAATGCCCGACGAGGTGTCCATTATCAGGTATTAATGGACGAAGGCGAGGCGTGAACCGTCCGACGCGCAGCAGAGGTGTCCTTCGCCCTTCGAGGTGTCCATTAATACCTGACAATGGACACCTCGAAGGGCATTAACCCGCTTATACCATGGTCACTTGCCAAATAACACATTTTTAAAACATTAGTTTATATTTAATTAGTTTTACATTCTAAATCTCAGTTACAAGTTACAAACAATAACTTGGTTTCCTTGGTTACGCCTGAAGGTTTATTTAGGTGTCCATTATGTAAGGGTTAATGCCCGACAAGGTGTCCATTATCAGGTATTAATGGACGACGGCGAGGCGTGAACCGTCCGTGAACCGTCCGGTTTTATTTATTAAGTTGAGCGCACTATTTAATATCTCCCGTATACAGGCGTGGCCAAGCAACGTGGCCACAGCGACCCGACCGCAGCAGTTGATCAGTGAGTTTGAGCCAGCGCAATCATTTAGAACTGTCATCTGTCAATTGACGGGACGCCTTTCCTTGGTGTACATTATCACTTTTTAACGGACACCCTGCAGCCAATCAGAATCGAGTATTCACCCAGACCATGGTATAACACTTTTTAACGGACACCCTGCAGCCAATCAGAATCGAGTATTCACCCAGACCATGGTATAAAACCAGTGATGTTCCATTCATGAACAAATTACTCTATTGAGCCAGTCCTTTTAATTCATCATTTCAAAAAAATTAAAGTGAAATTTGAGTTTATAATTCATAATAATTTTTCACTAGAAATGCAATTTAAATGTTTCTTCATTTTATATCCACATATCAATTTTATGCTGATATTGTTTACAAATTAAAAAATGTTTTTTTACTATGCTCATTTATAAGGTTCCCTGTATTATTAACAGTATTAGTTGTGAGAGAATTTCGCAAAATGGGCATAACTGAAATAAATCAAATAAGTCAAAACTGAATCAAACTGAATTATAATTAAACCGAACTGAAAGCTTGTGAATCAGAATCAAATCGGATAAAAATTATAATGATGTATCCTCAGCTCTATTTATAAATACAACTGAACTGAGCCTGTCACATCACAGCATCATTCAAGCATACATTCATACAGAGTAGGGTATCTTAGGTGACCTTGAGTACACTCACTGCAGGCAATTAACACTTTCCCAAGGTGCTCTCTGTGTGTTTTATTGGTTCACAGTCACCTCACTGAACCACTCTCCTATGAATGGTGGCTGGAAGCACAGGGCCTCACCTACAGGAAAAGCAGCCAGGTGTAAACACGCTAGTAGTGTTTGGATTTCACCACAGGAATCCAGGCTATGTGTTGACATCGTTCCAACTCATATAGCCCAGAAGTCACACCACGGAGAATACAGCCAGTGGCGGCACTCCTCACCACAGTATGACTTTTACTCTGAGAGAATGTGCATAAATAGGCAGTAGTCACACTGTGAGACAGCATGCATTTAGACATGCCCAATCATTTTGTCGCATACCATCCGTATACACCGTACGCAGGCATTTAAAATCCACAACCTAACATTTACAACAGCTAAGCAAGAAGGTAGGAGGTAGACGTTGCTGTGCTTAGAAGAATGCCTGCCAAGAAAATGCATACAAATGTATGAAGTCACCTGTGTGTGTGAAAGAATACATAATGATTTTGGTGCAGCGGAGGGTGTTGCTATTTCCCACGTTTGGAAAAGTTTTATGTTACCAGTAGACCTTCTGCTAGAAAAACTTCACTACTTAGAAAATTGGAGT
This sequence comes from Squalius cephalus, assembly GCF_949319135.1. NCBI lineage: Eukaryota > Metazoa > Chordata > Actinopteri > Cypriniformes > Leuciscidae > Squalius > Squalius cephalus. Next base: position 9,809,531 of record NC_137131.1, read on the forward strand.
TTTGTGGCATTTAGTTTATTTAGTTTCTATATACAAGTGCACTCCTAAAAGTCCACAAAATAAACTTTCAGCGACAACAGACCCAACAAATTAGATGACTCATCTTGTTTGCATGAATGAATAACCCATGTGTGGTTACGCTTTATTTCGATAGTCCCTTTAGACATTCAATTTAATATAAGTAGCTTTGCAACTGTCAAGTGTCAACTAACTCTCATTAATTAGCAACTACATGTCAACTAACTCTCGTTAGAGTAGTACTCTTAGTAAACTGTTAGGTTAGGGTTAGTAGAATAAGTTGACATGTACTTGCAAAGTTACTTATAATCAGTAGAATGTCTGTGAATCAAAATAAAGTGTTAGCGGACAGTCTGCTAATACTCTAATGACTGATATTTGACATGTAGTTGTAAAGTTACTCATAGTTAGTAGAATGTCTAAAGTGGACTATCTAAATAAAGTGTAACAAATGTACTGTGTATCCAATTAAAACCAATGCAGTCTACAACAGAGCAATACAAATGAAATACTGAATCCCACAATGCAATCATTATTTGATTAGACTACTGATGGATAAACCTTTTTTTTTTCCCAAAGCAAGAAGTAATGAACACAGGGACTTACATGAGCTGAAAGTGCACATGAGATTATGATGGAATTTAAATAGATGTGAGAAAAGAAGAAGGGTGTCAAAGATGCAGACCTTTTTGAAGAGCCGGATGACGTCCTCGCTGATCTGAGCCAGGCGAACGATGACATTGTTGATGTAAATGTCGTTAAGTGTGGCGTGATCTCTACTTTCTCTTCGAGTTTGGTTTAAAACCAGATACCAGCAGTTTACTGAAGAGAGAAGGTGTTGTTCTTTCCTAGAAGGGCAGAGAAAGGGATAATAATGTTAAATAATGCTGTAAGTTGGTTGGCTTACTTGCTTTTTTGCATTTTTTTTCCCTTCCAGTTGAAATGTTTGACTCGTTCTCCATATAACGTCTCGTTTGCCCATAATTGTCAGATTGTCAGACAAAATCCACAATGCCTGTACAATATTCTCCTATGCTGAGCACATAACTTCTGTTTAAAGCCATCATTTTCTGAAAAAACTAACAAATGCAGTCATATTAAATTACTTTTAATGACTTTGTCAGCAAAAATTGTGTTTTGGCAGCCAGTCAACCTCACTGCTATCATCCACTGTTGAAGACACACATTTAAAATGATGTGATTCTCTTGATTTTCACATTAATAATAACATACAAAACTCATCACCATTATGCTAGGATATAGTGGGTGGTTGCTAGTCTTTGTCAGCACATTTCTATGCAGTTGCTAGGGTGTTCTGGGTTGTTGCTAGGGCATTACTAGGGTGTTCTAGGAGAGCACACCCAATAATATTTCGGTCATATGATTGGGTTTTATTCTGCCTGTTTTATTGTCCACCAGTTGAAAATCTGATTTTGAGTGAGCCTGATCACAAAAATGAATAGTACTACACTTTTACATTTACATTATAAACATTATCCATTCAGTCCCTCACACCACACATACAGTACACACACCTGACAGTACACTGATCACTTAATACCTTAACACTGCTAAAAGTAATGGCGCTGAGACAGAAATCGTCCTAGCTTGAAATTAATCAGCTTTGGGGACCATAAGCTTGTGTTCTGTGCTAACCCTTCACTTCTTTCCTTAGTCCTATCTCCTTAACCAATCAACAAGCTCAAGAACAAGAGTGCAAAAAATAAATAACTGAGTGGAGTGTATTGAAAAGCCGAGAGATAGCAGGATGAGGCTTTGGATAAACGACACAAGGAGCAAAGTCAATTATTTCAGAGAGTATTTGGACTAGGGGGAGAACATCAAAGTGTGGCCTCTTGCAAGAGTTAGTGAAATGCTAATCGCTGCTAATGAGGAACGTATATCTCCCTGCTGCATGTGGCGAACGTTATTAGCCCTGTAATCTGCCCTCAAATAAGGATAAACAGTAAACAAAGAAGCATATGCCAACCAGCACCTTATTAATGCTGATCTTTGGTGTAATGACAAGCTTACCAAAAACAAACACTGCATAGCTTATGTAGCATATATACATATATGTATATATGCTACATAATTATATATACACATTATATATATATACATTATACATTATATATACATTATACATTATATATACATTATATATATATATATATATATATATATATATATATATATATATATATATATATATATATATATATATATATAAGACACCTATAATAACTTTAAAGTTAAAGTCCCTCCAAAAGTGTAAACAGCTGTTTTGAAAGCGGCCATTATTTTTAAAATCTTCATCTTTAAGGTGCTATTTGTGCCAGATCTGATTTTTAAAATGACTTTATTGATATTGTTATTTATTGTCAAGTTGATATGGACATTATGTACTATTTTGACTTGTATTAAGCAGTTAATTTGACTTTAGGAACTTTGAATGTGGGAAATTTTCTTGACCACTAAATCTGAATATTAGTTTGATTTCTGAAGGATCATGTGAGACTGAAGACTGAAATAATGGCTGCTGAAAATTCAGCTTTGCCATCGCACACATCCAAACAAACAAATGAAAGAACCAACAAAAGGTATTACCAAGGCACAGGTATTACCAATGCACAAGATTAAAGTTTGCTGCTTTGGAGATAACTGTGCCGCACCGCTGTAAAAAAGAAAAGAAAAGAAAATTTTGCATCATGTCACTTGCAAAAAAAAAAAAAAGTATTGCGGTTCACACTGTCAGACACACTCAATAAGCAGTGCTATCAGTTCATGCATAGCTTCCTCTTGAAGATAAACTTTATATGCAGAAGATTTGCACTGCATTTGTAAGAATGAGGAAGAGGAAGAGGAAGGAGTTTAATACAATGTGACAGAACACGGCCGCAGCAAGGAAATAAGAATGTGCCCACCGATTGAGCTGAAAAACGAAAAACTCAAACTGTGCAAAAATATTATAAAGATTACTTTTTTTTTTTTGCCCCTGCTTTTGAAACTGGCAATTGTAGCACAAGGCCATAGGGTAGATCTGAAGATTAGAAATCCCCTTATTCCATCCAAAAATGCAGAAAGACATTATCTGGCCCACATTTATACTTTTTTTTTCAATATTCAGAAAATAGATCAAAAGCACAGCTCCGACTCTACAATCAAGGCCTGAAAAAAGGATCATATGATTCATAATCACATTTCTCCAATTGCTTTTTTTCAATGTTCATGGTCTATAATCCATACAAAGGGCCAAAGATCACATATAACTCTTAATCTAATTTCAAAGCCTTTGAAACAAGAGTGCAATGCCAAGACTCTCATATACTTAGTTTTTTTAGGCGTTTGTAGTGCACATCCGACTAGGGCTGGAGATCACCCTCTAGCCCTTTAGCCCTCTAAAACTGGTTCTAAATCTGCTTGTTCCATTTAAACAAAAGTAAATACCAAAACCAATTATTTTCATGAGGCTACTGAGCCAGTTCTGTTAAAATGAACAGGTCAAATAGACTCATAAATCAGTCTGCTCATTAGCTATCAGTCTGAATAAGTCTAACGACTAACTCAATGAATCTCACAGAGTGGTTCTTGATCCACTGAACTGAATTAACTGCAAGTCATTATGTTCGTCATGTCCTCAGAATAGTCATAAATCGAATAGTTAAGGACCAGAATTCGCATGCCTACAATGAACACAAACACTAATACAACTACAATATTTATCTGCCGATGGAAAGCCCTTTACAGCTTATAAAAATATACAGTCAGCTGTTTTACCACATGACAGCCGCCTTGGGCGAGCTACACAACACGTTGTGCCGTGATTGTTTGTGACAGGAGAGAAGGGCTTCTGGAATTTGGTGATATCCTTTTTGTGGGCCAGTTTAGTCCCCTGAAAGCCTCTGGCACAATAACACTATTTAAATAAAGTTCTTATCATATCTTGGCTGTAAACACTTGCTTGTGAGGTTTCAATAACAACTGCAAAGTAACAGTTTGCTTCAAAACACCGTTGTTATTTTTTATAAAAAAAAATTTTAAGCATTTGAGCATTTTCTTCAATTTAGTAAATCTGAGTTGAGTGATGATTCATGGTTTTGGTTTGTGGGTTTGATTGTAAACTGTTGTGCATGGTTTTATCCATTTTTCATTGAGTAATAAAGATTTGTTTAACTATTTTTTACATTTGCAGTTTGACATCCAAAGAGTTCAATATTCTAACATCATTTACTCACTCTCATGTTTTCTACAGAAGAGAGACATTATGGGTTTGGAAAAAGATGAAAGTGAGTTCACCCTTTAAAAAATAAAAGATAAGGCTTTCATTATTTCACATCACTCTAGACACTAATTCTACCAAGTATATTGTAGTAACTCATACATAAATACAAACACGCATGATAAGCAGCTTCAATCGAGTGTTATTGATCCACAAAACGGACTGATCCTCAGAGGTTTCGAGTCAGAACAGAGCATAGTGTTGTTCTTAATCTCCACATATTGGATCCTTGTAAACAACACTCTCAAACCCTCTCAGACTCCAGTATTTCACAGCTTTGCAGCCCGGTGAGTCAGAAAGAATTTAAAAAGAGAAATTACTGTGTGTAAATGAATAAGTAGGGTTTCTGTGGCAGTACCATCAATGTATCATGGTACCTGCAGTACCTTTTCATAAGGGATATGTGTGTATAATTCATGGGTATGAAGTGCAAGCTTATATGTGTAGTACTACAAATTAAAATGTGCAGAAGCATCCAAGTATATGCATATATAATATGTACACAGACACAAGGGTCATACATTTTGAGTGTGAATTATTGTGTCTTTTCTAACCTTTAAGGCTATGCAAGAGATCTAAAGATCTCTAATCCTATGCTAAGAAGTGATAAGCGGTTATCCGTATTGTATTTAAAAACACCCACACGGAGTACGAGTGGGGTTCAAAATCACTTCACACTTAGCTTCATTATAGCTGCACAAGCCATGAAACATAATCATACAATCGCTCTTACCGCCTGCCACAATATTCATTCAAGAAAGTGTTTTCTTTTTTTTTTTATGAGCCAAGCTCGATACTGCTTTATCAAAGAGCTTTTAATCCAGTCTGGGGTGGCTTGCTCAAGCTTATCTCCTGACGGAAAAGCAGGGGAAGGAATCAAGTGCCAAATCAGGAACCGTAGTGGAAAGAGAAAGGGGGGCATACACTTCTCAGTTCAAATGTATTTCCGCCTTTTTAAGTAAGCTTCAATACATTGCACGATTTTTGCCTGCCCACCAACCCCCAATAACACCCCCCAATCCACAAACACGCAAAATGAGGCCACCAATGTATGATTGCTCCCAGCTGTAGCCCCATGAGAGGGCTGGAAAAGAGAGAGAGCAGGGAATTTCCTCAAAGCAGTGAATGGTAGGACAAGGATTAGCTCAAAAGCTCACTGCTGACGATTCTGACCTCATTAATCTTACATTATTAGCCATATTCATGGAACCAAAACCAAAAGATCTGAACGTTTAAATTGCACTGAGCTTTAAAGGAATAGTGAATTCTGTCATGATTTACTCACCTTCAAGTCATTCCAAACCCGTATGACTCTCTTTCTTCTGTCAAGAAGACTAAATGGGCTTTTTTTTAGTGGAAAAATATTCTGGCCACTTTTCAAACTGTTTTATTTTTTTTATTTTTTTTAAATAATGAAGTGAATGATAACTGGGGCTGTCAAACTCCAAAACAACAACTATCATAAATATTGTGGGGGAAAAATACATGTTCGCTTTGGAAAGTCAAATTAAAGCTTTGTGTGAGAAATTTAAGTAATTATTCATGGAAAATATTATTCTGTTTCTCATTTTCATGAGAGAAGTGATGGCTCATTCAACGTTTCGTAAATACAAGTTATACAGTAGATCTTATTGTGAGCGATTCGACCAAATTTTTGACATCATAATGTTTCATTTAAGCGTCCTACTCGACAGACGGACTTAAACCACACCCCTCCAAAATCAACCACAAGTTCACATTCATTTTTAAGTGCAACACCCATACCTCAAAATCCGATGGATTCAACCAAGTCCCAACCTACATTTTTTCCTTTTTCAATAACCCTTTGCAATCGGATGTACTTCACAATAAAGAAGAAAAAAGAAAAAATCACTACTTCAGATTCATCACAACTTAAATGGAGAGGAAAATAATCGTGAATAAGAACTTAAGTTTCAGTCTGTTGGCCAGAGCTACTGTATGACTTGAGAAGGGCTGAAATATAAGCAACTTTTAATGTACTTCATGGGGCTTTTGCATCCTTTTTGAAACTTGAAAGCATCAGTAATTGCATGGAAAAGACCATTAAATTATTCAAAATATCTCGTTTTGAAAAGTCATGAGTTTGGAATGCCATGAGAATGAGTTAATGATTTTTCATTTTTGGATGAACTAATCCTTTAATGTCTAAGTCTGAGAGATTGACTTTCCAAGCACATACGATCCCAAGGGTCTTGGCATGCTCTCTGAGAGGCTTGGCAGTGAGTGAATGAAGGCCGGAGGTAGAAGGCAGGTGCTGCCGTGCGAGGAGTGGAATGCAGCAGGAACGTACTGCAGGGCAGTTTGATTTCAGGCTTCTGTCCAATAGGCTGCAGCAAATCCAGTCTGCGTGCTGCCACATCTACACCAGAACTGCATCTTAGTCCAAACCATCATCGCTTTGTTTAAAATCCTCAAATTTTCACATATTATTATTGATTGCTTCAGTTCACATAATGCATTTTTGCTATGTCAAGGCAGCTTTAAATAAATGTAAGAATGAAGACCAAACAGTATTCAAACAGTACAATGACATGACCATTGACGGTCTGGATTCAATGTGTATGCCGCATAGGCATAGCTTATAACACATATGTATGGCTTCATATTTGAATTAGGCCACATTATGAATTAATTCTTAATGAACACCACATCGCTATAGTCAGCATGTATAAAATATTTAATGTAAATGACTTGGGTTAATATGTTGTATATATTAATAAAATGGCCATAATGAGTAACATTAACGAGATCTATGTAAATTAGCACTGATTTAATAAGCCTGTCACATAATCAAGGGAACATACTTAACCATGCACTTAATTTTCCTATACTCTGGTTTACATGCTGGAATACTGGAATATATATTCATGTTCGTCTACAGGAAGTATTTAAGATGTGTCCTCTGGTCATTAATTACATTAATATTCTGAATTACTAAAATGATATTTAAATCAACTCACTGCAACAGCACAAAAGTGTTCAGTCATTGAAACATCTGGCAGAAATAGACCTTCTGAATAATGGAAGAGAATATTTTAATCAGAAGAATGCATTTTCCACTCTTTTTTGGGTTAATTGATTGGTACAAACAGTACTGTGTTTTGTCATTAGCAACATGGGGAAAAAATGAATAGTAGCTTTGTGAATGCATGCAAACATCACATCTTACAATCAGTGCCCTCAATGCATTCTTTCAATGCATTCTCATCTTTGCATTAAAAAATCTGCGTAGGCAATGGCATTTTTTGTCATTTCAGCCAAGCAAAACAATCTAGAGGTCATTTAGTTTACATTCATTTCCATCAGCAAGCTACCCTGCAAAATAAATGCAGAAGCCTCAACCCTCATTCATGTATACTTTAGAAGTCATCTATGCCTGGTTTAATGCATATAGAAAGAGCTGAACTGCAGAGCAGGTTGGATTAGTATTCAGGTACTGTGTGTTGCAAGTCTCAGCACCAATTCGCATCAAATGAGACTGCAATAACAACACACGCAGGCCAGGGAACGAGGCAAGATAAGAACAGGAAATATGGTAAGAATAAAGCTAAACCTGTTCAAATAAACACACACAAGCATGCGGAGTTTGTGTTCTGACTGGTAAAGCTCAGCGTGAATGACAAGTCTGCTTTGTGGTGATAGGGAAACTCACACACGGACACACACACACTAATGGCGATTAGTGACACTATTGTAGACACCTTCTTATCTCCTTTAGACATGTCATGGTCTGTGTAGAAATACATCGTTTTTTTATGCAAGGATTTTACCCCTATAAATAAAGAGATGAGCAAATTGGTATTACATATTTGTAGATGAAAATGTTGTGTTTAATCTTGCAAAACGTGTAAAAAAAATATTACTTGTCAGTGCAGAAAGTTAATGTAGAAAATTACTGAAGGCAATACTGTAGGCTGCTGTGGGCAGTCAAAGCAGAGATATGAAGAGTTACAGTAATTGACCAAGTATGTTGACACAAAATAAAGCGGGTAAAAAGGATAACTATATTGTATGGCGGAATAGCACTTGAAGTTGGGAGCACTTCGACTCGGCGCAGTAATATCATCACTCCTGAAAAATCCTCTCCCCCTCTCACTTCTGTCATTAGAACCAACGTGACTTTTTACTGCGCCGAGTCGAAGTGCTCCCGAGTCCCAAGTGCTATTCCGCCATACATTATAGTTATCCTTTTTACCCGCTTAGAAAAGCGCCACGTTTTATTTTGTGTCACCATACTTGGTCGTGTAACTACTTGTGTAACTGTATTTAAATAGGGAAAACGTGGAGGTGTTTGGTCGCTTCTAGCTTCATCTCTGTTTGGTCCCTAATGAATGAACTGAACTAAGCTAAGTGCTATCAAAGTGCCGCTGCCCGCCAGAGCGATTGATTGCACGCACTGAGACGAGAGAGGTATGTATCAACTCGTCTTAGTTAAGGGAATAACATAGTTTAATATGAAAAAACGGTGGAATGTTCCTTTAAAGGGATACTCCACTTTAAAATGAAAATTCTGTCATAATATACTCACCCTCATGTTGTTTCAAACCTGTATGAATTTCTTTCTTCTGCTGAACAGAAAGGAAGATATTTAGAAGAATATCAGTAACCAGACAGTTTCTGGTCTCATTGACTTCCATAGTATATTTTTTTTCCTACTATGGAAGTCAATGAGACCAGAAACTGTCTGGTTACTGACATTCTTCTAAATATCTTCCTTTCTGTTCAGCAGAAGAAAGAAATTCATATAGGTTTGAAACAACATGAGGGTGAGTATATTATGACAGAATTTTCATTTTAAAGTGGAGTATCCCTTTAAACAGCATGCACACACCCGAACTGACTGCACATCATATTTTTGACATTATTGATACTGCTTTCAATCGTAATGCAACAGCAAAGAACACAAAAAACCTGCCTAGTGCCGGTCTACAACACTAGAGCGGCTACGGATTAATGTTTTGTTTTTTTGTTTTTTTTAGCGCTGCTGACGTATTCGTGCACACACAATATGACATCACACTCTGCGCATAAGTTTTACAACATAATTTAACACATATATAGTCCTAACACTTTTTAAATAGCCCACTTAAAGTGTTTATTACAAATAAATTACTAAATGCTTAAAATTAATAAATGAACAAAAATTTGTGTTATATATTTAAACTCGTGAACGACCCCCATTAACACCTGAACGCCCCCCTTTCAAAAATCATGCTTCCAAAGCCCCCCGTTGTTCTCTGAATGCCCCCATTGAGAACCACTACTTTAGAGTGATAAAGAAACATGCATGAATGTGTATAGTGTATAAAAAAGTTAAGTGAAATAAGACATGTTCCTTAATCCTACATACTGTTGCTTTTTGTTCATGAAGAGACTATAAAACTGATTCTGATTCCGACTCCGAGTCCATCTATCCACTGAAAAAGACAAAAGTTTGTTGTCAATATAAGCATGTGTTTGTGTCTGCATTTGTGAGTGCTTGTTTCTTAGCATGAGTCAGCTTGTGGTGAGGCTTGCGTCAGCAAAACTAGAACCCAAAAGCTGACAAAATATCAAAGAAAAGAGGAAGGGGGGAAATGAAGTACAAAAACAGAAATAACTAGAGAATAACAAGGCCAGACGCAGGGCCAAGAGAGCAGCAGCCATTGGCGCTGCCGTTCCTCATTGTTGTCTGCAGTAATGTAGTCAATGGTGCAGTGAGACTGGCCCCGGGAGCCAGCAGCAGACGGCCCTCCTCCACCAGCTGCTATTAATTAAACCCGCCAATCCTGCTGCAAAACACTCACAAAACAAACCTACCTACATTCATGACACAACCCGTATATGTACAAATTCCGACACTAAACATCTCAAAGAGTTGTTGTCTCAATATGTTCATTTTCCTATCATTCCCAGAAAAATATGAAATCTATCTCAAGCTGACACAATGCGTTTCTACGGCCATATCAGAGCTAGCATTGGTAGAATCCTTTATTTTTCACATCCCACAGTGACCAATTGAGGTTTTGTTAGCAGAAGTTTTACTGCAGACTCAAAATCCATTGTTGGCTTGATGCCACATGAGCCAATAATCACTCCTAATGAAAACTGTAGCTGTTTACTGCATTGCTGAAACGTTTCTATAACACATACAGTATGATATTCTAAATAAGTTACTTTTGCCATTAGTCACCGGAATCAACATACTATAACATTTATATTCTATAAATGCTGTTTAAAAATATTCAAGTTAAATTTTCCATAGTCTTAAAGGGATAGTTCCCCCATAATTGAAAATTCTGTCATCATTCTATGAAATCACAAAAGAGGATATTCTGAACATTTTGTCCACATAATGAAAGTTAGTGGAGTCCAAAACAATATTGGACACCATTAACTTTCACTGTATGGACAATAAAAAGACATTTTACAATCACCTTTTGTGTTGCACAGATGAATGTCAGTCATAAGCATTTGGTTGAAAGAAGAAAACTTGTCTGATAAGAACAGTTGCTTATAGAGCAACATTTTAAAGTTGCGTTAGAAAAGGGTCAGTTAGTCTACAAATTGGAGGACAGAACTGGCTATCTTGGATTAGCGTGAAGCAAATGTATGTTTTCTTTTGAGGAAACACTTAATTCAAAAGGGTATTTAATTTAAATTAACAACCAAAGATAACATCCTAATGCGTAAAATTCTACAGGCATTTAACAACTTCTTTAAACTTTGCAGAAAGTAGAGAACGAGGAGCAACCCTTGTCTGAAGGACGATTATGTCCAGCAGCAGGAGAGAGATTAAAATTTACCAGCAGCTATTTCTGCTCTGATTGAAGGAGCACTGAGACAAATGGTGAAACAGACTGAGAAATGAAGAGGAGACATAATCTGGCATGCACAATTAAAGGAACAGTTCACCAAAAAATTTAAGTTCTGTCATCACATACCTAAAATCATGATGTTTGAAACTTTTAAGGTGTCAATTGTTTTCCATCAAGCACTAAATAAATAGGATTTTTTAAGAGAAACTTTAATGCAGCTCTTTTTCATACAAGAACAGTTCATAGTGACCATGGCTTTCAAGCTCAAACAAGGACCAAAAATGCATCATAAAATCATCATAGAAATAGTCCATACTAGGGTTGTCATAATATACTAATCCTACCAACATTAGTCTGTACAAAAAAATAATAAAGTTGACAGTACCAGTATTTCTGCAGTGCCCATAGTAATGATTAACGGATATTTTCGGTACATGCTGCGTCAAAGGTTTATATTTACAGCGTGTTTTTACAAGCGTTGAGTATTGTGGCCAATCACAGTCATATATGTTCAGTGCAGGAATGCAATGGCCAATCTGAGGTGCTAGTCAGTAAGTTCCGCTTATCACTGCTGAAAACGCATGCTCACGAATTTCATTATAACCAACAAAGTGTAAACACAATGTAAATTAGATATTCAATGTACAATTAAGACAGCTTTTTTTTATTATAATGAGTTTTCGTGAGAGTGTAGAATTCAGTAAGCTTGACAGCCTTATTATAAAGGAAGGGCTCTTATCTTGCTTTCTGTTTATTACCCATTCGTACTCTAAATACAAGTTTAGTTTTGCTGCTAAGTACACTGCAAAGTTTCTGTATTGACTGATTTCTGATTTATCCGCTTGGCTCAAAGTTCAAACGGCAGCACAGCACAAGCTTACTATAGCAGATGCGTTTACTCGATGATCGGTCTCGGTCATGCAACTACTAAACAGCACTGTGAGATCCAGTGAGAAGTGCTTGAATTCAGCAAAGAACATAAATGTCTCTGTGATTTAAACTAGTTTAAAGCCCGATGAAACATCGCTGACAAATAGGAGAAACACTGTGCACAACGATACAGTCAGAAGACTTCTCATTTACCATGGATTTACTGTAGTAACACTAACTGCACCATGGTATTGATATCAAATTTTATTATATTATTAATGTAGACATGTATTAAATGTATTAAAAGAGTAATTAAAAACTTTATACTAAATGTATTTATGCTCATGTTTTTCATTCAAATACCATAGAAACCACAGAGTTACATTTTAACATGATAGTGAGGTGCATATGCTTGGTTTTAACTGGTTATCATGATCTAAATGTATGCTACTATGGAAGACTAATGGTTCATTTTAATACAACAGTCAGAATATTTCAATTTTACCATATAAAAATGAGGTTGTTACAATTTTTACACGTTACTGTTTTTGTTAATGAACATTAATTTACATCTGCATCCTAACTCAAGCTACTACTACTGTCAGCTCAAGCTACTGTCAAATGTGCATTTCTAAGAGACAAAACATGTATTATTATTAATATATGCGCGCTGAAGACACGTGCTATCAAAGTCAGGCAACACAAACGTGTTTCATGACTTGAAACAATATCACCCGTTAGCACATGCAGAAACTAAGAAATACATTTTTCTATTAAGATATTTATTTTGTTAAGGGAAAATGATATCGCCCAGCCCTAGTACAGACTACTGAAATGTTGGTACTGTAACAACCATAAAACTGTTTTGCTTTATTTCAAGTCTTCAAAATAAAGTCTTTGTGTAATAAACAGGCTGAAATATGTCATTTTTCACTAACTTTTGTAGTGTTTTTTTGGCAAGAGCAGCTGAAATATGTATCAGGCATTTGTAATTTGTGTTCCAAGGAAAATAATAAATAATGGCAGAAATAAAAATATTTGTTGAACTATTCACACTTGCACATATCAAATAAGCCTCACCTCGGGCCACGAATCTTTGAGGAGAACCTCTCGGCCAGTTTCTCTAGACTGCGAGAATACTCCAGCTGAATCTCTGCCTTGCGCCGAAAAAACTCCTGCAGGTCTTGCAACAGCTGGATCCGGGCCTCTGATTGCTGCTCCAGGCACTTGAACTGCTCCACCAACTGATTACGGATCTCTGAGCAACAGAGTACACATAAACACATTAGTTTGACTCAGCACAAATCTCTTTGTGTACATATACAAAAGTAGTTAGGTTCAGATGTTCTCTTCTCAAACTGGCTGAATCCATTTAATCCATTTAGCTACTGACCAAAGAATTTCCACGATTATTCCAGTCATTCTTGACTACTGGATACGAATACATTACATCATCCCAGGGTATATCCATCCAATATAGATATGAAGGAAAATAACCTACCACTTAATAGGAAATTTGTATGCAAATTGGTAAAGGGAAATTGAGAAATTTCAAATTCAGTACACCAAGTCAGACCTGTGCTTTGTCCTTTAATAAAAAAAAATGTAAGAGACTGAAATCCACACTTGTTTTGTCATGATCTAAGCTTTAGGCCACAGCTGTGCAGCTGTTCCTTATCAAACATCCACATGTGAGGATACACATTTTGAAGTAGTCATCCCACAATCCACTTGATTAGTGAGGTTTACTGGATTAACTAGTTTTTGGTTTTATTGGATGGATGGATGGATGGATGGCCATTTGCCTTCTGTGTTGTAGTACTTGCTGCTATTTGGATAAACTAATATTTAAGAACAGAGCCTGTTTTCACAGAAAAATCACTAACTTGCAGTTAATTGCAAATAAAGGTTTCCTGCCACAAACAGTGTGTTATTGAACTGACAAGCTGTTCCCTCAGTCCTGAGAGAGAGAGAAAAGCGAGAATTATACTAACACAACAGCGAAGTACATGTAGGTTGTACAGTAAGTCGTGTCCCTCAGGCAGCCAGTTTCTACAGTGTTAAAGCAAAGTTTCTTTCATGTGCCATTTCAAAAGGCCTCTATTCCTTCAAAGACTTCCTTTAAAGGAAAATGTCATTATTTTGGTTCCCCACACTAAGGTTAACAGAACAATTAGACAACAGTAGCTTGATAAAGCAAATCAAGCCTGACACAAAAGAAAGCTCACAATCAAACATAACTTAACGTAGATAGCTTTACTGGAAATAAAATAAATCCACTGCGGCATTGATCGACTTGAGTAAAGCTGCTCGGGTCGAAAATTCTGATCTGCTGCTAACACGAAGCAACATCTCAGAGCTAGCCCAGTCAAGCTGTCGAGAGTGTCAAATAACTGCATTCTGTGGGTTTTTTAGCATATACAACAACACTTTTGAGCTACAAATAGGGTTGCATGATAGCCAGATATTTATCATCATGTTAATTATTGTGACTTCAGCCCCAACAGCATGGGTGCTTTTTTACCTCAAATACCATTCTTTTACATATTCTTAAGTTATTGGATAACTTGCGCTGCTGCTCGTGACTGCATCAAGGATCAGCCACATTTCCACATGCGTCGTGAAACACGGATGTTTGGGAAAGTGCTGCGGCAAGTTTTTTTCATTGAGTTGTTTAGAGGAGAATAAAATCGAATGCGCCTTTTACCCCGGTGTGCCTTTTGCCCAATTGGACCCTATTGTAAAATAAGAAATCGATTATTTAGCAAAAATAATTTTAATTTCATAGTACAACTGTACAATTACAATACTAATTTTTCTGTCTTAATTTCTTCATTTTCAAATGTTAAACCATTGAGCTTTTAGTTTGGCGGTTTGCGTGCAAATGGACATATGCGCTGCCGGTTTCAGAGTGAAACATGGCACTTTACATGCGGGCAGCTCGCAGTCTGTATCATGGGCTGCACTGGCACTCTGGAGCCAGTAGTGAATATATTTATTTAAATAAATGGCAGTCTACGTGATTTTCACAAACACATTATTGTATTTTGTTATATCATGCAGCCCTAGCTACAAGAGAAGAATTAACAATTACATTCAACTGCAAAAACTTGTTGAAATGGGAGTGCGTTCTTTTTTTCCTGTGATATTGTGCTGGGTTGACCGAACCGCAGTGTAGCATTTCAATTTTTGGTTAACCACTGAACCTGGCTTTTCCTTTAGAAATGAGGGCTACTGCCTGCTGGCACTATTTGCAGTTAAAACCCATGTGGGCCCTATTTAGAGGTAGCTTATTGAAGAAGAAGAAAACTAACAAACCCCTATTGGTTGATACCGTTCACTAAGACTCCATGAAAACTTCTGCATTTTCTGTTTTTCATTCTTTCTCTCTGCTTTTTCACAAACTCTTTTCTCAGCATGTATTCGTGTAACAAAACAAGAGAGCCTAGAGGAACGACCCAGAAACATCTGACACCGTTTCACATGAATGGCAGGCAGGACTTTTTTGAAAATACTCTTGTAAAAAGAGCTAGTTTAAAAACCTGCAGCAGTGCGAGAGCCAAAAAATAGGTCACATAGTAACTGAGCTTCTCATGGAGACCCTAAGCCATCACAGAATTATTCACAAGAATGAGGATTCTAAGTGCGCTGCGATCACTCTGTGGCTTCACTTGATGTCTGGAACTCATAGCTGCTCTCAGAAGAGGAATGCTGTGAATTTTGGCCTGACGTCCCTTCGGCCCCTGTATAACACTGTGAACCGGTTACATTAGAAGCAAGGAATTACTTAACAGAAGGATTTAATACCCTCATCTGATGAGTCCGAACTCTGTCACAACCTCTACTTGCAAATAGCTGAACGATTGTGTCACTCGATGGTCGACGTACCCCTGAATTACACTTTAAAAACAAACACACGAGTTGAGACCATCTGATTTCAATGAAAACAAATAGCCTGTCTCTCATATTAGCAAAACATGATGACTGAGCCATCTGAATAAATAGAGATGATGGATCCGTATTATAGAGTATGAAAAGTAGGGTAAAGAGCCAAAAATACACATAAGATCATCTAAGTATACAGGCAACAAGCTTAACCTTTAATTTAAAGGTTTTCTAACAGAAACTATCTATCAAGATACTATCTATTATCCTATATACTGTGCGTCTTTTACTTCCCCTACCCCCAAACCATTTCCATCTGAGCCGTGGGTACATTTGTCTATGGGGGGACTTGAAATAGGGTGTTATAGAGATTTCCAGAAATGTTCTTTGTAATTAAAACTCACAAGACGTACTCTCAGTAGGTGTTGGTCTAGAGCTGTGGTTCTGCGGAGCACTGGTGGTCTGTACAAGTCTCTTACGCTCAGAAAGGCTGTATTTATTTGGCTGTATTGATTCATAATGACTCGCTTAATTTAGTCCTAATTTGTAAGTCGCTTTGGACAAAGGCGTCTGCTAAATGACTAAATGTAAATGTAAAATGATACAAAAAATTATAAAACAGTAATACAAAATAACCATTTTCTTTCATTGCTGAATTTTTAGCAGCAATTCCTTCAGTCTTCAAATCATTCTAATTTGGTGATTTGGTGTTCAAGAACCATTTCTTACTATTATCAATGTTTAAAACAGTTTTTGAACACTTTTCGTATGCTGCGCAGTTTGAAAATGCCTGCATTATGGATTTTTGTTCACCTGATTTGGAATGAGCCATTTCTATGTAAGCACGCTAGATGGATGTCTTCCGTTGCACTCACGTCTTGTGCATGACATGGCATTGTACGCGGCGCTCAAGCTAAAAGTTAAACTTTTAAAAAATTTGTCTCTAGACTTACGTCTCCTGTTTTTAACCGGAGAAACACATTATGTTTGAATGGCCCCTACTCTGTTTTGCTGCAACGATAGTTTGACAGATTTTGCAAATTACCTGTCTCTATGATACATAACCTCTCCTGTATCCACAATAATCCCAAACCACAGATGTTGATTTTTTTGGCCAAGTCCTTATCCTGCCCTGAATTCACCTTGCCTGTTTCTGTGCTTTCTTTCATGTGGTAACGGTAAAACCACTCTGTTTTGCTCTAGATTTGCACCCTGCATTCATATGGCACACTAGGGGGCTGGTGGAAAAATCATGCTCACATCGTAATTTTATTACAATTTCGATTAATCACACAGCCCTGCTATGGATGGTTGCAATGCAGTTGCTAAGTATTCTGAGTGGTTTTTAGCACATTGCTATGCAGTTTCTAGGGTGTTATGGGTGGTTGCTAGCATCCAGAAGACCCTAGAAACCACTTAAAGCCAAAAGAGTCCACCCACAATGATATGATTTTCTGGTCCCTATATATGGCTCAGATTCCTTCTAGAATGTAAGTCTATGATGTTTTTCCAGCAGCAGCACAATCTCAAAACAGTCAAGAAAGGCCAAGTCCTGTTGTGCTTGTGACACAATGAGAAACTTTCTCAATTATAGCATCATCTCAGAAAACCCTTGCAGTCTCAACAAGTACTTCTTGTTGGAAATACTTCCATGCGCCATTTCCACAAGAGTTCATTCAATTCACCTTTTTACAATGGTGAATTGGAGACTCAGGCCCTTTTCATGCAAAATAAATCAATACCAAATGGTTCCAGCACGTAATAAGCACTTAGAGTTTTACTGCAACACAATACCAGTGACGTGGTCTTTATATGACGCTGAAAGCTCTCCGTTCTGTGGTCTTTTTTTTCACAGACAAGCCCGTCTTTGAGTCTTCTTTGCCTTTTAACCCTCACTGCCTCCAAATCATTCCACTAGTGGATTTGTGTATTATTAGATTCGATTAAAGAGTGTCTATCTTTTTATCGTGGGTGCTACTCATCCATATATCTCTCAGTCTCTCGCTCATTACACACAGTGATTATCCTCTTTAGATACACAGTGACTCAGATGCTGCTGTGTCAATGAGACATTCTCTGTGCTGTAAAAGGGCAAACACTTGCCTTGGACAAAGAGAGGAGTGAAATCTAATCAGAGGAAATATATCAGTAGTAGTTTTTTAGTGATTGTCTGTTCGTCACCGTATTCTAAATAACATGTGAAGGCATGATTCATTTGTACACTTCTACAGCATTATGTTACATTAATACATGTTCATCTTCAGAACACAAATGAAGTTATTTTAATAAAATCTGAGCCAGTTCTGTTCCCTCCATTGACAGCTACGCAACTACCACTTAGTTTGAAGCTTCAAAAAGTTCATAAAGAGATCGTAAAACTAATCCATATGAATTGAGTGGTTTCTGAAGAGACAAAAACACTTTTTATGATGAACAGATTGAGTTTAGGCTTTTATTCATTCATATATAAACATTGATCAGCAAACATGAACAAAGCATAACCAAACCTGCTTGATTGAGTTGAGTTGACCACAAACAAACAAACAAACCACATTGGTTCTTGCGGAAGCGCAAACGCGCTGCGTAACACGAGAATGAACCTCATTGGTTCTTGCGGAAGCGCAAACGTGCAGCGTAACACGAGAATGAACCTCATTGGTTCTTGCTGAAGCTCAAACGTGCTGCGTAACACGAGAATGAACCTCATTGGTTCTTGCTGAAGCTCAAACGTGCTGCGTAACACACGAGAATGAACCTCATTGATTTGTGCGGAAGCTCAAACGTGCTGCGTAACACGAGAATGAACCTCATTGGTTCTTGCTGAAGCTCAAACGTGCTGCGTAACACTCGAGAATGAACCTCATTGGTTCATGCTGAAGCTCAAACGTGCTGCGTAACACACGAGAATGAACCTCATTGGTTCATGCTGAAGTTTAAACGTGCTGCGTAACACACGAGAATGAACCTCATTGGTTCATGCTGAAGTTTAAACGTGCTGCGTAACACTCGAGAATGAACCTCATTGGTTCTTGCTGAAGCTCAAACGTGCTGCGTAACACACGAGAATGAACCTCATTGGTTCATGCTGAAGTTTAAACGTGCTGCGTAACACTCGAGAATGAACCTCATTGGTTCATGCTGAAGCTCAAATGTGCTGCGTAACACGAGAATGAACCTCATTGATTCGTGCTGAAGCTCAAACGTGCTGCGTAACACACGAGAATGAACCTCATTGGTTCTTGCTGAAGCTCAAACGTGCTGCGTAACACACGAGAATGAACCTCATTGGTTCATGCTGAAGTTTAAACGTGCTGCGTAACACTCGAGAATGAACCTCATTGGTTCTTGCTGAAGCTCAAACGTGCTGCGTAACACACGAGAATGAACCTCATTGGTTCATGCTGAAGTTTAAACGTGCTGCGTAACACACGAGAATGAACCTCATTGGTTCATGCTGAAGTTTAAACGTGCTGCGTAACACTCGAGAATGAACCTCATTGGTTCTTGCTGAAGCTCAAACGTGCTGCGTAACACACGAGAATTAACCTCATTGGTTCATGCTGAAGTTTAAACGTGCTGCGTAACACTCGAGAATGAACCTCATTGGTTCTTGCTGAAGCTCAAACGTGCTGCTTAACACACGAGAATGAACCTCATTGGTTCTTGCTGAAGCTCAAACGTGCTGCGTAACACACGAGAATGAACCTCATTGGTTCATGCTGAAGCTCAAATGTGCTGCGTAACACGAGAATGAACCTCATTGATTCGTGCTGAAGCTCAAACGCGCTGCGTAACACGAGAATGAACCTCATTGGTTCTTGCTGAAGCTCAAACGTGCTGCGTAACACACGAGAATGAACCTCATTGGTTCTTGCTGAAGCTCAAACTCGTTGCATAACACACAAGAATGAACCTCATTGGTTCTTGCTGAAGCTCAAACGTGCTGCGTAACACACGAGAATGAACCTCATTGGTTCTTGCTGAAGCTCAAACTCGTTGCATAACACACAAGAATGAACCTCATTGATTCGTGCTGAAGCTCAAACGTGCTGCGTAACACACGAGAATGAACCTCATTGGTTCTTGCTGAAGCTCAAACTCGTTGCATAACACACAAGAATGAACCTCATTGGTTCTTGCTGAAGCTCAAACGAGCTGCGTAACACACGAGAATGAACCTCATTGGTTCTTGCTGAAGCTCAAACTCGTTGCATAACACACATGAATGAACCTCATTGGTTCTTTCTGAAGCTCAAACATGCTGCGTAACACGAGAATGAACCTCATTTGTTTCTCGCACATCAAGCGAACATGCTTGAGCTTTCGTTTACCACAACTGATGTGTGAGTTGATGAATGTTTGTATGTGAATAAAAGCCTAAATGAAATCTGTTCAGCATAAAGCAATTTCGTCTTTTCAGAAAATTTGGACTAAACCGCTCAATTCCTATGCATTCATTTTACAATCTCTGTGAACGTTTTGAAGTGTCAAAGTGGTAGTTGCGTAGCTATCACTGGAAGGACAGAAATCGCTCAGATTTTATAAAAATATCTTCATTTGTGTTCCGAAGATGAACGAAAGTTTTACGGGTTTGGAACGACATTATGGAGAGTAATTACGGTAATTACAGAATTTTTATTTTTGGGTGAACTAACCCTTTAATGCTAACCAATACAGCACGTGTTTACATTGAAAAACTAAAGTACTGTATAGTGGTAATGGGAAAACTGTGTTCTGTGGGAAATGGCACTTGCACGTTAAAGTTGTGTTCGTTATTAGGCCCAATCCCAATTCTCTGTCTTACCCCTTCCCCTTAGTTTTGCATATTCACGTGAGAGTTCAAAACTAAGGGGAAGGGGTAAGACAGAGAATTGGGATTGGGCCTTAGGCTTCTGTTGTATTTTCTTTCAGAATTTCACTGGACAGTAGAAAAGTGAAAATGGTAACATTTTATTTAAAGTGAAATTAAGAGATAAATGCCCACTCTCTGCCAGCCCAACCTTCTACATCTGCCAAGAACCGGGCCTGCCTCTCAATCCTGAATATCCGCTTAAATGCCATTGCATTACCATGGATAGCATAGCATTACGGCTACAGCAATACCGCATGACCAAAAAATAGTCCATTTAAATAATTAATTTAACCAGACACCTTGGAAAAACTGTGTAATCCATATTATTCAGCAATTCTACACCAATGCATCACACAGTATGCATACAACTTGTAGCAAATAGTAGCTAGATCAGCATCTTTTCCAATCACTGTTCACTGCTTAGCAATAAGAGCCCAACCACAAGATGAATGAGTGGGCATGAGTTAAGCAGGGGTCATTGCTGGACAATATTTAAATCTTTGACAGTTTTTCCCCCTCTTGCTCCACCTTTCAGCATCCCTTTTCTTCGGCCATCTGTAAAGCAAGTCCACTGCAGCAGTTTTGCAGAGTTCACACCGAAGGTTACATAACACACGCCGCAGGCAATTAACTTCAAACTGAATCTGATAAAGCCCCCCATCGGTTCTATTAACGACCATTCATAATGACAGCAAATCTGACCTTCTGAGCCCATTAGTTACCTGATTAACCCAATATAAGAAAAGGTGAGAACAGACATAGGGTGCGAGATATGGACCTTTCTTGTGTAAAAGGTCCAGCACTCCAGAGAACAGAACTAGGGGTGACATTTGAGCTTTAAACTATCTTCCTAAATGTAACAGACTTTGCAGTCCATCATCAACCCAACAGAGCTCTTAGAGTCACTTTAAAAGGCCACAGATTTATGCTTATGTTTATAATGGACTGATATACATTATATTTAGCTGCCATGGTGGCATTTATATGATGCCATTTCCCCATAATGCCCAAATCATTAAGTGGCATCATTCTTCAGAGCGAACAACCTTTGATGTGTGGTTATATAAGTGCAGACAGCTAGATCATAACTATCCTGCTATCATGGAGTACAGAATCAGAAACACAACTACAATGTAAAAAGCTCTTACGATTAGCTTTTTATTCACTATCATAATCAGAGCATCTAAACTACAGGTCAAAAAATCTGAGGTCGGTAAGAATTTTTTTTTTTTTTTTTTTTTTTAAGAAAACCCTTATGCAAAACAAGGCTGCATGTATGTGATCAAAACACAGTAAAAATTCTAATATTGTAAAATGGTATTACAATTTAAATTTAGTGTTTCTATTTTAATAATAGTAAATTGTAATAGCAAAGCTGAATTTTAAGCATCCATTACTCCAGTTTTCAGACTCACATGATCCTTCAGAAATCAATCATTAAGCTGATTTGTTGCTCACAAACCATTTCTTCTTATTATCAAATCAATGTTGAAAACAGTTGTGCTGCTTCATATTTTTAATATTACCAATAATAATTTTCATGACTGATAAATGGCTGATGTTAAAATTCTATACTATTTTGTCTATATATATATATATATATATATATATATATATATATATATATAGCTAGAGGTAAAATTAGGCATCACACCATTATAAAGATTAACTTTAAGTGAGCAATAGATGATGGCAAAAACCATTTAAATGTAAAAACAGTGTAGCAGGTTATTTAAAAATTGCAACATCGTCATCTTCATCCTCACAAAAGAAACACACATACACACCCAGTCATTCACCCAAGAACATAATTCCTGATCATAGCCGAATAGTCTCGGCCAGTCTTTAGATTGCCTAGCCTTTTCACAACATGAACTTGTTCAAATGTCTTTCCAACTCCACATGGAAAGTCAATTTAACATCTGCACTACATGGCTGAATGCCTGAGACATCAATTAACTGAAATTGGGTACATAAGACAATACAATATCACTGTCCAGGAAGAAGATAATGCGATTCTGTCCTTTGCTCCAAGCAGACAGATCCAAAACACACACACTAAATACATGAACACACAGAAACACCACCATCCAGCTTCCCATCTATTTAATGCATTGATTTCTCCTCCCTAGCTGAAGTATTACCATCAGCATCCTGTGTCTATGTTATATGATCTGGCGTCTTTAGAGAATTCGAGACATGTCCCTTTTAGAGCCGTGCCTTCAATCACAGCTGTCTCCATGCCAGTCCCACTCACAGAGAAAAATGACTGTACACTGTCTCTACGGCAACGCACGGGTATTCTCCCGGGAAAAAGGTCTGAGGAGAGATGGAGGGCGCCGAGATGTTGGCACGTGCACATTTACACAAGGCAACATGACAAGACAATCATCTGACCTCTTTTGTTCCTGGCTACCTCTTGTGTGGCACCAATTTTTAGAATTTATTCCCTGGCTGTACAAAATGTCAAAATTGCAGTGCTCATTTGCAATTATGTCAGTTGCTGGTTAAGAGCATCTGGGTAAAGACAAAGACCTTTAACACCATTGGCGGTCCACACAATTCCAGATCTTTTTATGTAAGATAAAGCTATAAAGCAACAAAATCAGAAATGTATTATTCGGTTAAACTTTAATAAACAGATATAAGGTGCTTCCTCTAATAAATGATTTTAAAGCATGATAACAGTAAACCAAGACACATTATAAATACTGGTATTTATCACTCACGTCAATCAAATTCACATTCTTATTTGTTTTTTGGAGATGCCAAATAACAACGCCTGGACGACGAGAAAAGATAGCATGAGGAAAATATGAATTTTACTATGGCCCTATAGTGACCAGAAATGCCTCTTTGCTTCCAGTACTAGTGTAACTGAATGGTTTAACACCAGTGGTTTTTCAATCTACTGGTATTTGCGCCATTATTTACTGCCCAAAAAAGCATGTCTTAAACCAGACGGTAATTTGCGCTGCTTTTGGTAGATTACGTTGGTCATTATGGAAATAATCCGGCTGCATTACTGTTGTTTAATTTGTGCATCTTCAGTAGATCAAGCGCAGAACTTTCCAGTCCCATCTGCGCTTTTTGGAATTGCACCCTCAAGCTAATTTGCCCTGTTTAGTAAATGCCCTGTTTGCCCTGTTTAGTAAACCCAAATTGGGTTGTTTTTAACCCAGAATTTTTTAGAGTGCAACGTAAAAGAAAATAGGACCCAAACAAAATTAAATGCAAATTCACGAGTATTTTTGTGTACTTTTGTACAGTGTGAAATCAGCAATCTGGAAGGTGCAGTATGTAAGAATGACTAGTGGTCGAAATAGGTACTGCAGTCGAATTCAAAATATCGGAGACCAGCGTTTCTCCCGCCACTTGCTCCTCAGACTGGACGGCACTCACACGGGTCGCCGGTTTGAGCACACGCAACAGGAACGCAAATGGACAATGAAAATTGGTAAATTGGCAATGTGCAGTAGAGATGCGCGGTTGGCGGTTACAGCCGCGGACTCCGCGGATAAACCGCGGATCGGGCGGATGACGTGACGAAAATTTATATTTTAATTAAATTCGGGCCGGTGGCGGGCGGTTGAACCAATCAAATGAAAAATATATGTATACACCAATCAGCGGATGGCGGGCGGGTGCGGTTTTGAAAATTGGTCAAAAACGTTGGTGCGAATGGATGGCGGATGGATGATGAGTTTTGTGATGTGGTTGCGGATGAAATAATAGCCCATCCGCGCATCTCTAATGTGCAGTATCACAGAGCAAAACAACAACAAACATTCCAGCCTGGAAACGTACATTTCAAAGTAAAATAACTGGCTGTAGATGTGTTTTTCAGAGAAACGAGTATGTGAACATAGCATGTTTCCTCAATATATGCAAAAATATTATGGTATTTTTATGCTTTAGTAGAGTGAAAAAAGTTACATACAGCACCTTTAAGCAAACCCAGCTGAGACGCTCTGGTTTAAAACATTCACTACAGCAGGGTTCCTCAAATCCAGTCCCGGAGGGCCAATGCCCTGCATAGTTTAGCTCCAACCCTGATCAAATACACCTGAGCAAGCTAATCGAGGTCTTCAGGATCACTAGAAAATCACAAGTATGAGAGTTTGATCAGGGTCTGAGCTAAACTCTGCAGGGCAGTGGCCCTCCATGACTGGATCTGAGGAACCCTGCACAACAGCAAGGTTTGGACTTGGACAGAATTCATATGTATTATGACACATGCTGCTAACAGGCAGTCAAGCACAGAGGGGCAATTCACCACAATGGAATAATTCAGGATACGAATATGTTCTTCAGAACACTGACTACCTCATTCCAGAAAGCTGCCATGTAAAAATAGCTCCCTTTCTGCATCAGTCTGGCTTATCAACAGTTCTGCAAAGAGGAACAAAGAGGTCGATTCACAAATTGCCGTACAAAATGGGTTTGACAGAAAATTCTGCATTGAACTTTAACTTAAACTAAAATGTGCTGCCATGTTTGTCGATACTCGCATTTAAAAACTAAAGCTGTCCAGTCAATAATGTAACTGAGGAGAAAGAGGCAAGCTGTAAATAAAATAAGTATCAGCAACACTCCTGCTGGGCATCAGCTATTTTTTTAAGTGCCATGACATGCAACTCTGCTTCACTTGTCATTAATGAGCTCCATTTAATGAGGCATATGTCCCGCTCTTCATAAATCTGATTTTCTTTCTTTTTTGTATTGGCCTTGTAAACTCCTTAAGGCGTTGATGTTATTAAGTACTTCTTTAGGACATTTTTTGGGATTGACAGTCTGAATTTCCAGTCTGAAAACACAGGCTGTACATTCTACTAAATATCCACATTTCGTTTGAGTTCCATATGATGATTTTATTTTCCTTAATCTAAGATTAATGGAGCTGAGTAAATTTAGTTATGTTACACTTATTTTAGTAATTGTTAACTAGGCTATGGCTTTATTGCATCAACCAACTTTGCATGTGTGGATGAAAAAGACCATTTTGCAAAAAAAACTTTTTGACACAGGAAAACCAACAAAGCATAAACTAAAGCTTACAAGTGTGAAAATACATTCCTTAGCAGCCAGCAAACCATGACAGAAAACTCAACAGCACAACTTTAACAAGCTAGCCTATGCATGCATGTTTATTTGCAACCCCAAATGATCTAGTCAGCAATAAACAATTATACACAATTAGTCTAGTATTTGAGTAACATTATTTCTACCTTCAGGCTGTGTGGAGCTTATCAGTGATAATTTGGGGCTGTATCTTTCTAGTGAGCACTCAATATAAATTAAGGGGATCCTGAACCCCAGCCATTGCTGAGGTTTTAAAACTCTGTCTGGCGCCAAGGACCCCAGCCAAAAACGCAAACCACCTGCTCTCCCCTTAACTCAGGTCACAGAGGAGGAAACTCATGGAAAATGACAGAAAAATAAATCAAATTCAGCCCTAAAACAAAGCTCAGATCACATGACCAACACACATTACCACAATAAGTGATTTAAAGTACTGAAGTATGTACACTTGTATGAGTTTCTTGTCATGCGTCTTGGGCTTCATCAATGCAATTATGAAGAGAAGGCCTGAATATGGTTATGCCAGATTCAGACTCAGACAGCACACCCACGGGCCACCCACAGTCTGTTCACAAACATCTGATGCATACTGACACAAAAATGGCAAAATCTGTCTGAAAACTTGGAGTTTCATTTTGGCTTTATGCAATTTTTTAGAGTTGAGTTGTTTACAAGGTTAACACAATGTGCAAATCTTTGAAATAAGATGATATGTTGGTACTAGCAAGCAAACCAAATTTCCACAACCAGACATGCATAATTGCACACTGCGTTTTCTAAGTTACATCTTTAAAATTGGTACTTTTGATAAAGTCTACAGTGTTATTCTGCCTGGTTGTCAACCGACACTGCAGTGCAATTATTTGAATTGTAGTTTGAATTGCATTGTAGTTTGAAATCCCCCCCCCCCATACCACATCAATAGGCTTTATGTCGACATGAACAAACAGGAAACAAGTCTCATCGCATCAGCTTGTCGGAGAAAGTGAAATATGAACTGACAGCGATATCTATGGACGTTTGATGTAATCACCTAACCTACCTGGTTATTTTTATTGTTGGTGTTTAATTCCATTTTAATATCAAAATGTTAGTGAGAAGAAGAATTTTTGTTTAAATGTAACTTTTAGTGCATTTGCAATGGTTATTTTCATCTTGGGTAGCACCTTTGAAGGCATCTTGAGTAAAATATATCTATATTTAACGGAGCACAATCAAAACACAGGAAGTGATGCAACCTGTTTTACAGAATAAGGAAGCTTGTTGAGCATAACCCCCATTATTGTAGTATCAACTATTTCAGATAAACCATAGCCCATGGGGTGTCTAATCCAGCTTCTGGAGTGCCAAAGTCCTATAGTAAACACATTTGTCTGAAAGTTTCTAGGGCTGTGTTCGAAATTGCCCCAGGGCACCATTTGAGGGAACAGCCTTTTGTAGTGGTGTCCGAAACCATTGTGGATGTTATCGAGTGCACTCATTCAATCCCATTATGCACCGCAATAATGAGTGTACAACCGATGTACGCTCAACAGTTAGAGAATACCCACAATGCACTGTGAGGGTCACGCCGAACGAATTCCCGCGTCCCATCAGAAGATGGCGTCCACAGATGAATCATCCATCCATCTATTTTCCAAACCGCTGGTCCAATGTGGGTACAGCGTAATATCATACAGGTATAAATTCCTTTCTTAATTGATTATTAAATTGTTATACATAGTTTTCAAGACAAGTTCAGGATAAATCTTTTAATAACTAATGGAGCTGCCAGTTTGGTAAGTGATTTTTAGACAACAAGCACAAACTATGCAAAAGCTCAGTCCTTCCAGCGCACTCAGTGTCTGAATTCACTCACTCGTTTTTACTCACTCCTTCAAGTAGACTATATTAGTGGACTAATGTAGGGAATAGAGAATGAGGGTATAGGGGCCGATTTCGAGCACAGCCTAGTAATCCTGAAGTCCTTGATTAGCTGCTTCAGGTGTGTTTAATTGGGGTTGAAGCTAAACTATGCAGGACAGTGAACCTCCAGGTAACTGTCAGGGGTCCTGATAGCGGGACACTTAATAATATAATGTTTAGTTCCGTTTATTTTCTTTACAGTAAACCTTAACTTTTTTTGAAGTACTTTCACTTCTGCAATAATCTGCTGAGCGTCTTCTTTTAAAAGAGACCATTAGATCCATATTCCAAAGCATTCATGAAAACAACCATTTCATATCTATACTCAAAAAGAGGGATGACAGTTAGCAGCTTAAAAGGCAAAAGAAAACATGTTTTTCCACTTTATAGTTCATCAGACCAATCTTGAACATTCTCAAAGTGGTCGATTCTCAGCCAGATAAATAAGTTTAAAAAAAAATGCACTAGACTGTGTGTCAAGTCCAAACTCTGACTACTCAAAAATGTGAGAGAGATTACCAATATAATTGTAAACACGCATGTATATAGTTCTAAACCGCCAGGAAAATAAAGTATCTACAGTTCATGCCATTTAAATTCAAAATCAATGAGACATTTCACATGCAAAATAAAACCACTACTAATAAGGTCCTATCTTGGGGTGTAACAGGAGGCATTTGGACTGTCCTGCCTTGCTACTGAAAGAGGCGATGGGAAGCTGGCAGGCCCTCGCTGCCAAATCCTGACCCATTACATAACACACTCCCTGTACTGACACTGATTATGACAAGCCTGAAAAGGAGAGAGGACAAGCAGGAAACAGCCTCATCCACCCTCCCCATCCCTCGCTCCTCTGCGTGAAGGGAAAGACTAAAAAGTCCAATTCTACAGCTCCAGCTACTTCTCCACTCAGAGCCTCTCTATTTAAATGCAAATAAAGCTGTGTGGCAGCTGAACAGCTTGGACGGAGGTGAGGTGCACAGCCCCCTGGTCCTTCTGGGGCCCTTGGCCTGGCGCTCATCCGCTGGGTCTTAAAAATGTTTATTAATAAGCAACCAGCTGAGAGGAAATCAAGGGTCTCAGGCAAATTCAAGATTGTGAGTAGGTAGCTGATGCATAACGTGCCCCTTTTACTGTAACTAATATCAAGAGTTTAGGTTATAATTTGCAAAACATACACCATGTCTTTTAAAAGGACGGCATTTCTCTTTTCAACATTTTAATTGCCTTTTTGGCTAGTTCATTTGAATTGGTCCTGCAGTATCACAAATAAATTGAATTAAAAATAGTCTCTAAAATTAAAGGCCATAAAAGCTGTCAACTACCTCTACACAATAACAATACAATTAAAGTTTAAAAGAATATACTTTTGTCAGGTAACCTAAAAACCTAAAAAAAAAAAAAAATATATATATATATATATATATATATATATATATATATATATATATATATATATATATATATATATATATATATGTATATATATATATATTTTTTTTTTTTTTTTTTTTTTTTTTTTTTGAGAAATATATTAAAAAAACATATATTCAAAACAAATATTAATATGAATATGAATCAGACTAACAAGATTAGGTAATAAAAATGTTGGTCAGAGTTGGTTTGGTCCAATGGACATTCTTGCACAAGGCTTCGATTGAATATTGGTTGCTATGGCAATAGTCACTGTCTGCTTGCATTGAAAGTGAATGGGAAGGGCATTCTATGAATCACATAACTGTGCGGCACTAAGCAGCCCTGCACAAACTATTGAGTGGTGTGTTCGCCTGTGAGTGTGTTTGTGTGTGGTAGGACCATGAATCACTGCTGGCCACTCGGCCTGTATCACATTAACCTGTCATTTACATTCCTGCTGTGTGATGTATGGTCAAGTGGGGTCTACAACCCAGATTTAGAGAAGGTAGACCAATTCACAAGCCACATGAAAAGTTGTTCAAACAAAAGGGAAAGAAAAAACAGACACTCAAGCACAGATGTTTAAACAGTTGTGTTACAATACAAGACTAGGTCTACTAGTTTTTTTACTTTTCTTGTATTTACAAAGCTTTCAATTATCCCTTTTAAAGCATCATCGAGATTATATATATATATATATATATATATATATATATATATATATATATATATATATATATATATATATATATAGTCATTCAAACATCTTTGGCCATTGTGTCATTTCACAATGTTTGAACATCCTGCCATAACTGTTGCGTTTGTCTGTTCCATTCCCTTGCACTTGCTCTAGCAATTTGCTCAAGAACTAGCTTAAGGCAATAATGCATATCATGTAGTGCAAACGCCACCTGAAAACATGTTTGATCAGGGCCAATTATACTTTGTTTCATTAAGACCAAACTGTCAACTAGCAATCAACCTACACATTAATTTCACTCTAGAAAGAATCTAACAGCACCTGACCTGAGGAAATAAACCATGGGAAAGTTGACAGACAAAACTGTTCATTTTGTCTCTTAGCACTGAGAGTAACAAGTAACTGAGGTAGAGCTAAGCCTGTTTTATCAAGCTAAACCTGTTTTTTTTAGTACGTGCATGCTTTCAACTTTAAACGTTTTAAATGACTATGGTAGGAATTCTGAGAAAACCTCAGACAAAGAACTAAACATTAAACAAAAAAACTGGTAGAACTTGTAGTAAAGTATTTCTGCCTTCACATGAAATATCACATTTAGGAATATAGTTTTTTTTTTCATCATTAAATCCCCTATTATGGTTTTGTGTCTTGCAATACTATCCAACAAGGTTAAAAAAACAGATGGTGTCTTTATCTAACAATGAACTCAGTGTTAAATAAAACAATTAATTGGCACCAGCATGACCAAAAACTTTGCTGTGAAAAACAATCAGGAGTGAAAAACTCTGCAATATAGTAAACACTGAATATTTCCTATTTTTCTAACATTTTTCAATAAAGTCTTTCAATTAAATCTCTGTGTCATGGATCACCCAAAGTAAATCTTTTAACTGATTTTTAATGAACAAAATAGTCATTCCAAATCTGTATATGATTTTCTTTTCTTCTGTGTATCACAAAAGTAAATGTTTAGAAGGATGTCCAAGCTGCTCTTTTTTCATACAACAAAACAGACAGTAACCAGGGGCTGTTAAACTCCAAAAGGAGCTTGTTCAAATTGAATATTTGTGGACATTAGACACATGAGAACCAACAGCATTTGTCATAAATGTTGAATCTGGAGTGAAGCATCTCAAGGCACCAATGTCTGCGATCACGAATGTGATTTTAGGGTGAAAGATTTTAAACAAAGAGAAAGCTCTCTTATGGCTACAGAAGTATTATAGTGTGTGACTCCTGTTGACAACCTTCCTGATGGTTTTATGTTGCTTTTTGTCCTTTTTGGGGCTTAGAAGTACAAATCACCATCCACTTTCCAAGAGCAGCTTGAACCTCTGATATTCTGGCCAATCATTTCGTTGTGTTTCACAGAAAAAAAAGAGAAAAAAAACAGTTGGAACAACATAAATTAAATTCTTTTATAATTTTACATGAACTATTCCTTTTAAAGTGCCCCTATTATGCTTTTTGAAATATTATCCAGACATTATTAAAATGTCTGCAAAGTTTAAAGATCAAACAGCATGACAAATCAGCAAATCGTCAGCAATTTCAATCTCACTTCCTTGTTACATACCTACGTAACATTGTAACACATTTGCATAATGCCAGCCTATGGTCTTCATTGGCTGCCCGTAAACGACGTCTACTTTGACCCGCCTCAAACACTGTGGTTGTAGCTGAAGTTGTAGCATGCACTTCAGAAGAATAAGGACTCGCACTGGAATTGATAAACCGACGCCATTGTTCTTATCACTGAGTGCATTTACATGTATGTTCTTAACCTGATTATGTTTAATAAGCCGACAATGCATGTGATCACGTAAACGCGTTAACCCGTTTTCCTTTATCAGAGTAAGGTCATAAACGGCTTAAGCATAAACCGATCGTCACAGCTAGATTTTTGCCCCTTAAGCCAATTTAAGCACATGTAAACACATTAACCTGCTTTCTGTCAGCTTATTGAAGTTCTCATGTGTGATACGTGACAGAAACGCTTTCTTGTGGATTTAAGCGCATCCAGACAGAGCAAGTGTTTTGCAGTAAGAGAGGAGGAAATATATCACACACTCAGACTCTTTATTGACCCAAAAAAATTATGAGAGTGCTCTCTTATAATAAGAAGTGGTACAGTCAAAATGCTGCATCTGTAACTGCATGAGAGGATAATATATGAGCCGTAAGTTTCCCGCTGACATGTTGCAATACTCTTCTTCTGTTTTTAATGCTTTATTTAACATCACAACCGACAAATGAAATACTAAGATACGTAAATGTTTGCATTTTGACGTCACTACCAAGAAATAATATGATTTATTAATAAAGTCTTGTAAATGTGGTTTACTTGCTTGTTGAGTTATTGTTCTGTTATTGTTATTGTGTTATTGTAAACCTGGATAACAGGTTATTTCAGTAAACTGATTTTTGTGAGTTATCAGCGTACTGGTGTGCATGTAAACATGCTCACTGTGTATCAAGTGCTGAGGAAGCCTCTGGAGCTGAAATTCAGATATGGTAATAGGCGCTTCATTTCTGACACACGCTGTAAGCGGTTGACTAATCATAACAGGCTGGGACGTCTGACCAATCAGAGCAGAGTAGGCCCTCGGAAAGGAGGGGTTTAAAGCAACACCAAGGAACTTTTCCTCTGCGGTCGCCCTACAGGTTGGAAGCGGAATTGTCCATTACCACTGTCGTAAATAATTTAGCCTACCGCATCCTACTGTCGCACGCGCACGCTCACTGTTTATCCAGCACCAATTTTGGAATCTATTGTAACGCTTGCCGTAAAGCAAGTCAAATTTGTAGTTTTCTTATGCCTCATTAGAACTACAGAAACGCGACCCGATCTGGCAATCTTACATAGCGTGGATATACCAGATAAAGGACAGCAAAGCAGTGGCATAAGTGCCTTTCACCCTGTCACGACTTGATGAACCACTGAAACGATTTTGGAAACATTATTTGAAGGTAAAAAATCCTACTTAGTGTTGGTTTAAAGAAACTGAAATTTCAAACTAATCATTTTCTCTCTTTGAGAAATGAGGTAATGTGCAATTTATATATTAAAAAATATATAGTTTTTTGACCTTGGATGCATGTAAACCTATTGTAGGAGAACTCCAAAACAAAATTAGGAACCTTTAAAATAGCATAATGGGGCAAAAATTAAGAAATTATGACACACAATAGTGTAATCTCATTTGGTCTGGATGTGATAATCTGATTGTTGAATACAAGTAAATAGTACATTTATTGAATTTGCATTTGACCCTCTTCTGTACTCATCTTGACAGCTTGAAAGGCTCCTGTGAATTTCAAAACATTAATTATGCAATTTGCATGTGCATGTGTCAGGGGCACGGTGCTTCTGTTTAATTAAGCAAGGTTCCACATGAAAAACATGCACGAGCAGGGAGTGGGAGGGCTTATGCTAATTTACTCACAGCTGCTCGTAAGGATTGTTTATCACCCTAACAGGGGATTTTACCAGCATGCATATTATGCTAGTTTTTTGCACAGTGATTGGTTTGCGATGGTTAGGTCTCTTTAGCGTCGTTTCAGGAAGCTCGTAATGAAATGCAAATTTAAATCACTTGTGTCATGGTGTGAGTTATTGCTACCTGGCTGGATTCATACGCTAGAGATGGAACTTATCAGGACAATGTGGTGATTGCTGCTCTGTTATTCACATGGTGATTTGACTGTATGCATTAATGAAGACTAAAATTGGACTAAATGTCATTACCAGTATGACATCATGAAAGAACACTGAAGTGTGTCGTTAGTATTTGCGGCCCCTGGGGTTATACAAGTTGTTATCATTTAATCACCCGCATGTGATATCTTTGTTGGAGGACTAAAATTTAAGTTGTAAAATTGCTAAAATTCAATCATCAAAAATAATGCAGTGTTGACACAATATGAGAGTGAGAAATTAATGACAAAATTACCTTTTATAAATTATATAAATTATATTTTGGTGAGCTATTCCTTTAAGAACCCTAAAAACAAAAGTAAAAACAAAACTTAGAATCCTTTAAGCCGTTAAGTGACCTAAATGCTAGTGGGCGGGGCCTATGGTGTAATGATGTATAACTATTCGTCGATGTGTAATGGAGAGTTTGCAGAGAAACTTTTGTTGACAGATGTTGACTTTTGTACAGTTTTGTACACAAACTGTAAGTAAATGATTTCATTTTGCTCTGGAGGCAGTCATATGCAAATGCTTTTGCCTGTAAGACGTCACAGATCCTGCCTCCAACGAGACATTTTTGGAGCTTGATTAAATAAATGCTTTGTTTATAATAGGGAGGATGTTAAGCTATGAAACTTGCAGGATTTTCTAATGGTGCAAAGACCTCTTATATGTCAAAAGATCAAGTTTGATTTCTCATATCATGACCCCTTTAAAAGATGTGTGCAAATTACTCCTCATTCTCATTTCTCGACCCTACCTCTTTCTTTCTTTTCTTTACCCTTCATCTTTTCAATCTTCATTCTTACATAATTCATAGTGACTTCAATTATTCAGAATATTTTTTTAAAGTTTCTTATCTGTTTCCAACCTCCTTTTCATACATAATGTAGGTGAAATGTTCTATTATGATTATATATGCGGCCCTTCACCAGCTCATGTCTCTGGATCTTCACTTCACATGTTTTACTTCACGACCATTCTCTTGGGTTTACATCAACAGAGAGGTGCCAGACAGTAGGGCAGTTTGTGTTAATGTATATTTGGATCTCATTCACCAAACGCTTTACTGATTGTTACAAAGAAATGTATCAAACGAGCTAAATGATTTTCTTGACCACATCAAGATTATATTGTTTTATCCAATCAATTTAATATAGTTAATTTGCTGTAATTACAGAAAATCGAAGTGTCTCCATCAGCTAACAGAGCCCCAGCATGGGTCTGTGTCATGAGGGTTCGTCTATCATTAACAAGCCACTCTGTGTCATTCGTAGCTTGCTGCTCAAACTCCCAAAGATTGAGGATAAAGCTCATTACTATTCCAGACTACATCTCCCTTGTGTAACCACCAGATCTGGTCTTGACAAAGACTGACTATGGTCTGTGACCTTCTGAAATTGAAGATCACCAAACCAAATGTGTTACAAAAGCAAATACAGTATCAAAAAAATATTTCATAATAATAATTATTATTATTATTGGTGTTTCTATTATTTTTTACTACTAATAAAAATATATCACTAAAACTAATGTAAGCAAGTCCAGCTGGATTCACACAAAAATGCCATTTTCTGGCATTTTCAAAATTCTTGGGTACCATTTTATTTCAGACGAGGGGGGGGGGGGGGGGTCTGGTGATCCACATTTTAATGTTAATGGCATTTGTTCAAGAAGAGAGTGCCAGTATTATAGATCACAAGTTATGTAAATCCAAAGTATGGGACGGGCCTCTCTATGCTTGAGAGCCATGTGGCCTTCTCAAACACTGAGGGGCAAGACTCTCTTTTAACAAAAGCTACTCAAGCGAGAATCACAGGCGTTTAGTGTGAAGGGATCCTTGAGTAGAGAAACAGACTTTGTAAATCCCACCGCAGATTCAGTGTGCATCACATTACACTTAATCCCAGGAATTCACCAGTTTTAAATGTTGAATATTAAAAAAACAAACTGAGTAAAATGACCAAACCCTGCTCTGCTGCATAAGGAAACTCATTTTAAATGGATGCTAACTGGTAAAGTGTTATACTATTAGCCATTAATAATTAATGACTAATCTCCGTGATTATCCACCCTTTCTCTGAAGTTTACAAATTATCCATCCTTTTCATTTCAATGGCTAGGGTCCTTTGAACCTTCACCGTCATTGTTGAGTAGCCAATCAATGAACTGCTTCTGGAACGCCCTTTCAAACCAAACCTAGTTAGTTTCTAAACAAGCTCAGTCGAACAAACAACAAATATACTCTACACACACTAGAGCTGTTAAAATACTTTGTGAATGGATGCATTTAGTCAAACACAAACTGGCATTGGACTCTACTGAGGTGGAAAGATTCTTGTAAATAGGAGGGAACAATATAACATCTGTGCAATGCATCTTGTTCACAACAACAGATCACCATCTAAACATCCTCACTTAATCACTATAATACTTGTCTCTACACAGGCTTTGCATACACATTGATTATAAATTTATGTATTAATGGTCTTTGCTGCTTTCCCTTTAATACTAGATCTGCCAAAAGTAAATTGTAAACAAAGGAGAAGAATTAACTGAGCTCGCTGGTCGCCTTGAAGTTCCACCCATCTGTGCAGAGAGGGTGACAATACAATACACCATTCTACCCTGCCAGCAACAAAAAACCCTCACCCAACCTTCTAGTTTTTCACCAAAACAATGTATGCACAAACACTTAATGTGCAGACCATTAATAGCAGGAATTTATGTGCAACAGCGCACAAGTCACTGCAATAAAACACCTTTGAATATATGAAACCATTCCTGTGGTTGCACAAAACCCCATGTCAACAGAATCAAAGTTACTAACGCTGTTATAATTGGACACATTTTTGACATGAGGAAAGGACAGATGACTACAAAGCAGCA
The DNA here is from genome assembly GCF_949319135.1 of Squalius cephalus. NCBI lineage: Eukaryota > Metazoa > Chordata > Actinopteri > Cypriniformes > Leuciscidae > Squalius > Squalius cephalus. The sequence continues at coordinate 9,845,945 of NC_137131.1, forward strand.
ACTTCAGCCAGACAAACACCAAGTCAGACATTTGGGTAAAAACTGGCTGTGAGAATTCAGAATATGACAATCAAGTCTTGATGAAAAAATGCCAAACCACTGCATGGACTTCATTGCTGTCCTATTTACAAGACACAAGAGTGTTTATCACAACTGCTACTAGCAACATCTCTTATCAAAGTAGTTATCTCCTTACGAGTCTAGCCAGAATGGCTACTTTAGTTACTTCTTAGAAAAATTGTTACTAGCAACAACCCAAATTCATTCTAGTGTCTAACAAGTACTATTATAATAAATAAGTACTAGTTAAGTCGATACTACTAACTATTGGGAAAGTTATAAACAGGAAATATCTAATAGGCCTACATTAATCACAAAATTATAGAATAATTACTAGCATGAATGCAATAGGCACCACAACTATTGAAAACATACAGTACTAGTTGGAAGTGAATAGTTGATATTAGAACCACAGATCCAAATGTGTTACCAGTAACAATGGACTAGTTACATCTGACTAGTGACGCCTAGAAGAAAAATAATTGTTAGTAGCCTATGTAATGGAAATAAATACTAATAATTTACAGAATAGATTGAGGACTGGAATAAGACTACCATCATCTAATAAGTAGCAAGTTTAATAAAAAGATAGGCTACTAAATTGAAAAATAAGCTACTAGTAACTCTAGTAACAAAAATAGCTGCTATTTTTAAGGGATCAATGTAAAAACAGCTTGATTTTTACACAATCGGGCAAAACAAAGTAGCCTAATCTTTGTGTATTTAGAGAAGCAGGTTATGAATCGGATCAGTAAACATCCAAGTATCTCGCTGCAGGCCATGTGAAATAATGTTCATCTAAACTCCTCAGATCGATGCATAAAAGGCATGCCAACATACCTTTCACTTGCGTTTCATACTCCGCAATGATCTCCTTGTCCTTCTTAATCCTCGTCTGAGATGACATCTTTCTTGAGGTATAAATGTAGAATCCAGTGATATGTTGAGCTTGCGCGCGAGCCCCCGACTGTCACAGTTTGCAGCTTTTCCCCTTCTTCCTCACCAGTTACTCTCAGAAGTGTCCTTCAATGTTACATCGGCTGGTAAATCCTGATACTTTCCCCTTCAGAGAGAAGCAGCTGAAAGCACCCCGGGCACACCTGCGCTTTCTCAGATCCGATCCCTCGCGTTCAGATGAGCTGCTGCTGGGCTCGGGGAGAGGCTGCTCCTCCTTGCTCAAGATCTTCCATCTGAAGTGACTGAAGAAAATACAATTCCTATCTACAAGAAGAGGTTTGGGTATGAACGATGTGGCGTTGTGTCTGTGCCCATGCCGTTTATGTGGTCCTCAGGTCCGCATGCTCTGAAAGGAAGAGTTGAGATGGCATTATCTGAGCGTAATTGGGCTCCGTTGCATTAGAATCTCAGCGGCAAAGCAAAGAACAGAATAGCGCCCGAGCGTCGTATGTGACTCCTCCTATTGTCGAATTCACTCCCTCAACCAATCCAATCAGTTCCATATGCACCCCTCCCTGGGCTCACACACAGACACACACACACACACACTCTCTCTCACACAGGGCGTTTCGTTTACACTTACATTCTCTGAAGCCAATGTATTTAGCTCAAGGTATCATTTTCCTCAGAGAGGTATCAGCATGTTTGTATTTGTATCCCATTTCTAATAACTGATAACTAAAATATGAAGTTATACACACAAAAGATTGAATAGGGCTGTGAGTATCAATACTTCAGACAATGACCTGTAGACCAGGCAATAAATGCATCACTCCCTATAAATGACAATAACAGGCCTACATGTACAATCAATCGGTCATTGTTGCAAATCAAACCCTGTCAAGGTGATCATATGTTGTGTAATCCTGAAGGGGTTTATTTTGCAATAATAACCAGCAGATTGTACATTATATACTAAATTCATATATTGACATGAAATAGCTACTGATCTGAGTGTTTATTCTGCAATAATGACCAGCTAACATGGACATAAAATATTGATTTGACTTTTAAATCATACCTTGCTTGGCACCAAACCTAAGCAGAGCCATATAGGACACAGGCACTGGACGATGGTCATTCAGAAATATCATTCTGTCCTCTGAATGCTGCAATGGACCTATTAAAGGATTCTACAGAGATGCATCATAAAAACAACACAAAATAAGGGCTTAATACAACATGAGGGTGAAAAAAAATGCATTTGATAATGCAATAGCTTCAAGTTAGAAAGTGAGTGAAAGGATCTTCGGGGAAGAGATCATATCAATCACCAGTATCTCTAATTCACTATAACATTGCATTTGTCAGTTTAGACAGAAATGTGGTTAAAAGGGTGGCAGTTACCTGGAAAATGGGGAATGGGGGTTAAGTGTTAAACCACTTAACACTCCATCCATTCCAAACTTGCCGTTCATGAGGACATTGTGAGGTCTAAAATGAAGCATGAAGGGAAGTGTTTTAAGGGAACAAACAGCACAGATGTTCAATTCACACTCAATTTTTTTATTTTTTTTATTCTGTGGGTGTTTTATAATTAGTTTGATTTGCATAATATGACAGCATGTGCTAATGCGTTTGGAAGTATTAATCTAACATCTAATTTGTTTTGCATCTATAACCTTGATGCTCAAGATGAATTTAGGAAAATGTCCAAAAGTAACGAGCATGACAAGAGCTCTGTTCATTCAGGTGTCAGAGATGTTCAAAGATTGTATGTTCTGAGAAGTGAAACGGTGGCCTGACAGTTCCTGTCAGCGAGGTGTTTAAACCTGTGGTCTCAGAGACCCACATCAAAGCTCTGTCATCATGCCATTTCATCTGTGAACTTGCAGTGCAAGAGAAAAGCTCTTAGTGAAATGGGTCGTGGTCTGAGTGACACTGAAAAATACTCATAAGATGCAAGCTTAGAATGCAGTTACAAAATCAATAGCTATATGGGCATCAGAGCCATACAATAACTTTTACACAAAAAAATACAAATACTACAGGGCCTATATCTCACCTGTTATGTTGTAGTTTATTTTCAGCGCATATCTTTGGCTGCATTACTCCTATATGTGTAGCTGTTGTTGGGTTGTACGTGTCACTAACATATCATTAATATTATCACTGATCCTAAAAGTTAAGAGTTCCTAAAGCCCAACATGAGCATCTTGAGCATTTGTAAACATACAAGACACTTGACCTTTTCAAAGCGCACTTTCACAAGCTTACCTTAGGAATTTATATTGGGATATGCAAACAGAAGGGTTAGAGGTTTGCATTTCTGATGTGAAAATAGAATTTTTATGATATCAATATCCAGCCTTCAGGTGAACTTAATTAGTGATATTTGAATGATTCATAATCAATGCCGCCATATATTTGGTCACATTTTTGTGTTTTGAAGCATCACTATAAATTGAGAATGCTTTTAAACTCCAATTCAATTACTGAATTTGAATTGTAGATGGATACAACAAACAATAGAGCGGACAATAGATAGACAGATAGATGGACAGATAGATCCAACAAACATTAGCTAGAACAACAGACAGATAGACAGACAGACAAAAGACAGACAGAGAGATGGATGGACGGACGGACGGACAGATACATAGATAGATAGATAGATAGATAGATAGATAGATAGATAGATAGATAGATAGATAGATAGATAGATAGATAGATAGATAGATAGATAGATAGATAGATAGATAGATAGATAGATAGATAGATAGATAGATAATGATGGATAGAACAAACAATAGAGCTACAGACAGACAGATAGAAATTACAAATGGTGGACAGACAGAAAGACCTATTCTGCAATTTAGAGTTTTGCCTAACTCTTTATCATTGTGAAGGAGGTTGGGGAACATTTTATAGAACATCATGGGCTATACCGGGGTAATGAACATCCCTACAGAGGCACAATAATGTGTTGTATCCTTTTGTTTATGGAAAAAAAAAAAATTACCAAGCAATTTACCAAGCTCTGTGCCCCTCCTCTCGCTTCATCACTTCTAGGCATCTCAGGGGGCAGCAGCCTGGGAAACTATGACTTCAGTGTTTTTGAGGGACAAAGCAGCATTGTGAGGTTCTTCTCAGTATTTCAGCTTGAAGAATAGCAGAGAGAGAAAGAGAGCTTCCTCCTAGAGGCTCAAAACACCAGAATGAGTCACTGCTGAGGATATATGTGCCAGAGAGGATTCTGTCTGGACCAATGCCAGGGTATAAGGCGACTGAAAATGAATGAAATTTGGACACATTAAGAAGCAGGGAAAGATGTTTGGATGCACAGTCTTATGTTTTCTTTCGATTACAAGTCCAATATCTGCATGCTGCACATTTATTTTACGGAAATGAGAGGATTACGATGAAATCTTACCTTCAGCTGCTCAGATTCACTGCAGCACATACCGAGAGGAAAATCCTATGTTGCTATACAATCACAACTATGCCAAAGTATAATGCCAAGAGCTGGTTAGACAACCTGGTAACACTTTACAATAAGGTTCATTAGTTAACTACCTTAGTTAACATGAACTAAGATTGAACAATACTTCTTCAGCATTTAGTAATCTGTTGTATTTGTTAACATTAATTAATGCACTGTGAACTAACATGAACAAACAATGAACAGCTGCATTTTTATTAACTAACATTCACAAAGATTAATAAATACTGTAACAAATGTATTGCTCATTGTTTGTTCATATTAGTGAATACATTAACTAATGTTAACTACTGAACCTTATTGAAAAGTGTTACTGAAATCCTAAATATTTCCTGCATATACTTCCCATTCTTTTATCATCCACATCTGGCACTCAGCTGCATATTCCCTGTCATTGTGCAATGAATCCAGGTTAAATTATTTCTGTCATATTAGCAAAAGACAAAAATAGCATGAAAAAAAATCGGTTTAATGTTCTGGCATTGATATAAATGTAAATTATGATGTAAAAAAACACATCTTTTCCTTCCCACTTTTTATTAGAAGGAGGCAGAAACGGTGGGGGAAATGGCATCTGGAAATGTCTATGGCCAATTTCAGACTCTCATTTTTTAAACTCCAACTTTTTTAAACTTCCCTTTCTAAAAGTCTAGAAAAACAGGAAGCATAATAAAACTTGGGTCAGACCATAAGTAAAACTTGGGATAAAGAAAAGCAAAATAATAAAACTTGGGTTGTATCATTTATGTTTTTTTTAGTATTTATGATATAATTTCCATACGCATTTTTAAAAATCGAAACAAAAAAAATCAATATCAGTACACTATACACTAATATTCCAATACACGTGGAACACCCTCTGCTCACAAGGCCTTATCTGAATTCTGCATTGAGCGTCTTATCTAGATAAAGTGAGAAAGAAAAATAGCATGATAGAGAGATGGATTGATGTAAAAGACAAGAGATTGTGAGAGATTGGTGGTGGTTCGTGATGCCCACAGTATCAGATATGACACATATTCAAACTGACATGCCACAGCTGACAGTACACTGAAAAAAATGGTAGCAAGTTAGCAACACTTTTTACTCAACAAACAATTGCAAAGAAATGGCACATTGAATTAAACATGAAATATTGAAGTAGAAAAAATAAAATTGTGTTTTCTTGTAGAAGATATTCTCCTATAATCTTTTAATTTACAACTTCTTTTTTTTAAATGTAAAGTGTATGTTTAGAAGATTTTTAGTGCTGTCAAAGTTAACTGTACAACAGCTCTGGAACAATGTTTAGATATTATAAAAAGTGCTATGCAAATAAATTTACATTGCATTGACAACTTTATATATCCAACATAATTCGTAAAAAAAATTACGAAGTCAGTATTTTCAACGTAATATTTAAAATGTTGTCCTGGCTTCATTACAGTATAGCAATATAAAAACAATTATTTAATTTTGCAAACAACATAGCTTTTCTCACAATATAAATGGGTTTTTAAAACATAAAATTATGTAGTTACCTTTATATTTTAGGAAGAGATTACTTGCAAGGAAAACCTCACATTTGGGGGTCCTTGGCATCAAAAAGCTTGAAAACCCCTAATACTTTGCATCTTGGCTAAGGTTATGATTAACTTCAAGCTGATCACTTAGGTCTGACAAACAGTAGCATTTGTTGCAGTTTCTTTGAATGAGAAAAACTGTCTGAAATGTATAGACTGGAGTATCACAGGCCATCAAACCGGTGAAGACTCACTTTTCCTGGCAAGCATCACCAGTTTGCCTTAATTACACACACACTGTGAGCTATTATCACAGATTTGTTTCAAGGACAAAAATGTGTCTAAAATGTCTTTATGTCTTGTTTTCTCTCAGTACTTTGACATATTCATATAACCTCCCTTACAGCTTTCCTTTCATGTCAGTTACTTTCACTTCCACACGTCTCAATCTGACTTATTATCTCATCCCTCTTTATTCATATAAGGAGAGTGTTCATTCTGAGAGACAGTGTTTCAGGGGAAACACAGGGCTATAGTTGAAATCATGTGTGGTGGTGCTCACAAATAGACTGAGGCTACACACTGCAACCCCTGCAGCACACAATAACAATCAGTCCCATCTGGCTGACAGCACCAGTTCTCCATCCCCCAATCCAGTCTCTCCTCACGTGATCTCTCTCTTCTCCAGCTCAGACTGCAGACAACAAGTCTTTTCAGTACTTCTGTCTTTGAAGTTTGTGCTGTCAAACTATGGGATAATATGCATGAACTAAAACTGTAGTTCCAAGATGCAGTACACCAACAATTAATTAATAGCCGAATAATGTATAAGTTGTTTTCTGTAGCCTATATTATGAAATACCAAAAGTAATTGAAATTAACCAGGAAGAGATCAGGAAAAGATGTGTCCCAAAGTTTTTTAAATTTCTTTGTACACAAATTATGTATCAACCTACTTTGTTATCATAATACACTGTATAGGACCAGACAAAAAAAAAAAAAAAAAACGTACGTTTTTAAGTTAAAATATACAGTCCCTTACCCACTAAATGTAGCAGTTTAAGTTAATGCGCCCTCAAGTGGTAATAACAAAATCACACTTTTGGAGATAAAGTGTAAAAGGTCTACATCCAGTTTAACACAATTAATTGGAGAGTTTAGCATAAACATGATAAACAAAATACTGCCTTTTCAATGAAAAGGTTTCTCCTTTTCGTTTTGTTGTCGTATTAGATTAATATGGCTTTTATTTTGAAATATGTAAGCGCATTCATTGCGCACTAGTGGCAGGAAGTCCGCTTCATGAACGCGAATCGGTTCATTTGAACAGCTCAAAGAACTAGTTAAAATTTGATTCAGTGAATCCCGTCATTGCGTCATCAACGTGGATTCTGACATCCATTCCAATAAAGTAATTTTAGGCACATATTTTTGTTTATTGAAATTCTTTCTCGTCTCATCAAACTAATATAGCACAGATCCGAACGGTTCTCTGGATAGGCCTACATCTTAATCTTAATAATGCAAGATGCCCTTTTGAAATACGTGAAATGTATTTAAAACGCAAATGTAAGCGACATGAGATGTAAAGGGGCAGGAGATAATGCGTGATTTAGGTGTTTGCAAAAATAAATACACCTGTGAATTAGTCGACCCTCTTCTAGTTTTTATTTTATTTTTATCTCCTGAAATTCAATTTAATTACTGAGAAACAAAGTCGATTCAGTCCGATTTGTGAACGAACTATTCAAATGAATAATTGTGTTGCCGCTTAACCGATTCAAAAGATCCGACTCAAAAAAACGACTCGGACATTAGCACATGGTATCCGATTCTGATGTTACTTGTATCTACCAAGAGCTAAGACACATGTGGGTTACATTATTGCTTTAGACAGCTCTTCCACGAATCTTAAAGCAGCTCAAGCAGTTTGCTCGATTAGCTTACAGTAAAGAACGATGCTGTTCAAGACCATTTGTTTTCGATTAATGCACAGATACAGTGGAGTGTCAAAACATAGAGTAAGTTCCTGATCTCCTTTGTATTTAAAGACCACTATTATTGTAATAAAATAATCATATAGCATCCAAAAATGTGTACTGTGTGTGTGTGACTGGCAATGAATGTGTTGTTGTTGATTTTTGCAGAGTGTTGTGAGGTTGTCGTCGAGTGCAGCAGAGGGCGCTGTTGCTCCTCCGGCAAACTGTAGGATCACAGCAGAGCAGGCGGTCAGACTGTGGGCTCAACACTTCACACTGCACGGCATCTCCGAGCCTCTCCTCTCTAGTCAATATATAATATCTCATGTACTTGGCCAAAAAACTGTGAGTTTCTCTCTCACCCCATGTTTTTAAAATCGTTTTATACATTGTAAAAGTTCCAAACATATACATATACTCAACTGAAAATGTGTGGAGGCATAGTCTTGTGTGGTTACAAAGTGTAAAATAACTGTTTAAGAGAATTGTACACATTCTCATTCCCTTTCCATGACACCATGTCCTTGTCTTTCTTTGTTAAAAGCTGGAATGTGTGCCGAGGAAAAGGCTGAGAGACACCCTGACTGACAGGGAAATAGAAAGTGTGTGGAAATTATGCTCTAAACGCCTAATGAGGTAAAAGTACATTTGACATTTTTACTCTCTCCTCACTGCAACTTTTTTTAATGAGTGTGCGCACAAGTGAAGGCCTTCACAGAACCTCATATAAGTTTTTTGAATTGTTATTTGTTATTCATTTACGTTCTAAGATTAACACTAAACCATTTCCGAGGAGTTTTGACTTATTCCACCCACTGATTAGCTCAGGTCCATTAAATAGTATTAAGATACAACTTTTTAATTTGAATGTATTATCAACATTAAGATTACAGATTACTTTAGAAGTATATTTTTCATTTTTAAGTCATGTTAACATTAGTTAACTAAGTTAGTTAACAAATGGAACCTTATTGCGTTTCCACAAAAGTGTACAAATTAAATTGAGATGCAATGAGATATAAACAACAAATTAAATTAACACATTTAATATAATATTTCCTCAAATTCCCAAAACAGACTAGACTGTTATTAGTAACATTAAAAGGTTAATTCTCCCAAAAATGAAAATTATCCCATAATTTACTCATCCTCAAGCCATCCTAGGTGTATATGACTTTCTTCTTTCAGCCAAACACAATCAGAGTTATATTAAGCGGAAGAGTCAGATGTCACTCTTCCGTCGGAACTAGACTTGTGAATAGTAAATAAATATAAATATGGATATTTTTCTTACAAAAGCGCATGCTTCACTTAAGAAGGCCTTTAAGGATTACTTTTATGATGGATGGATACTCTTTTTGGAGCTTCAAAAACTCATCACTCCCATTATAAAGCTTGGAAGAGCGAGGATATTTTTTTTAATATAACTCCGATTGTGTTTGGTTGAAAGAAGAAAGTCATATTATGGGATAATTTTCATTTTGGGGTGAACCAACCCTTGAACTGGTTACAAATCAATAACTCGTGAAAAAGAAGCAGATGCATTTAATCATGGAAAACAATTTATAAACTCCTCTGAGAAGATAGATTGCCTATTGACCTTTAAAAGCCTATTGATTTCAAGCCTGTGTGAATGTGTTTTTTTAGGATGCCTGTACAGTATGTGATTGAGGAATGGGACTTCAGAGACCTGACCCTGAAGATGAAGCCTCCCGTGTTCATACCCCGTCCTGAAACAGAGGTGAAAAGCTTCAGTGACCTTCTTAGCACATGTCTGAATTTTGCAACAAACTGAGAGTGGACTTCAAATGGATGTGACTTTTTGGATAAACACAGACTGTGTGTCTGAAAACATTTATTTCCGCTTGGACCCGCTGGTTTGTGTGCATCTAGGAGCTGGTTAGTCTGGTTCTTGAAGACCTCCGGTTGATACAGGGGGAATCGCACAGGACTGATTTACGAGGTCTGGAGGTGGGCTGTGGATCTGGAGCCATCTCTCTTAGTTTACTATGTAGCATTCCACAGGTTTGCACTGTGTCTTTCTCCTAATTATTTATCTTTAGCTCTTCTGAGTAATGTAGCATGTCATCTGTAACATCTGTACCCGTGATTCTTTAAGCTCAGGGTATTTGCTTTGGATCAAAGCCAGACAGCAGTATGTCTTACAACGGAAAATGCAAACAGGTGACAACCTTTCACAATCGACTATCTAAAGCTTCTATAAATAAATCTTTATTACTTGATGATTTATTATGTTGCCTATTCCATATGTATTATTATCCTCTTTTGTTTGTTCCAGAATGGGTCTACAGGACAGACTAGATGTTCACCATTTAGATGTGATTAAGGGTAAGAGTGATGGAAATGACATGAAAAATCACACTCCGCAATGACTAATCATCATAACAGTTAGTGATTATTCTAAGACTGACAACCTTTGAAAGTGGCAATTTTTGGTCAGCACACAACAAACAAACATCATTTCTGGGCATCTTGTCTATTTTACGTCACTGACTGTAATCTGATGATTAATTTTTAACAGCTTTTAACATAACTTATAAATGCAAGATGCCTTAAGAACATTTTATTGCAAACTTAACAATGGTGTAGTTACATATTATGAATATAAATATAACTATATTTGTATATATATATATATATATATATATATATATATATATATACACACACACACACACACACACATATATGCATATATATACAGATAATAACATGATATTTGGGTCACCACATTGAGTATTTCCTTTAAAAATTGTTATAAGATGGTTATCCAGAATGAGCTATCGAGAGCTACTCAAATTTCATGATTTTTTATTTTTTTTTTAGGAGGAGAAACACATTAAGATCCAAATGATAATGAATTTTGACGGAACACAAAACCTAAAGTGTAGAATTTCTATTTAGAATGTGCTGTTTGTTTTTCCATGCTGATCTTGCATAAATGAAGGTGAATTAGACAGAATGGAAATACTTCTCAGCCAAGGTGTCATTCTTTTTCTCTCTTTAAGAAATGTTATTGATGAGAGATTAAAGTCATGTCAAGACTAGAAGTACATTACGTGTTATTTTGATTCTATAGTTAGTTTCTTTGCATTTCCTCTCTAATAATGAATAGAGAGGAAATGCAGCATGAGGGAGTAACTGGCATATTTGATTGCCCCATTTCCTTTTGCTTTCTGTTGGTTTGTTATGACTGGCCAAAGTGACCAGTGCCAAAGAATCACAAGTAGACCTGCACGTAATTCACAGCTCAGAATTCCCCAGAAAGCTCCACGGATTTCTGTAGAACTTGAGTGTCGGTCACCAATTCCACGCATCCCACTCTCCTTGTATGTTTGTTTACTAAATATTTTGACTAATTTCATCATGATTTCAGCTGCCAGTAATAATCTCCATTTCTATTTTTCCATAAATCCATGACACAAAATTTCCGCTCTCAATCCGGGAAGAAGCTGAAAAGGTGCAGAGATTCACAGTGGACCTTGTCATAACATTCATAAATGATTTAGCATTAGTGCTAGTAGATAACGTGACTTTGAGGAATCGAGCCAGACGGTTCAGCCCGAATCCTAGAAGGGCCTCTAAGGTAGTGACATGGAAATGTTCAGCTAATTCCAGGGATTCATTGGGCTTTTCCTGTTAAAGCTTGTGCCTCTCTTCCCACTAAATGGCATTAAAACAGCTGTCCTGAATGCTAAATATCAGATTTTTACTCTGCGATCTAACCACATTACTATTATTAGGCTCTGAGATGAAGTTGTTTTCTCTTTAATCGCTGCACTTCACTAACTGCATAAATGAAGGTACTTCTGCAGAAAGGTTAAAGATCTTCCTAAGTGTTGTTTTTATTGAGCTAGCAGACATAAATGGAGGCTTTTCAGGAGTTTCACGGATCATTAACACAAATATATTTGTTTTGGCAGTGTTTATGTGTGTACAGTATATACAGTAGTGGTCAAATTTTAAAATATTTTAAAAAAGCTGAAATATTTTCCTCATATTTTGATGGTTTAATCAAACTTGTTGGGTTATTAAAACCTAACCATCATTTTTGGCCACTACTGTATATGAGAAAATCAAATATTGTTTTATTACTGTATATACTTATAACTGGAACCTAGTACCATTTATTTATTATAATATTTATAATACATAATATGTACATATAATATTTACCGCTCAAAGGTTTTGGTTGGTAATAGTACGATTTATGTTCACCAATGCTGCATTTATTTGATCAAAAATATAGTAAAAAATATTTTGTGAAATATTACTGTTTAAAATAACAGAAGTATTTTATTTTTAACAGTAATCTATTTTACTATTTTAAACTTTTCAATTTTAAAATATTTTTGAAATCTAGTTTATTTCTGTGATTGCAAAGTTGAATTATCAGCATCATTACCTCAGTCTTCAGCGTCACATGATCCTTCATCATTCTGATATGCTGATTTGCTGCTCAAGAAACATTTATTATTATTATCAATGTTGAAAACAGTTGATATTTGCTTGTGTATATATATTCTTTTTTTTAAATCTTTTGTAACATTATAAATGTATTCTTGCTGAATAATATAAATTTCTTTCAAAAAGAATTTTCTTACTGACCCTAAACTTTTGAACGTTACTGTTTATATATAGTATGATAGTGTTTGATTCAAACACAACAACTGAATATATCCCCAGACATTACAAGCATGTAATTCAACATGAATGTAATTATTTTCCTCATTGGTCAACATTGTTGTTTAGTTTCAAGCTTTGAATTTCCATATAAATGATATTTTATAATTTAATGAAATAGCCACATCAGCGCAAATATGTTTTGCATTTGACAGCGAGAGAACAAAATGTGTTTTGTATTCCCAGATGCAGATGCGATACTGAGAGAATGTGACCCGGTTGACTTTATAGTGAGCAACCCTCCCTACTTGCTCAGTCAGGACATGAAGACTTTACAAACAGAGATACTCAGGTTAGGCCAACATGCGGACACACTCAACATGTGCTTTAACCTTTGGTGTGTGTTTGAAAATTCCTCATGTAACCTTTTAAACAGCCACATCTCTTTCCTGGAAGGTTTGAAGACCATGCCGCATTGGACGGGGGTTTGGACGGGCTGTCTGTGATTCGCCCGATTTTGGGTCTGTGCTCTAAGCTCTTAACAAAGCGAGGGTAAGTGAGTAGTGTGTGTTTGTCTAACGCCATCATATGTGGTTTGGCAGAATGTCTGGTTGTCTTTGAATATTCTTGTATGAGTGGCGTTGTAGCCAAATACAGTATAAATAGTATGCTATAATCACGCTAAGAAGCTTTCCCAGCATACCTAAAATGCTTCAGGGAATCGAGTGCTACACAGTTCTCTGTAGTTCAGTTGATAACAGTATTCCAGGGACCAGATCATTCTCCCAGTACTCCTCCCAACCCTTATCACTCCCAAGACACACAAACACACATATATGCACATGCATGCACAATAACAAATAACACAATTAGCTTGACGGTTGCAAAACCTATCTTGTGGAATGTTCCATGCCCGTAAAAATTACTAATTCAATAAGCATTTCACAGAATGGATGAGTAATACACTTATAAAGGCTGGAGAGCATTGTACGTGTCGATTATTCCTTGTCAGTGCATGCTGAGAACTTGCTTAGTGGTAGGGTTTCAGATTTCCTTGAGGGTTTCTCATTATGTGTCCACTTAAGATTTGTTTCTTTCGCAGAAATGACACATTGCTGTCCTTTTATAGATACTGAGAGCCCCTAGCATTAGCGTTCAGGTTTCCTACTATTCTTCTTCATGACTAATGGCTTGTGATATTGTTTACTTGGAAAAACATCCTGTCCACCCAACCTTTTCCTCCCTTACTTTTTAAATGCCTTTGTCTGCCCAGACGGGTTTACCTCGAGGTTGCTCCATGCCATCCTCCAGTCATTCAGCAGCTGATAGAGGAAAAGATGCCGGGGTTGCTTTATCTGGAAACCCATTGTGACCTCACCAACAGGTCAGGTTCTTCTGCTAACGTGACCTGCCATTTTTGTTTTGTTGTTTTTTACTTGATTTCAATTGATTATTTTTTATTTTTTTTGAAAAGTAATACCATGTTACATGTTACAGTGTAATTACAGGATTTACTTGCTCAACAGGAAATAGCAAATATGTACTTAGGTATTTGTCTCTTATAGGTATGTCTCTTGAATGTTATAACTAGGGATGCACGAATGCCGACATTTCCGACACTTACATTTTTGCTACTCGCCGATACCTGCATTTCTAATTTTTAAATGTATTGGTAGAGAACCCAAAAGAATATAAATCATATGTGACCCTGGATCACAAAACCAGTCACAAGTCGTACGGGTATATTTGTGGCAATAGCCAACAATACATTGTATGGGTCAAAATTATCGATTTTCTAAAATCATTAGGATACTAAGTAAAGATCATGTTCCATGAAGATATTTTGTACATTTCCCACCGTAAATATATAAAACATTTATTTTTGTGAGTGAATGCAGCACAATCGCGAAAATGTTTAAATAAATGGTCAACTTTAAAGGCGATTTTCTCAATGTTTTGATTTTTTTGCACCCTCAGATTTTCAAATAGTTGTATCTCGGGATGAAAATATCAGGGAATGCTAAAATTGTCATTTTATTCAAGCATCATTTCATTTTTTATAGTAAATATATTTTTTGTAGTTTACTAGCATAGCTTTAAAAAAGTAAAACATTTAAAAATAAATAAATTTATATATATATATATATATATAAATATATATATATCTATATATATCTATCTATATCCTACTAGCCACATTGGTGGGTTGAATTTTATATAATATAAATTTTTCGATCATAGTCTTTTAAAAAGGCATCTGAAATAATAAACTAACAAATGTAGTGTTGTCCAAAATATAGATTTTCCGATACATATTGATACTGAAATATCTGAAATGCTCCCAATACTCTTATTCCGCAGAATAGACACACAATACCAGCTGCGCTTTCTCATTCTCATCTCTCTGACAGCGAGTTGACAAACACACATCCTCCTCCCCTCATTCACTGTTTCATTTGCTCTGCCTCCAGATGAATATTGTTGCTGTTACAGGGCTTGAATTTCGGCATGGAATTACACGTATTGTGCATAATTTTACGCATTCTCACAGATTCTTTGCTCACATAAAACCAAGTATATTTGCTATATTAAACGATATAATGGCTCTGTGCGTCAGGTCTTAAAGTGACAGCAACCATCGAGACTCATCAGAGCAGGCAACGTTCTCTAATCTTCTATTGTCCAATTTTGGTGATCCTGTGCAAACTGTAGCATCAATTTGCTGTTTATAGCTGACAGGAGTGGCACCCGGTGTGGTCTTCAGCCCAACTGCATCAAGGTTCGACGTGTTGTGCGTTCAGAGATGCGTTTCTGCAGACCTTGGTTGTAACCAAGCTTGAACCAGTCTGGCCATTCTCCTCTGACGGACCATAGCTGCGTTCTTTTTTTTAACCTATGAATTTGTTCTATGCACCATTCTATATGCATATAAGTTGTTGGAGAAAATATATAAAATCATATAGGTATATGAGCTGTTGGAGAAATATAAAATTACAAAAAAGGAAAAAAATATATTTAACTATAAATATAAATATGTAAACAGAAAAAAATATAAACTTTGACTGTGAACATAAGGTAGCTACAAATGCGATTAAATCTCAGCACAATTCATATATTATACACTATTATCAGTCCAAAATAATTAATATATCATACACTTGAGTTAAGAGTGATCTGCTGTGACGTCACAATCAAGTTGAATTGTGGGATATGGATGGAGCTGCTTGAAGTGTACATCGGAGTAGACTCGCTCCCTCTGTCAAAATCGAGGGTACAATGGTCTGTCCATATAAACTTCCCTCGTCCACTTCACAAAGTGGAACACACTTCAAAATGATGGTGGGGATTCCCCCGAGGGGAAGTGCTTAGGGAAGTTCGCAAGTGTATGTCTAAAAAGAGGGGAGTGGAATATATATATATATATATACAGTGCTATGCATAAGTTTAGACACCCATGCTAAAGTTGACTAAAAAGAGGAATAAAAAATCATCTTTTGGAAATTGAACTTAATGCCTTAATTTAAAAAATTAGGAAAAATCCAACCTTTAAGGACACCAATTTTCTTTGTGAATGAATAATGTATCGTAAATAAATAAATGTTCTTCCTTAAAATACAGGGTGCATAAGTTTGGACACCCCTATGTTAAATTCCCATAGAGGCAGGCAGATTTTTATTTTTAAGTATTTTTTGTTATTATTTTTTTAGGATACTATGCATCCTGATAAAGTTCCCTTGGCCTTTGGAATTAAAATAGCCCCACATCATCACATAGCCTTCACCATACCTAGAGATTGGCATGGGGTACTTTCCATAAGATCATCTATCAATGCAAATCAAACTAGCTATTAGGCTAACTGAAATAAAACCATGCCAATCTCTAGGTATGGTGAAGGCTATGTGATGATGTGGGGCTATTTTAATTCCAAAGGCCAAGGGAACTTTATCAGGATGCATAGTATCCTAAAAAAAAAATAAAAAAAAAATACTTAAAAATAAAAATCTGCCTGCCTCTATGGGAATTTAACATAGGGGTGTCCAAACTTATGCACCCTGTATTTTAAGGAAGAACATTTATTTATTTACGATACATTATTCATTCACAAAGAAAATTGGTGTCCTTAAAGGTTGGATTTTTCCTAATTTTTAAAATTAAGGCATTAAGTTCAGTTTCCAAAAGATGATTTTTTATTCCTCTTTTTAGTCAACTTTAGTATGGGTGTCTAAACTTATGCATAGCACTGTATATACGTGTGTGTGTGTGTGTGTGTGTGTGTGTGTGTGCTCACTGTGCATATATATATGCCTGTTATTTAATATTATGTAATTAAACGTATTTTTTTACATTTTATATATGCATATATATCTTTTGTGTCATATATAATATATACTGTACATATGCATCTTTTGAATTGCTCAATAACTGTAATGGGCTGTGAGAATTATGATGATCTTTAAAATGGGAACTACTCCTTTAAAGTGTGCATGTGCAAAAGCTTTTGTCCAAGTCATTCTGGATCATCACTCCAGTATTTGGTAAACCGACTCTGTAAATAATAACTAATGCAACCTTAGTAGGCAACTCAAGTACCCTGTTATCTCTGGATGCTGAGTCAACAGTATCCCATTTACTGTATACTGGTAAACACACTATGTTTTTTATTTTACAGGCCACGATTTTGCATTTTACAGAAGAAAGGAGAGGATGACTGAAACAAAGGACAGAGGAAAATACATTAGGAAAGACAGTCAGGAAGATGATCTTGGCTGGTATGACACCACACTAAGTAGAGCTAGAGTCTTTACCATGAGCAATTGCCCATTTAAAATGCCTTCAGTCAAATTGCAGGTGGCACACTGCCAGTCTCCTCGCCTGTTCCCAGCATGCACCGAGTTAAAAACCTGCCAATCCTACCAAGAAGCTCCTTTGTGAAATTTACCAACCAAGGGTTTCTATTTGTCTTGTGCTGTAACCTTCTGTTGTTGTATCTTTTATATTCGCTTTCCTTTTAATTGGTAAGTGCCTGTGGCTGTGGTTTGTTGTGGTGAGATTGCATTGATTGTGAGTTTGTGCTCAGTGTGCAAGTGTCAGGGTGCAGTAGGCTGAAGGTAATTATTGAAGCCTTTTCTAAGAACTCCCCCTCCCAACCCTGCGCTAGTCACTCCCTGGAAGTAATGCACTCATTCTGCGAAACAGCTGGCCCATTGCCGCTAACTCGCTCGCTCAGCTAGCCCACAGAAAAACCAGACATGCTCCACTACCACAATGCATACACCAAATCTGTCTGTTCTCTTTGAATGAGTGAAGCCGAATTTTGCATGCACTGCCTCTCTTCTGTGTTTTAGTAATGTGTATTAAAATATTGCGGAGACATTTTGTATTTATTGTTCTTGTAGACATGCAATGCCATGATAAATAAACTATTTTTAATACATTTGTTGTCTTTATGCTGATTAAAATTGGCATTTTTTGGCAATCTTATTGTTTAGATCATTAAATAAGAATCTTTTGCAGTGCAACTGTTAAAATAATTCTTATTGATCACCCTTTTTAATACTGTTGTTCTTGCATATATTACTGCGAACAAAGATTATTTACATATTTACGTCACTAGCAAATTTATGTAAGCTTGCGCAGCACTGAGATCGGGTTTCAGAAAAAGCTCTGCCTCGCTTTCTGGGAAATACTAATCAGGGTGTGCAGAATGATTCACTATGAAGAAAATAGAATGAGGAAACAATGCTTTTTTGTTCGCAGACATCTTTCATTTCTCATTCTTCATGTTTTGTTCCTCTTTTCCATCTCATAGAATTCATTTCAGCACGCCTCAAAATTGTAGGCATTTAAAATAATAATGTAGAATTAGACTACAATGTAAATACTGAAATTTTCATCTTTTCTTTGACATTGTTTAGCTGTGAAACCTATATGGCCGGCGATCAGGACACATTCAGAATGCCATCTAATAATCTTGTATAACACATTTTGTCCTGAAATTAACTAAATTGCACAGCAATTTAATGCACATTTGTTCATCCAATAATCCTATTATTCTGAGATTACAGTTCTGAGTGACCTTGTTTGATAGTCTTACTGGAAAGCCAGTACTTAGAAGAGGAGTGAGTCAGATTGTTTGATTCTGTGTATCACGTGTTTCATTCTGTGAAAAAGGTCCAATTTATTCTCTCTCCAAGTTAATCAGCACCTGCCCTCATCATTTTAGTTTTTTTCTCCATGCCATGCATTTTACATGATTATACTCTTCTATAAATAATTCTTATAATTATTCTCAGAAGTGGCAAATGACACAAAGTGTTGGATAAAACAGTATGACATCAAGTAAATTTGATTGTCACTTTTATTATAAAATGAAAGGATCTTTCATCCATAAATACATACAAACTCCACATTGAGCGCATAGAAAAAAATATGTAAATCTTGATTAAAATAGTAAAAAAAAAAGAAAAAAAAATTCACTGCATTACACTTTCAAGAAAAGAAACTATTCCAGTCAAGGCAGCGCAGTGACTAAGCTCGGGCGCTGAAGACCAAGCCACGTATGTGCTTCTTGTGAGTTTCAGACAAGCTGTGTGATCTCATTTCAAACCATTTTTGAAAAGGGTCATGTGACCTGTACAAAAGTTTAACGACATTATTTCAAGCCTGTGGTTTAACCTGTCACACTTTTAACAGTATGACATGAAGGTTGAGTCACGACTTGCGTCTCATTGAGTCAATTCAAAACAAAGTATCTATCTATTTAGATAGACTTGCTGACCATCAAAAACTTGCTCCAGAAACAAGAGTCAACACTTCTTTTTTGACCCCAAACCTCTCGTTGGGGCTGTGCATTCCTTCAAAACATCAGCATCCAACCTCGTGATTGGCCGTGGTGTGCGATTCCATGGTGACCTCAGAGCTGGAAAGGGTAATCCTTAAGATATTGAAGTACCGGTCTGGGTAGAGGCAGGTGCTCTGTGCAAGTTGTGTTTTTGTTGATTACCAAGCGAGTGAGATGTTGCAAAGAAGGAAAGGCTTGAGGACGATGGATGGGCTTTTTGAGTTTTAGCAACATCGCACATTCCTTGGGTGTTAAGGAAGTAATGTGATCAGACTCCTCAGTCTTTTCCCCCTCCTCTTTGTTCCTGGAGCCCACGTAGTGCTGCAGGAGGCTGGGGACGTCAGGGAAGGACTGCAGGCGAGATCTGACCGGGGAACTGGAGTCCAGATGGAAATGTCCATGACTGTACTCGATCCGTACGTTCGTGGGCCCACGGCTGGTTTTAACAGACAGTGTCAACATATAGAGAGGGTGGCTGCTGTCCCGTATCAGGAAAGTACCCTCCGATGCCTCCTGTAAGACAGAGTGGGCCTCACTGGCAGAGATGGCACCCCAGTACCAACCTGGAAAAAAGAACGGGATAATTGAAATTAGTTATTACTGGAGACTTTTATGGATATTGATATAGAAATAATAATAGTTATTATTATTACCCACCCCCACCCCCCACCATTCATTCTAGAACAGCGTTTCCCAACCTGTGGTTCGCGACCAGAGGGGTCGCCAGGCTTACTCTTGTTTTAGCTATGAAATGGTTAACAGTTTGGCTTGTGGTTAGTATTACAATTTAGTATTTTATTTTTAATCATCATTAAAATTATTTGATTGCTAGGATATTAACTATTTAACACTGTCCAGTATTAAGCGAAAAGTAAGCAACAGCACGCAGCGTTGGTTTCGTTTTGTTTGAAAAAATGGCGGAAAGAAGTGAGAGGTTTTACAGACGAGTGCTGAGGGAAATTATATAAATTGAAGTATGAATTAATTCTATGAATGTATCTCTGAAGGGAACTGACGGTCATGAGAAATGTTTTGATGGTAATGTAACAGTAGTGTTTATAAGCATAGCTGCTTTCTTTACAGAGGTTACCGTGGTTACCGTAGCTTTATTTCTGCTGTTCCATAAGCGCCACCTACTGACTGAAAGTGGATTTACATTTTCATTCAGCCTGTCTGTCGTTTTTTGTTTGTGAAACTCAGACCACATTTTTATGCTGCTGTAAACTTTAACCAGTTAATGGAACATAAGCTAATGTACATTCTAAAAATCTAAATTCAGATAATAAAGAATCTTTAAAAAAAAACTATAATCATTTTGACCCGTTCTGTTTCATTAAAATGCTTTAAAGGCTTGAATATTAGGCTTATCATTTTATAAAACATTTTGGTCAATACTTTAATTGAACAGTTCGTACATGTTAGTAGATAACATTATGTTGCAAGTCAAATCCGGACGTCTGCTGTTGTTGAATTTATTTAAAAATAAACTGATTTTGTAATCCCTGTCATTAAACAAAATGTGTGTCTGCAGGCGTGAAGGGGGTGGCTGGGCCGTTAAGGATTTTGAATGTTAAAATAGGGGTCTCCAGGAAAAAAGGTTGGGAACCACTGTCCTAGAAAATGGGTGCTTTTAGAGACGTTTTTTTTAAAGCGTTTTTTTTAAGCATATCCAACTTCTCATTGCTGTATATACACATTTTGATAATTATGTTTTCAGAAAGGTCAATTTTGATAGCTAAAAAATTACCTTTCTAAAAGCAGTGTGTATGTATGTATATGTATATGTATGTATGTATGTATGTATGTATGTGTGTGTATATATATATATATATATATATATATATATATATATATATATATATATGTGTGTGTGTGTGTGTGTGTGTGTGTGTGTGTGTGTGTGTACTTGAGAGTAGACACATTGTGCATACTGGAAAAGGCACCAGTTTTACAGAATGACCCTTGAATAATTATTTATTATTTGTGGATTTATGAATGAATTCTACTTGCCAAAAATAATCATAATAACATAGATGTATTTTTTTTTTGTCTTACCTGAGGCATCCAGATAGCAGAAATTTTCAGAGATAACTTTTAAATCTTTGCTAGGGTCCCATGAGGTAATGGCCGAGTGAATGCGGCGAGGAGAAGAGAAAGTCACCACCGGAAACCTGACCGTCGGATCGGAGGTATCAGTCAAATGAGCTCTTGGGCTGGAAAAAAAAAAATGATAAAACAAAACTATTTTAAGGACTTCAAAGTTTACAATCCTTTCAAAAAGAAGGCACGTATTATTTTATTAATAATATTTGTTTACTGACTTATTACCATCTATTCAAATGTGCACAGTAATACACATTTTCAGAAATTGCTAATTTAATTAAGCTTTTTCATTTCGTTCAATTTAATGTTAATTCTGAGCCATGAGTTTCAACAGTTTCAATTCACAGGAGCATAATGAAAAATCATGTGAGAGACACAAATACTGAAAAAAAATCCCTGTTACCGTATATAGGTCTTTTATTAATGCCACATATTACTATATTGTATATTACTATCAACAAAAATATATTAATTATTACAGACAGCTTTAAATATCAGATGAATGTAACCTCCCTGAAGTGTTTCACTATTTTTAATGCAATAAACAATGTATATGTACTATTTTACATATAATCAGATAATTGCTTAATAATTTAGGAGTCCTTTCACAGGATGCTTAGCGCATCCTCAAGAATGTGTTGTATTTAGTTAACGAACTAGATAGTATGTTATCCATTTTGTTGTGATATTTAAAGAAAGATGAGCCGCTAAAACTCACCCTTGAACGCAGAGAATCATTGTGAAGATGTCCGGTTAACGTTAGATATCTGCCAGATTCCTTAAAGTTTCTTTGTTCCTGAGGTTTTACTCGGGCTGGCAAAATAATATGTTCTTTCTTGAGCGATGACAAACAGCTCAGTAAAATGATATCTGTCGAACTGGAAGGTTGTTGAAGAGCAAGAGGGTCAGGATTCTGTCATATAAGTGCGCGACTCGTCTACGGATTTGTTTAAACTACGCGAGTAGATCGACGGACATGGTTCTCGAAAACGAGCGGCGTTTCTGTTCAGCTCGAGCCCTAAAACTGAGCAAGAAGCGCTGCACTGCAGGGCTTGGCTTGTTCAGTTCGTCTGACTTCCCAGAACTGGTTTTCTCAGAATCCCCCCGTGTTTAGCGCCTCTGACGCCATCGGCAAGTACAGCTCTGTGAAACCCACATAATCAATCCCCTCTTCTTCCTCATTCAAGCATACAGCAGTCTCGTGAGTAATGAAATAACACTGGAACTATTCATTTGGGAGTTTTATTATGATGGTGGTCGGTAATTGCTTCCTGATGTTTGTGATTGACGTTCGAGGATAAAACCGGCGTTTCTCCTGAAATCGCATGTCTTGCGTTCCAAGAACTTTCCAGGAAAACTGAGCGCCTGCCCTGAGTTAAGCCAATCAGGTTCCTCCCATTCGCCGAGGCCCCGCCCCCTCTAGCGGTCACCGAATTAACCATTTGTTTACTGCTGAAATGAGTTTCTGGGGAAAAAGACACACCCGCTTTTTATCTCGAGGAAGATAATTTCTTTTAAATGTGAAATTTCAACTTTTGATTAGGCCCGTGCATTAAAACATTGTGAAATTGTGTCCTAATGCATCTTAGCGATTGATATATTCTAGTATTTTTTTTATTTATTTACAGAACAACAGTATACAGAAATGTACTGAAAATATTAATCAAAAACTATAGTCATATAAATATTACAAGTCTTTTTTTTCTGCTTTTTTTTTATTGACAATCCAAACAAGTGATGTAGTCCTTGATCTCCTGGAGAAAGTGAACGAAATTTGGCTTGGACCCTGATCATTTCTTCTTATGTATGTATGTATGTATGTATGTATGTCTGTGGAACTTCCTCAAAATTGATATTTTAGTAGCCACTTGATTTATTAGCGTTTCTAACAGAGTCTATTCTAAACGCTTATTTTTTACTGCCATCTAGAGGCTATCAGGTGTAAATTGCAGTATTTTTGCAGGGATGCCCTCTTTTTCTTCTGTGATTTTACATTCATTACATTCATAATTTGTGAATAGATCTTGATTTACCAAATAATAATTACCACCAAACACTCAGTGAAAGTTTTTATTTATTTATGCAACAATATGTTCATAAACAATGCAAGAGAGGGCTGTAGATTTTCATTTACTGTTAATTACAATTAATTGTTATTACGTACGATTATCTTGTGTATGACCTTTCTCTCTAATCACTGACAGACAAAAAAAGGGGAGAAATAAATATAAATGATCCATGTCAACATAGTCCGGGGCAACCATCAATAACATACATGAAACAAATTAAAACATGTTTTTGTTTAGATATAGCTTTACCTTGGTTCTGCTAACCATGATGATTTTAAACATTTCACTAGCTGAACTATTCACTCAATTAGACAATCATATTTTCAATACTGAATTTTTTTTTGATATTTGACATACAAAAATATTTCATTTGGAATTGTTCTAATTACTAATAGAAGCTTATACACAAAGTATGTGTTTCACAGTAAATACTATGGGGCCATGTAAATCAAAGAATGGAGTTATGAGACATGTTTGTGTATTGTAAGAAAAAAATGAAGACACCCAACTGCAACTATAAAAACACATAAAAGGTTATCATCATATAAAATTTTTAAATATTAATCCTAAAATGAATTTGAATCAAGTCTAAACCTCCATACATATCTGTTACTTAACTGTAACTTGATTGGTTCTCACGCAGCCAAGTATAGCATTTTGTCTGCATGTCACATTTGGCTGTGGTGAGTACGTGTATATATGAGTGTGCCTTTGAAATCGCTGTAGGTTCTTGCTCTTGTGACTATTTCAGGTTTTTTTTTTTAAAGCTTCTTGGACAAAACTTCTTTTCAAGACTTTAAAAAAACACTTTTAAAATAAGAGCGATCTACCATATTTCACAATAAACACTTTTAATATGCTTAAAATTTTGTTGAGTTGAGTTGAGTGTGAATGCATGTACGAGATTATGTAACAAAAATATGCTCAGAAAATTTACTGAGATAAAATTAATTCCTGAGTTTTTCTCTTAAATATATGCACATTAACACACCAAATGAATACGCATCTGATAACACTGAGTAAATACAAGCCAAAGAAAGTAAGAAAGTTTTTAACAACAACTGAGCACAGAATCCCAATTTTTCCTTTACTATACCTGCAGGATGAACAAATTAGCCTGAAAACAGGTGGAAATAGGGAACTGTGGAAAATTTAGGGTACAACCGAAGTTCATTTATCTCTCCCTCTCACTTTCTGTCCTTCCTAGCGGTTGCCACCATTCTCTCCACCTCCCTTTATTAGACGTTTGTTTCCCCTCTTCCCAGCAGGGCCACGAGGTTTGGCGAATGCTTGCTTGTGGGCTTGCTGCTTAGGATGGACCTCATCATACAGATATTCCTCTGTCAGCTCCTCTCCACTATCTATCTCCAACTAAATGAACATAGACACATTTACAAGAACACACACACACAAAAAAAATCAGAATATATTGTCAGTGTAACTGTATATAAATTGTCTCTTATTTGTTAAAGTCAACATGAAAAGACATTCACAGTGCATTTTTGTCCATATTAGGGCTTTTCACACTTTGAAATGGTAAACCCTGGGTAAGAAAAGAGTGAAACAGTCACTTCTTAACACCAACTGTTGTATTTTCTGTCACCATTTAAAGGGATAGTTCACTTTGAAATTAAATTTTGGTATGTTTTAGCTTACCTCAAGGGCATCCAAGATGTAGGTGTCTTTTTTTCCGCAGTAGTTTCAATTTTGATATTTTTAGGTCAAACCGTTCTTGTCTGACAGTCATTTCATGCAGGTCTATGGTCACCACCTCAAAGAGCATGCACAGAGTCCAAATTAAACAATTCCCCATCGTAAGTACACATTGATGCCTTAAGACACGAAACGAGCGGTTTGTGTGAGAAAACAAACAGTATTTATATCGTTTTTACCTCTTGTAACACAGCCACGTCCAAGTGATCTGAGGGGGCGCACGCATCCTGCTGTGTGACGTGTGCGCAGACTGGTGCATAGATATATACACTAGATGTCGCCTTGGCTACGGCATTCGTTAAGAACTGCCGTAGCCAAGGCGACATCTAGTGTATATATCTATGCACCAGTCTGCATAGAGATCACTTGGACGTGGCTGTGTTACAAGAGGTAAAAACGATATAAATACTGTTTGTTTTCTCACACAAACCGCTCGTTTCGTATCTTAAGGCATCAATGTGTACTTACGATGGGGAATTGTTTAATTTGGACGATGGGGAATTGTTTTAATTTCGACTCTGTGCTTGCTCTTTGAGGTGGTGACCATAGACCTGCATTAAATGACTGACAGACAAGAACGGTTTGACCTAAAAATATCAAAATTGAAACTACTGCGGAAAAAAAGACACCTACATCTTGGATGCCCTTGAGGTAAGCTAAAACATACCAAAATTTAATTTCAAAGTGAACTATCCCTTTAACACCCCCAGGAGAATGGGTAGGAATTCAGGGGAATCCACCAGGGAGAGGCTGTTGTGAGGAGCATCAGGTCCGAGAACCAGGTCCAGGTGGGCCATTAAGTCGCAACCATCAAGACCTGCTCCTCATCCTCCCTGACCTTGCACAGTGTCAGTGCGAGCAGGTTAACTGGGGAAAACACGTATTTGCATAGATCTCAGGGCTAGCTGTGTGCCAGTGCATCCATGCAGAGGGTCCCCCTAGGGGTGTGCGATAATATCGTAATTGTTGTTTTAACGATGTGCGATTTGACATTTTCGAGCATATCCTATCCCTCACTCACACCCAGAGAGTGCATGCATACTCTACGTGTAGTCTTGTAGATTAGACTAGTGCAGGTGCGCATTTAGAGTGCACGCTTTTACTGTGTGATTTAGTCTTTATTTATATCATTTAGTAAGAAATATCACAAGAGTGCAGTTTTTCTCCAAATATCAGCATGATAACAAATGTGACATTGATACAAGTTTATCAATATCACATGATTTAGATACAATTATACAAGTTTAATAAACAAGAAGTTAATATTAAGTGATTTACATTTTAGACACCATATTGTCTGTTTTTGCTCTATTTCGCCAACGAAAATAGTTCAAAACAAAGCCACACATGGCGGTGTTTCCTTACTGAGTGAATCAGCTTTTTGAATGAATCAGTTGATTCGCTCATTAACAGTGACTTGCTGCCACCTACTGGCGGTTTCAATTACACATTTAAAGTATCTTTTCTTGCTTTAAATAATTTTAAATATCAATATTCAATATTGCAAAGCTGAATTTTGTTGATACTGATTTCATTTGATTGGTAACACAGCCCTATAGTGTTTTATTTTTATACCTGAATTTGATTAAATTTATGAAATTGACACAAAAGATGATGCATGCATATAATTAGGTTTAAAAAATGGCTTTATAACGGTAAGAATGCCCATATAAGGTAAAAATCAATTGAAACATTGGGAAAAATCATTTCTGTCACTGCTGTGAACTGACCACCACACAGAGTATGAAGAATATCAAAAACTTTAAGAGTCGGCTGTCCACGACAGTCCTAAACCTGCCAAAGTACCAACACAATAAACACACTCAGCAACATACCGTCTAATAATCATTATCGAGAAAATCCCAGAAAATATCGAGATATAATTTTTTGTCAATATCGCACACCCCTAAGTCCCCCCAGTCAGGGAGTAAAACAGCTGGCAATGGGAGGACTCTGAAGAGGCGAACAGGTCTACATGCATGTCTCCGAAACGTCTACAAATCAGCTGGACCACCTGGGGGTAGTAAGAGCGGAGGAAGCAGCGAAGCGGCTTCTGGCAGTAGAGGTGCCTTCCAAGACTTTGAGACCTCCTCATACACCTTCGGGAAGAAAGGAACCGGGGTAGGACGATGCCGTGCAGCTCGCCTCGTCCCGATAGACCAATTGTCCAACTGCATACGTTCGAGACAGTGTGGAGGGTTCCACTCGAGCCCTACACTCGTTACGACCCAGTAGTCAACTTAGTAGTCATTCCCAGTGGACTTAAGCCCGCTCTCTGATGCTTCTATTGACATCCGGACCTCCACGAGAGCTCCAAATGAGATGCTGGGTCCCCCATGAGAAGGACCCACAGCCTAACCAGGAACCTCCACAACCTTCAATGTGTGTGAGGAGTGGGAGGCCCGTGGGGATTGGCCCGGCGGGAGAGCTCCCACTATAACCCTCCGATCACCGAATTGTATTAACCGAAGGTATTAACCGAATTGGTCCTCTGCGGTGCAGAGAAACCAGACCGGGGAATAACATAGGGCACTCCACCGTTTTCAAGGTATTGGAGTCTCAATCTCATCATCGCGATGGTCATGTTCAGTGGGAACATGAGTCATCAACAGACACTGCCTCAGCGTGCTTACGGCCCAGACACGTTAGGCAGTGATCGTGGCTGTCAGACAGGGCCAGGAAATGGCCGCATCCAGAGACACACGGGTGAAATGCCATTTTTAAAAAGACGCATTTTTAAAAACATCACCTGTGCTTGCTCTTTTCGGGAAACTGCTCTTTTGTTTGTTGAAGCACCCAGGGGTGTGATCGCTGCACTTAACTGTACACATACTCTTCCTGCGAAAACACACCGCTGAATGCTCCATCTCTCCAACTCAGAACGTCTCCTCTTTGTCAGCTCGAAGGCAGATTGGCAGAGCACTGAAGATCAACCGCTCCGCTCTGAAGCAAAAAGCTAAATGAGTGAGTTGCAGGCGAGCTTATATACCCATAAGTCCAGGGGAGGGGCTTGCCATGCAAATCTCACTCACCAATGCTTATTGGCTAGTTTTCTTACCACTTGAAGTTGATTGGGTGTGAGATCCCACAACGTAAGCACAGAATCACAATTTTTCCTTTACTATACCTGCAGGATGAACAAATTAGCCTGAAAACAGGTGGAAATAGGGAACTGTGGAAAATTAGGGTACAACTGAAGTTCATTTATCTCTCCCTCTCACTTTCTGTCCATCCTAGCAGTCGCCACCATTCTCTTCACCTCCCTTTATTAGACGTTTGTTTCCCCTCTTCCCAGCAGGGCCAAAAGGTTTGGCGAAACTACCACTAAAACCCTCAGATCACCCTGAGTATTAACCGAATTGGTCCTCTGAGGTGCAGAGAAATCAGACCGGGGAATAACATAGGGCACTCCACCATTTTCAAGGTATTGGAGTCTCGATCTCATCATCACAACGGTCAGTTTGTCAACGTAATGCCGAAAGTGACTGACTGATATGGAACCATATTCATGGTTCATTCATTCAACCATATTGTGCTGAAGCACAACCAAACAATGTTCTTCTGCAAAATGCATGCAGTTTTGTCTAACAACCACTACAGGGACAATAATTACAAAGTGTACCTTTCATTGCATGTTTACTTTAAACAAAGTTTTGGGATTTTAAATCTGGGAGAAATCGGGAGAAAAACCATAATGAACATGTGAGAA
Organism: Squalius cephalus; assembly: GCF_949319135.1. Lineage (NCBI taxonomy): Eukaryota > Metazoa > Chordata > Actinopteri > Cypriniformes > Leuciscidae > Squalius > Squalius cephalus. Next base: position 9,874,964 of record NC_137131.1, read on the forward strand.
GTGTGATAGAGTGTGTTTTACCTTTTTAGCCACTTCTAGGTGGAAGTCCCTCTCTACTCCTTCCAGAAGTCGACTCTTACAGCTGGAATACAGCATCCTTTCCTTGATGCTGCAGCTGTATCCTGGCATGGAGTATATGAACACTATGGAGAGTGATAGAGGAAGACATGTGAAAAGATTTACATAACTGTAACACAAATTGATATAGATGAGATACTTATAAGGAATGGTGGACGGAGTGACTAACCCACAGACTCGAGGTAGTCTCCTTCATGTGAATGTTTGTAGAGAAAGAAGTGGTATCTGGGTGTATCCAGGGGGATCCGGCAGGGTAGATCACGGATGTCTGTCGGGCTGGTGTGCACTAGTTCAATTGTTTCCTTCTCTGTATCTAACTTCTAAATAGAAACCAAAAAATTCTAGTTAGTTTGGTAAGAATGTATCTGGTAAGAACACACTGAAGTATAAATGTGTATGTCTGTGTCGTACTAGTTGAATGTAGTTAATGCGTCTCTCTGCGAGCTGCTGTAGAGCACGTTTGGCCTCGGCCTGTAACGGGAAGGCAAGACCCTGTAGAGTCTGATGTTTGGGGTCAACAGTGATCTCAGTTTTCACCTGAAGACACAAACACAACCAATTTTTTATTCCAGCACTGTAAATTATGACCTAAAAAGTTCCTGTCAATCTATTAAAAACATTTTCCCAAACAATTCCTATGAGCTTTAAAAAAAAAAAAAAAAAAAAAAGGTTTATATATATATATATATACATATATATATATATATATATATATATATATATATATATATATATATATATATATATATATATATATATATATATCTTAATGGTATATATATATATATATATATATATATATATATATCTTAATGGTCGTAAAAAAAACTTTTTTTTGGCAGATTATATTCTTACGGCACATGTACTGTATGTTGCAAATCAAAAAGATGAAAAAGTCTTTCTGTTGTTAATATAATGATTAATTGAAGTATTTGAGGTTTGTCCTTTAATTAAAGTTGAAAGGACACTGTAATCAGCATACAATTTGCATACATACACAGTAATGTGTTTTACACAATACCCACAGTACTCACCTGTTTAACTCTGCACTGCAAACGTAAAGATTGAACATAGAATATATTAAACAACGAACTGAAGTAAAAAACAAATATAAGAAGAAATATAAAACAAAGAGCTGAAGTAATTCATGGATGTATACTATAATTATGCTGTTAGATGGATGTCTGCACTCCGCAGTCGTTTCTCACCTCTGTGATTCTGATTCGCTGTAGCTCCTGCTCGGCTGCAGTCAGGGGTGCTGGTGCAGAACATGAAGTCACATGTCGCAGGTAGCCCTGAAAACAAACGTCCTCCTGGTGATGGAAAAAAAAAAAAAAAAAATTTACTCACAAATTGTATGTGTATTTATTGAGCCATTATTATAATGTGGTTCATTATTAATTGATCAAAAATCAAATAAATGTAATTGAATTAATTGTAGATTAATTCCCAGACAACCTGAAGTAGTCATTTCAATATGTCAAATTTAGAAATAGACTTCCTCCCATAAAACTTTGTTGTTGTTTGTTCAATATTTTACTCTATGTGTATGTAGAGTATATATTTAGTCCTCTCTGTGTTGACCATGACTGGTAAGCATTTCCAAGAACACTGCCAACAGCCACAGGTTGTCCAGTTTCTAAATTAAGGAACATGGTGGTCCACTCTGCAAACTTTTTCAACTGTAAATAATACAGCTTCAGGGTATTTGACTGACAGCTGAAGACACATGACAGGTTGGCCATTTATCAGCAGATCCCTCATTATAACTTTATAACTATTCACATAGGCAAAATTGTTTGAACAAATTAATTGTGGTCCATATATAAAATTGGTGGAAGTGAAAATAATAATAAAAATTTATCAAAAAGATAGATAAAGCTCGCTTTGTGAATATAGAGAGTATAGAGAAAACCATTTACCAGTTGTACTACTACCAACATTATTATTCTTGATATTCCAGTGTATACTAGTACCTCAACTGTGCCGAACATTTCATCTTTGACGTGTCCACCGCCAAACTCTTTCTTAACTGTGGCACGAGTGGCAGCATACAGCATCTTATGTCTGACCTGTAGCAAAAGCAAATGCTCACTTTATGAAATAAATAAACAGTAACAAAATAAATCCTCACAGCTCTAACCACAATGAAGCGTACCCTATTACAATGAATTCGATTTTTACATTTTCTACAAAAAAATAAAAAAATCTTGCAAATCTATGCTTCTAAGTGTTTTAAATATATTTATGCAGTTGATAGCGTTTTGTGGATGCTACATTCTTATAAAAAAAGGTTCTGTATAAAACATTAAAGGGTTCCTTTCAGGCATTTCATATATATATAACCTTTTAGGGGTTCCCATCATTTTATGGATTTAGTTTTAATTCACTTAGTTTTAATTTGTTTTTTATTTGTATGGGCCTCATTTATAAAACATGCGCATGTACAGATTTGATCATAGAGTGTGCGTACGCTTAAACCCGCGCTGGTTTAAAAAACCTGTCAGTCTTTGACGTGAAAATATTCTTAGCGCCGCGTCAGGTTCTAAGCAGCCGTACGCACTTTTTCCTTGTGGCTTCACACTTGCAAATTGTGTTTCACATCTGGATGAGAGGCATATGCACGTTTTTGTGTGAGCATATTCGTTTTTTATGTGTAGGCTATGATTGTTTTCTCTGAATCACACGTACACACATTTGAGAAAGGATCTTAGATCAATGTACAGTTTCTAAGCAACATTTTATAAATGAGGCCCAAGAACATGTTTCTATATGAACAGCTGCATAAGCTGTTCCTGCTAATCAGGTCAAGCTTTACATCTTCATGTCTGGATGTTAAAACCTACAGGAGACTGGTCTGGTGACCAGGAGATGAAGAGCCACTCATAGCCTTGAGCGTTCTTAGAGTCCAACCGGTATAAAATGTAGCAGGGCTCGAGAGGGTCCAGCAGGGGGAGCAGGAAGTGGTCATAGTCTTTGTCCCAGGTCTGGCGTGGCTCTCTATATGCCCCCAGCACCAGCTGCTCTGAAACACACATAAAAAAGCTTTCTCATTACAAACCTGGTGCAACCAACATTGCACACAACAATTCCAAAAACCTGTTGCGTAATGCGTAATTTGATGTTGCATCAAATAGATCAATCTAAATGTGTTTACAAGGCTAGCCTTGGGTAATGGCCTACTGCTGATAACAAATAAGGGGAAATATTATCCATTATCTACAACCTGCTATAAAAAGCGCATGACACACCTTGTATCTTACACCCAATATAGCACATGATGCTTAGTTCACCTAGAGACACATACACAATAATACACATCAGTTTAATCTTCAGTTATATAGCCTGGTGTATTAAACAATCCAGTACTGGGAAATGTCTAATATCACAATCTATTCTTGTCAATAATGAACTGATAATCATATCATATTTAATGAACTGAACCATATTTAGTGTATCTTTGTTTACACTTTGTTTTTGATCAAATTGGTTTATGGTATAATGGAGACTTTGATACTGCTGGTGTTTTATAATATAATATAATATAATATAATATAATATAATATAATATAATATAATAAAAATGACTTGAAAAAATGATATGAAATAGTTCCACCGAGAATGATACCAATCAGATGTGATTTTTAAGGGCCTTTCGCTATGAAAACAGTTCTTAGAAGCAATTCATCCCCATTTGAAAAGAAGTGGTCATATTTATGAGACTTTTGGCTTTATAAATTCTCTGTTATGTACAGTGTTCTGTATAATGCAGACCATTGTAACACTTGTAAGATATAGGTTTTCAAACAAGACTCCATTAAGAGTCCACTGGTAAGAATTTCCAATATAACAAATGATTAGATCTTTCTATAATTTCCTTTTTTCTCGTGACTGCATTCATCAGCCAGTTAAGCAACACAAAAATGCATGCCCATTGCCCACATGAAAAACAGGACAGCATGTATCACTTAATGTTACAGATGAGATGTCACACCTGATCCTACTGTTTCTCCATTGTCTCAGTTTACAAACTTTACACTGATCACATCACACTCAAGCGCACGTAATTTGCTTCCTGAAGAGTGCGACCAGAACACCCTCTGTACTGTGCACTGGTAGGCTTCATCTTTTCTAATGGGTCCTCTTTATGATTCATTGAGAATAGTGCACTGCGCCGGTGCACGTCCTCCAGAGCCCCACCCTCTGCTTTCAGGCGTCAACACTCAGATTAACAGCTATGGTTCTCAGTACGCATCGCTTATCACATCAATAATCTACTTACTAGTACATCTGTTCACTTCCCTCCCTGCTGTCCTCAGATTTTCTTTGTACACAGACGTAAAAATGCTGTTTTTGTTTAAAACGTAATGATTATATTTAAATTTTAAATGAAGAATATAAGTATATTTTACTTATATTTTAGTTTTTTTTTTTATTATAAAAAAATGATTCAATTTTCCTGGACATAAAACATATACAGTCAGTCATGTTATGTTAACAGATGACAGTTCACTCCAAAATCAGAAGACAAAAATATAATATTATATTTGACAATATAGATAGATACATAGATAGACAGACAGATAGATAGATAGATAGATAGATAGATAGATAGATAGATAGATAGATAGATAGATAGATAGATAGATAGATAGATAGATAGATAGATAGATAGATAGATCTGGAGAACATAAGATACTAAAAACATTTAAATAGTTTTAAGTACTTTAGTTTAGGGTCTGATTCTCACTATTAACTCTTTCCTCGTCATTGACAGAAATTTCCGTCATTTGTGAGAAAACGCTTCCCTGCCATGTTTTAATCCAATGGCCTTGGCCGTGATTGCACTCGTCTAACCTGTTATAGCAAGAATGTTGTTTCATTCAGTCTTATACAGCAGTCCAAACAACAGCTTTGTCAATAGTGGATTAAAGCATCTAAAGGTCGGGCAGAGTGAGTGAAAGATTTTGCACCAAACTGAAATAAACCATTAATGAGCACAACGTCAAAACAGCTAGTGCGTCAATAACCACATCTAATGCAAACATCATCCACCCACATACACGTCTGGTCCGAATGACCTTGGAGGGGGATTTCCTGATGGTCTTTTGCAGCAGCTGCTATTCTGAGGTTGCACACATTCCAGCTATTAGCACAGACACATACTTTCCATCAGCCTTTTACTCACCCCTAAAAAACACACGGACAGAAAGCTGTTTGCACACACATATGTGCCAATTTGAAAAGATAAACATCTGTCTACCTCCCTGAGTTCTGTCATACAAATACATTCATTCCAAAGAATATCACACATAAACACAATCCGGCTAAATAACTGAGTGTCTGAACCGTATGTCGGCACACTGCCCAGAAAGCAATGGCTTCATGTTTTTCTATCACCATGAACACTGACTAGCACCTGACCATGTGGTCTGATCTACCCACCAATAAGGGTTGGGATACACATGTGACTTGGTCACCAGAAAGATCCAAAACTGTGTTGACCTGTTTTATGTTTCCTGAAATATCATCTCTGTGAGATCAAAGGCAGCCTGTGAACCCAAAACAACCCGATCTATTCAGATCCAGACGTCTTCATACATCCCAGGCGTCAAACAGACAGTAGTCTATCCACCTGTGACAGCCATTAGATGTCGGAATGGCTGGAGCTGTCTAAAATGGCCACACAGTCTACCTGATTAGAAATCTTATCTCATTTCACCATCTAGGTTAACTATAGACCTGATATAGTCTGGCTATGTGTAACCCACTTCAAGCCAAAGTAACCTTGAATTTGGTTACATGTCGTTTTTGCCAAAATAACTTGCAAGATGTATGATATTCCATCATGTAAGCAAAGTAAACAGTGATTACAAGGTGTTTGCTTTCATTTCTTCACTCATTTCCTATTGATGACTAGTCTATTCTTGGGCTATGATTAGACGTCTATAAAATGTTCACTGACAGACTAAATTTTGCCTTGAACGTCTGGGCTGTGCTTGGCAATGCAAAATTGCTTGCTGGGTAGCAACCATCATCTTTGGATGCACAAAACTGTCCTGCATTATTGAATTGTTTCATTTAAACTGTTAGGTTAGTATCACTAACAGTTTCAAGCTAATGTAAACTCAAAGGTAAAATCTCCAAATAATTAGCTTCTAGAAATGTACACTCTTCTAAAGTTTGGGGTCAGTAAGATTTTTTAATGTTTTTGCAAGAAGTCTCTTCTGTTCACCAACACTGTAAAAAAATTGTAACCCTCCCAAATCAAAAATTTCAAGTGACCGATAACATCTAAATTTTTCAATTGGCCCAAGTGAAAATCTGTAAATTTAATTTTATAATTTACAGAATTTCACTTGGGCCAATTGAAAAATTTAGATGTTATCGGTCGCTTGAAATTTTTGATTTGGGAGGGTTAGAAATTTTTTACAGTGAATGCTGCATTTATTTGATCAAAAATACAGTAAAAATAGTAATATTGTGAAATATGGTAACACTTTACAATAAGGTTTCATTTGTTAACATTAGTTGACTACAATAGTTAACATGAACTAAAAATGAACAATACTTCTGGAGCATTTATTAATCTTAGTTCATATTAATTTCAACATTTAGATCCAAAGTTCTATCTGTTAATATTAGTTAATGCATTGTGAACTAATAGGAACATGAATATGAAGTTGAACCCTTATCCGGACCACACCTGACCACACGTGACCACAATCGCTCTTGGTTGGTCGTAACCCCAGTGACAGGTAGGTTTAGGGGCGGGGTTGGGGTAGGTCATCACATGTGGTCCGGATAACCGTATAGTACCCATTTTATTAACTAACATTAAGAAAGGTTCATAAATGGCATAACAATACATTGTTATTGTTAGTTTATGTTATTTAATGCATTAGTTTAACAAAATGCGTTAACAAATGCGACCTTATTGTAAAGTGTTACCAGAAATATTATTAGGCTACCATTTAAAATAAGTGTTTTCTATTCTTAATATATAAAAAAAATAATATATATATATATATATATATATATATATATATATATATATATATATATATATATATATATATGAAGAGTTCAGATGCAAAAGCCTCTAAGTGCCATCTGAAATGTTCTTCTAGAATGATAATTTTTATCAAGCTTGTATATTTTAGTTCAGTAATTTCACTTAAATGGCAATGAAAATTACCTATGAATTGTCATTTAAGTGAAATTACTGAACTTAAATATACAAGCTTGATAAAAATGATCATTCTAGAAGAACATTTCAGATGGCACTTAGAGGTCTTCATATATATATATATATAAACTAAAACTAGCCTCATTTAGGCTGAATTTTGTTGCTCAGCTTTTAACTCCAGTCTTCAGTGTCACATGATCTTTCAGAAATCATTCTAAAATGCTGACTTGTTGTTCAAGAAATTTTCATTTTTATTATCAATGTTGAAAACAGTTGTGCTGCTTAGTATATTTGAGAAAATCGTGATAAGTTTTTTTCAGGATTTTTTTTATGAATAGAACGTTAGCATAGCCTATATTTGAAATGGAAATCTTCTGTAACATTATATTGTCTTTACTGTCACTTTTGATCAGTTTAATGCGTCCTTTTCTTTCCTTGAAAAAATTATAATGCTGACCTCAAACTTTTGAACGGAGTAGCCTAATACTGCACTATTACTATTCGCTCGGAGCTACGTGTGTGTGAGTAGGCCTACTACGTGCATTAACACGTCATGTCAGGCAATGGCAGAGTGACTTCACTCAAATTTGATAGTGTTTTGCCCTTTCTTTCCCAGCAACTGGATCTTGTCATCTGATAGTGACTAGTGAGCTAACATTTCAACAGTAGCCTACCTGACACTCGGCCTCGTACGCAAACGCACGCTCACACACAAGCGCTTTTATTGCAACAGAGAACCGTTTATCGTTCCATGACCTCTGCACAGTTAATCCCTCAAGAACCATTCCGTTTCCACGTCAAATGACGTCATATGACGCGTCATCCGACCTACTATCAACATGTGAATGCAGAATCAACATACATTGTGAAATGTGTTTTGGTCCTATTTCCTCATGTCAGCTGATACCTAGGCGGTAAAACAACTCACAAACTCACCTAATAAAAACACAACAAATGATTAATAAATATCACATTCAAATTGTAAAATTACCCATTTATGATAAATACTTTAAACTCCAAGTCAGTGGATAGACTACATCAGTAAATATCAGTAAAGTTGCCTATTTATTGGCAGAAGCAGCCTAAAGTCATCATTTTAGTTTACCATTAATTAATTTAATGGTCCAAGCATATTTCTATTTTAACAGCCTAATTGTTGCTGAAGTACAGATTTTAGTTGGATCATAGGCTACATGGGAAAATACTGTTACATATTTACACAGTTTTGATAGATGACCCACATAGATGATAGAGATTTTAATCCTGTATGGCTCTTGAACATTTAGGAAGTGAAAATTAAGGCCATTAAATGAGAGAATATTGATCTTCCACTAACAAAAGGTATTAAAAAGTACAATGGTACAACCACGATTTTTGGGCTATAGGAGCCATACTAGAAATATTTAATGTAGGCTATTTGTTGAAGTCAACCTTGGACTAGGCTACTATGTAAAAGCCATGGTGCATTAATATGGTGGTAATCATTCAGAACCACAGTATTACCCTCTGACACCCTCAGTGTACCATGATACAATACCGTGTTAGTGTGTTAACAGAATATGAATACTGAAAGTTTTATCTCACTGATTGCCAATATTTTCTAGGCCTCGTTAAGATTAAGATGGTTAAGATTCATTAAGAGTTGATCTACAAGCAGGTAGGACTCTTTTAAATCTATCAATTAAAATAGTGAACTTGATTTATTGGTCAACAAGTGTGCACAAGCATTACTGCTGGATTTTTGTTTTGTTCGACTCCTCAAGATACCAAAATTGGCACCTTCACCTTTCTGATTCATTAAATTCCCTTTGAACTGAGTGAACCCCTGAGACGTCCTTCTCACTCACCGTCTCTGATCAACACCTGGATGAGGCGGCCGGTTCCACTTCGTGCCCGGGACAGGAACTCCCTCAGCTCCTCTGTAACCACCAGAACCAGAAACATGGCGGGTCAGTGTGGTGCCCTAATTCCTACCCGCCAAGGATCCTTCTGAAGTTGGATGAAGCTGGACGCACAGGTCGGGTCACCTGGAAGATCTTCTTTTTACAAGCTATCTTCAAGCGATGGTCAATGCCAGATTTGTGCGTTAACCTATCAGAAACTAAACTATATGCAAGCAGCAGTATATGATGTAAGAGTTTGGTGTTTGAGAGACTGTCTGCTATCCAAGTGAGAGGGCATGTGAGAGCAGTAAATGAGTGAGAGAAGGCTCCTGTAACTAGGACAGGATCGTGTGTGCTTGCAGAAGGAACCCGATCCCTCTTGCCCCAAATTTAGCAGGCACACTGTCTGGCCTCGGGTAACAGCCTGACCATCCCCCAGCACAGCCCCGGGGCCAGTTGTTTAAATCCTCTGATTTGGATTTGAAAATAATGTATTAAGGATCAATTCATTCACTAAAGCCACAACTAGACTCATTTCAAATCTCGTAGCACCCTCTATTGGACAGGTAAGGAACTGCATAACTGAATGAGTTACTTTGTTGTGGCGTCATTGGTCAGCATCTTCGCACCATAACGACAATTTCGCACACTCATTCATGGAGAGACTTTGTTTCTAATATTTACCAGGTTAACTCTAACTTCTCACCGAGGCAAAATAATTTTTTTGTCTTAATAGACGGCATGATGTTGTAAAGTGCTCTAAAGTCGTCTTTTATTCAGCGAGATTACAAACTAATATGCTGAAGTAATTCGCAAATTTGACTCAATAACAACTCTCTTTCTGGTATCCCCGCATGTAGCAAGTTATCTAACGTTATACGATTTACCGGCTTCACATTATTAATATCGTATCGATACATTTCCCTTTTACTGATAAACATTTCCAACACTATACTTAATTATATTACCATGGCATTAAATTACAAACAAAACCTAGTTAACACCGCGAGGGTGTTTCTAATACAAAGGCTGAGGGAAAACCTATAAATCTTATATTTCAAATTAAGTATTGTGCTTTTCAATAACATGGCCAAATCATCGTCTTGCAAGGTTAAATTCATGTTATGTATCCTAAATGCACACAATATTTCACTTTTTTGATTAATTAAACAAGATTTCTTATGGTTCACTGACACAGCTGGTTCTTCAGTAACTGCTTTGTACACACTTTTTAAAACTCTTTATTGGGGCAAACATTAGTCATATCAAATTTAAAAAACAGCTTATTTCACTCTTCGTTTATATTTTCAGTTTTAAAAACATTAAAAATTATATTATGGATTTCATAGTTTAAGACCGAAAGGCTGGAATTTGAAAAGTAACATGCAGAAAACAATAATAATGCAGTCATTTTAAACAGTTCGGGAGTTTTAATTTGACTTTCTTAAAAGAAAAAAAAGTTGAAGCCTGTTAATAAAACTTAACCCTAAAGTGCCCATGTTGGTAATTCTGACAACTAAACTGAGAAAACTAATGAAATATACCCATTTGGCTGCAAAATAACCTATATTGAATGAATTTAAAAATAAAACATAGCTACAACTGCACAATCTTCATTTGAAGTATTGAATTAACTCACATTCTCCCCTTTCCCCCACAAAACTAAACTCATTAAGTTTCCTCATTAAGTGCAAAGTAACTTTAATAAAAAAAAATCAAACTTGAGAGAAGGGTGATCAATGGATATTGGTTATCAGATTTCTGTTTTTATAAGCAATTCACAAGAATGCTGGTATTATAAAAGAAAAGTATGTAAAAGAAACCTTGCATAAAATAAATTTTCACTCACAGACAGGTACAATCATCAAGCTATGATTATTAAATGTTGGAAAGGCTTCAAAACCATATCTTTGGACATTTGTATAAACACATTTATTTTAAAAAATGTTTCATTGACATTTCTTCAGACTGCACAAGATACTAAATCTACATATGCGTTCTGCTTTATTTTGATTAGCTAAGATCAGGTCTGCAAAAATGTTTTACATCACCTCTCACACAAGCCAATTTTATCGAGCATTTTGTTGCAACCTCAAACAAAAGAGAAATGTTAACAAATTACTTTACAATGTTTTACAAAAAAAGTTTTAATACAGATATAAAATAAACAACAAGGAAATACAACTTGGCATCAAGGCCAATTTATTTACAGTCCAAAAGTCCTAGGACTCACAGTCCTAAGTCCCATTCACACAAACCCATGTGTGCCAAGAGAAGAGTGAATGCTGCCACCTGCTGGAAGAACACGACACTGACAGCTGCCCATCAGTCATCAATCGTGGGTAACCAGAACGCCTGTGGAAGTGAGAATTTAATGGACATATCAAGTTATTGTAAACTGGTGCACAGTGACTACTGCAGTATTTATAGTTATAACCAGACCTCCAGGGGAATATGGCACAGAAAATTGAGTGATTTTTTTTTTTTTATCATATATATATTTATATATACTGAAATGCTTTGGAACCTCTTTGCACTTGTTTGTGTTTGTTCTTTAATTACGTCTATAATATTCGTTCTTTCGTGCAAATTAATCTACAGAAAAATGTGTTTTTTCACAATCTCAAGTCAAAATCAGCTTTAAATCAAGGCCTGTCATTATTTTTTATCATTCAATATTTAGTTTCACTTAGAAATAAGTCTCAATACTTAAAGTCAGTCACATCAGAGTGCACATGCCTCTTTGATGCAGCATACACGCAGTGATAACATAAATTTTAACTGGATGATGGAAAAGTTCTCTCAAAATAGGGATGCACGATTATGACAAATCATAATTGTCGATTATTAATTACGATTATCACAATTTACATTGAATGATGTTTTGAATAGCTTTATACCAGTGGTTCTCGTTTGGCTATGGGACCTACATTTTCCCATGGTCATCAAGCCTTCTTTTTTTAGGAATTATATAGGCCTATTATGATAAATTTGTTTACACACAAGTTCTGACCCCCTTTACTTAACATACACATAAATTGTAAGAATATGACTAATACTGATAAATAAATAGTAGGCCTATGAGGTAAAGCTATTAAATAGCAGTTTTGTTAATACAATGTTGGTATGAGCCACCCCAGTCATTTAAAAATATACAAAATAACATAAAATGAAAATAAAGTGGCATTTTGGGGTTATGGAAACAACAGTTACCACGGTGAATACACAGTGCTAACAAGGACTGTTGATGACACGTGGAAACTGCTCCTGATGAATAGAATGAACATCATACCTGCATGCAAATGCTTCTCAGCAAACACATGATGTACCAGTAAAGTGATTTATTGGTATTTTACACTTTATATATAGTGAAGCGATATACAGCGTGCCCCTCCGAATTTGCGCGTGCAATTAAAAAGTGCGTGCCAATAGCGCAGTATAACAGCTGACAGGACAGGAAAGGCTGTTTTTCTGTGGTGAGAGACTTTTTATTTCAGCGTACACTTACGCCACTGGTAGTTCCTATTGTGCTGGGTTCTCTGAAGTAGTCGTGATTCGCCTCACAACGTAACATGCTCTAAACACACCTCTTAAGCATGCAGAATAATGTTAGTGGACTTTTTTGTAATCGCAGCTTTGAGCGATTACGTAATCGAAATTAATTCTAAAACCTATAAAATTCATAATTTGCCTTAATTTATGGAGATGAACAGGAATGCTAATGCATAACTCCCTCAAAACCAGTGCAGAAATTGTGGAAAAAGTGCACAAATTCCATCTATAACCAATATTTCAGATAAGTTTCTACCTTATGGTTAAGCCTTACCATGTTAGAGCAGGCACTGGCAAAGGTCATGAATTTGGGGTTAAACTGCAGACAGGTGACCGGACCAGTGTGCTTCCCATCAAGAAGTGCTACTTTCATCCCGCTCTCAGCGTTCCACACATGAATCTTCCCATCCTCTGATCCTAAAAATCCAAATGTTGAGGAGACAGGCATCACTCTCTGTGAACTCATTTCTAGTCCTTTCTCAATCCGTTGAGGAGCGTTGGTGAAGACTTACCGATCATGACAAACTGAGAGTCTGGTGTGAAAGAAGCCTCTAGAATGACACCTTTACTGTTGTTATAGCCCTGCAGTAAGGAAGAGAGACACTCCATTAAACACTTAAACAAACTTGGACAAAACTTATTCAAAACGGAACTATTTTCTCACCCCAAACGAGTGGAGCACAACTCCTTTGAAAGCATCCAGCACTCTGAGCGTTCCTCCATTGGTGGAGACCAGAATGAGCTTTCCGTCATTGCTGAACTTGAGACCCGTCCACTCGCATGTTCGCTCATATTGTAGTTTAAATGTGGCGAATGGGCCCTGAGGTGGGATACAAATGTATTAATTTTTACCATTTAAAGTCAGATATCATTACAGCTTCTTGGATGCAGTTTTATACGGTGCTACCTTATCAAAGGACCGTAGATCGTAAAGTTTGACCATCTCTGAGTTCACTCCCGCAGCAAAAATCAACCCCTCAGGATCAAAAGAACACACCGGTTTCCCTTGCAGGTGCATGAGGCCCTGTGAACACAACCAAGATTAGAATCAAAGACAGACCATCAAGAAAAACACCAACCCAAAATAAAAATACTGCTTACCTGACAGTTAGGTGAGCGAAGGTCCCACAGGCGAATAGTTTTATCAAGTGAGCCAGAAATGAATGTGTCATCAACAGGAGACATAGACAGAGCAACAACCCTGAAATAGCATACAATATAATAAGCACTATAACTCAAAAGCCAATAAGCAAATAGAAAAAAGTATGAAACCAAGAATAGACAATTTAATTCTCACCTCTTATTGTGTCCAGGAAAGTAGCGAATGTACTTATTGTCATGTAGAGACAGGTATCGTATAGTGTCTGTAGAACCACATTGGTAGTGAGAAGAAAATATCAAATTTCAAAGTAAAGCTACAAAAACAAGACTTTATAAGAGAATGTGTCAAATGTATGGTATATGCTGTCGGATGAATGGGCTCAACCCTGGGCAAGGCAGTAGTCTGTACAGTTAGCTCCTTAACAGGGCAGAATAACAGACCCTAAAAACTGTACAAACAACTACCTCAACCCAGAGCAGGCACAGGTAGACACAGCCTCACACAAACATCAGGAGAAAACCACAATCAAACAAAAAAATTGACATTAATTTTTAGAGTTACAAATATGCCATTTAATCTCTCATTTAATATAAAGTCATAAAACTGCACGTAATTGAACAAAAAAAGTATGTATAAATAAAATGTGATAAAAATAATCTATTTTTTGGGTGAAATAAAGCATATCACGTTGCAGGACACTGCTGTCATATGTAAAAAAAAATGACTAATAATAATTATACTAAACAACATACTTCTGCATAAACGTCTGGATAATTTATCCACATCGTAGCAAACCAGAACGGCATAGGAAGTGAAAAACAACATCATACTGAAATTTTATAGAGTCCTACCATCAATCTTGTTAGAGCTGTAGACGACAGTGTTGGCGGCATGGGTGTATCTGATGAGATCCACACCATACTTCTTACTGTAAAGCGTCCGTTTGGGTCTGATTTAGAGAACAGAAGAGGAAATAAATGTTAATCTGGTGTCTTATTTAGATACATAAAATATCTGTATATATACACGGCACACTTCACCTTAAAAACAATATATTTGACTACAGTCACAAGGCGGGTATTTATCTCAGAAGAAGGCGTGAATGCTAACAGTTAGCACGCGACCTCTATTGCACTGTATATTTGACTCGTTTACGCGAATCGGTTCTTTCAAAGAGATCCGGTTAAAGGATAAGCGATTCTTTTATGTCATTACGTGGTCATTGACGTCCGAACGTGACATTTACATTAAATAATTCAGATTAAGCCATACCAGCGCTCTTAACAACGATTTTTATTACAAAATGAACTTGGAACTAAATTATAATTTGCATTTATAAACAATACTAAATGCGTATGAAGAGAATTGGTTTTGGTATGTTGGTAAAAATGGAGAGTCAGTGAACCGGTTCAACTGATTCATTGAAAAGATCCGACTCAAATAAAAGAATCGTTCACGAATCGGACATCGCTAACGTTAGTGTGCATAAACACATTCAAACCATTCGCTATGAACAGTAAACTTCATATATCTCCTTTATTACTACGGGAGTAGATGATCTTGACCTTTCACATATCTCACAGTAATGCGCCTGTAATCAATATAAGTGTTTTAAAACTGCGGTTAAGACCGAATTAGTACAACACCACAATTGTAGTAAAATCACATTGAGTAACTTATAAGCGACTTACTTTCCCTCCTGGCAGTCGTATAAGACAATAGAGTCATCATCGCTACTCGATATTACTGTTTCGCCGTTTGAACTGAAGTCAAAACAGTTGATTTTGTCCGAATTCTCTCGGAACACCTTCGCAACCCTAAAACTCCGCAGCACATTGTCTGTGAGTTTCATTGTGGCCTTTCTGCCTGGCCAGGCGTTAGGGATCGTCTAGTTAAAAACAGCGAGTAGATCTGGATCTGGTTAAACAGCTGTGTGGGTTACGAGTGTGTCGTAATATTATTTTTTAGATGAAAACAGTTTTCAGATGTGCATATCTGTCACGTTAAAAAAGCCCGCCGACAAAATTCGTCAATGAACTGGATTACGGAAGACGAGATGAAGCTAGAGGTAGTAAGGCGGTTTGCAAAATGGCCACCACACCTGCGAGCGTTTTAGAATAAAAGTCCCAGAAAGAGTTGAGTTGAATGTCGAAGCGAAGGGAAGATTTTTAAGTGAGTTAGGGGTCTGTTTATTCTACCCTTTTATATTAACTTTCCATCACGTACACGAAAAACGACAAGGGAACTTCTGGTTATTTAGTATTGATATGACAGCTGTAATGTAGATGTGGAATTTCGCATCAGCTCTCTGTTGTTAATTTAAATTTGTTGCTAGGTTGAGACTAATTTTTATTCAGTCATGATCAAATTATCATATCGATATAACATATCGTTTAGTTTTACCATTATACTTTTTTTTGTTCCAAATTTCTAAGGTACTCTCTAAAATACCATTTTAATGCAGTGCTGACCAGACAGGGGATATTATGATCATCCTACAAGATGAATCTCTTCTCTCTATTATATGATACATTTTGCACATAGACATCATACAAGCCTCACCCAAAACCAGGCTGTGGTATAAAAGTAGCATCACATTGTTCTATCTAGACAATTTCACTGAGAAATTGAGCATGAAAAGCTTACTGATTACAAAGCAGACAAAATATTAAGTGAACTAAAGAGCTGGATTAAGTGTCCTTTGTTTCCTTTCTAACCAAACAAATCTACAATGGCAAGTGGTGATTCAAAGGTAAGTTTTGTAATAATAATTCCTTTAAATATTGTGTTTGTAGACCTCTGCAAAAAATTTATTCAAACTTCTAACACAATGAACATATTAATATGAATATATATATATATATATATATATATAACTTATAACTAACCATGAATATCTGTTTTTCAAAGGGGGGAATTTGCACTGTTGGAGATATGTATATATTCACAGTGAATGTCAGTGAGTTTGCACCAGAAGAAGTTATTGTAACCTCCACCAATAATACTATACAAGTATGTGCGGAAAAGGTAAGCAAAATAAACTAATGGCTCTATAGATAATTTAGCATTGGATAGGATTGAAATCTCTAGGCATGTTTTTATTTTATTTTGCTCTTAAGTTCTTATGTTTGGTTTCATTTCTTTTCTTTTCCATTTTCCCTACCTGATGAATCAGTTGGCATCAGATGGCACAATTGTGGACGCTGTTTGTCAGAAGTGCCAATTCCCTGCTGATGTGGATCCAATGTCAGTCACATCTTCAATTGGGAAAGGTGGCTTGTTGAGTATTAAAGCCCAAAAACACACAGCAAAAGGCCCGGTAATCATGGATTCAATCAAAGAAGTGAAGACCTAATGCATGAGTGTATGTTTGAGCATTTTAGGAACTTGAATCTGCTTTCTCCTTTAAACTGTTTTACTTTAAATGTCATAATTTGGGTTAACAAACAAAAACATAAATGGTTTTTGACTTCAATATATATGATCTGAGGTCTATGAATATATGCATACAACAATTTATTTCTTGCAGCTGTCTAAGCAGACTAATTATGTGACTTTTTTATCACAATTTAAAAGACTATTTCTTGTCTCACAGATATTTGCACTTGTCAGTGGACTGAAATGGCTAATAAACTTGTAGGCATTTAGTAACCAAATAATACTTCAAGTAATCGGGTATTCAGGGTATTTCCATAGCAGCATAGTCCATCCATGAGTTTTGCCTTATACTGACCAATACATGTGAAATTGATCTACAATACACATTCAAGCTATACAATGATCTCTGAGCCTGTTTCTCTAAGAGCAGCCTGTGGGGAGATGGAGACAGTTGAAGCAGCCATACAGTCCTGGTGCCACAGATGTTCTGCAAGAGCATTTAGGAGGGGCGCTACTTCACCAAGCCCCGCACTCACATCACCTCCCACTCGGAAGACCGGAAGACCCCACACCTCTTGAAAATGTGCTATGTCACTCTCTGTCACGTCTGTGTGCATAAATAAGTCAAATCTTCACTGTTAAGGGCCAAAACAATGTCACATAAAAATATACCTTTAAGCTGTTACAACAACATATCAATGTTAGTTTTAGTATAGTTAAGATACAATAATAGATTTTATTAATATTTTAAATTAGTTTTTATTTTAATATTTTCCATTTTTAACTTAGTCCTGGTTTAGCAGACATGGCTTAGATTAAGCCAGGATTAGGCCTTAGTTCAGTTTGGACATTGAAGTAGCTTTTATGAGTGTGCCTTAGAAAATAATATTACTGGTATGCATCTTTTAAGAATGACAGAGCAAGTTGCGTTCAGATAAGACAGCTCAAACATGCATTTTAGTCTGGGACTACTAGGCTTAAGCCTCGACTGTGAAGCCAGGCATTACAGTTTTAGTAATTTTGTTGTGTTTTCTGGATGTGTTCGAAAGTGGAAAAGCTCAAAACATTTTAGACCCCGTTTACACCTGTATTTAGCATCGCCCAGTTGAGATCAGATTGACCAAAACACAAATCTTATCATCTTATCAAATCACAACATCTTAATACCAGATGTAAACAGGGCCTAAGCTTTGTCTGTAAAACCAGGCCCAAATTATATTTTAGTTAGTATATATATATATATATATATATATATATATATATATATATATATATATATATATATATATATATATATAAAATAGTTAACTACATTGACCCTGCAACATATTCATTTGATTGTTAATAGATGCTAAAGCTGAAGGATACTTGGTGCCAACCACCAATTTATCCACTCGATCTGAAGATTCTGTGATCCGTGAGATCTGATTTGAAAGATCATCAAAGGAGCCACGATCAGTGAAGGAGAACAGGAAAAGGATGCCATCCACCTGTTCCTTACATGACTGAAGAGAGAAGATTGACATAAACATCACAGCCTATATTCAAATGTGAAACAGAATTTGTAGCTTTAAGGGAATGTAAGTGCTGGAGATGCTCACTGGTAACATGTGGTCAAATCTTCGCATGGCACTTTCCCCACAGTCCCAAAGCTCAAAGCGGAAAAACAGCACACGGCCACTGTCCTTTAGTCTTACAGGCCAGAAGACCACTGTTGTCTCTATGCCTAGAGGAATCAATAACAGGTCTGATGTTCTTTTATTGAGGCATACTGACACCTATTGGTGTGGATGGAAAGCAGCGTAACTCTATTACCAATGCCATTGTACTGTAAACATTCAAATACCATACAAGCAAGAATATTTGTCATCATCCATTATTAATCTAATTCACCACTAGAAGTGTCTTATTACAATAGGTGTGTCATGTGGCTGGTCATCTCAAGGCCACCATTAGTGAGCAATAGATATGTATACATAGATTACACATTCGACCACTACAGATACATAGGTGCCCGTCATCTTGGAACATTACTTACAGTAAGAATCAGTGATGCCACAACATTGCAAAAAACATTTAAATCCACAGGTGAGAATGTGTTGGTTTGTGTTTTTATATTTATTAAACTATGTGTTTTTTAAACTATGGTAACTTTTAGTGTCGTGTTAGCTGACACTTTTGTCTTGTTGTATTGTGTTAGTTTAACAAAATCTAGACAAAATCTGTTGCAAATATAGATATTTATACATGTGTCTATGGTTGTAGACGCACAGTCAACTTGCTCTCGAGTGTTCACGGACCGGCTCTGACCATTCCAATATGGCGTACAGCTTACGTATAGTGACCCATAGAAAAGGTCGCTAATGAGGCATGTATATGGGTAATTCCTGGGATTCGGTAATATTTCAGTCCACCAAAATTAAATGTTAAAAGCTTTTCACATTACTTTGGTATGTTCATTATTATGAATAAAAATAATTATTTGCTTTAAAATTATTTTAATCATAAAATAATATCTCTTTATTTCCAACTCCAAGATTATTTCTATTTTACACTAGGCATTTTGATGTCCCTGAGGCACTTCACTTAATTTGTTTAGAAAATATTTAACAAAATGTGCACAGGGTCTATAATTTTTGGTAATATTGTAAGTATTTAATTGTTTTACTTTCTTGTGAAAAATATTTTTCTTAATAAATGCAAGATATTTTATAAAAAACAGACTATAAAGTGTTCCTAAGTCATGTCATGTCAACCATTTTTCGCCTATAATAATTTAGGCTCCACCCATATGTGACATCATTTACCAGAGATGACATCATTCACATCTCTTTAACAGTGGTGTAGAAGATGGTAAGTAGTATCATACTTTTTATTCATATTTTTGAGGCTTATTATTGTTAGGGAGGGTACTGTCATGCTTAACAATGCAACCCCATCACAAAGTTAAGATGGAAAATGAATTTCTTTTATAAATTTGATTTTGATTTTAAGTATATACATTGTACTTACTTCATTGCTGCCAAATATGGTCTACTCTCCTACACTACAGGAGGAGCAGTGGTCATTTTGAGCAAAAAAACCTCAACCCCATCACATATCCGAATACTCATTGTTTCGAGGGTTGAAAACTTGTGACAGGGTTGAGTTTTTCCACTTCATTTATGAATTAAGAATAGAAAAAAATAGTCATGGTTTCAGTAAAGATATACTTACCAAAATTATGACAACCGATAAATTTGTTATAAATTTAATATTTGATGTAATGTATCACCTTAAACACTGACAAGCATGTCAGAAATGGCACCCACATCAGCAGAAAGACAGTGTTGTGTATGCAGATATGTTGGACAGAGAGAGACACAATTAAAAATATAAAATTGAAGGCAATGTCCCTTCAAACCTGTTATAGTCTTCAACCCCGTCACACTGTTCTCAACCTTGTCACATTAATATTTTTGGGAAGAATTTGGGAAGGCGATTAAAATGTAAGGCATTTCTTGCTGATTACCACCTGACATGTCAAGGACTATACAATTGGTCTACTTCAGTCCCATACAAATATGAACATTACCATAAATGTTACATTTTTAGTTATTAAATTGTTATGAGGGACACATGAGCAGCCGATAGATGTTTGTTTTATAACAAGTTTTGAGTAAAATCACTTTAAAACCAATTTCATTTTGTCCGTTATGGAGATGAGAATAAAAGGTGTTTAAATCTGAGAAAAAAAAAAAAAAAAGGTCTTTATGCCAGAGGTGGGAAAATATGATTTGTTTGAGGTTTGATATGTACCACTGCCTAATGATGTGGGGCATTCAGAAAATTAATTATATGTAGTTAAAAAAAAAAAAAAAAAAATAATTAAAGTTGAAATATTTGTTGACATGTGGTTGACCCGCCCCAAGTTCAAAAGAATCACTTATGGATCACTGTCATTTAAACGATTTTTTTTTTAAAGTAGCCTAGTATGAATTTATTGAGGATTTTTTTTTACAAACTACTTTAAATGTGTTGGTTTGTTTACCTGTGGTCTCATAATGCATTTTGGGCAGTTCGAGGCCAGCGAGACGGGCAGCAAGAGCGCTCTTCCCGACTCCACTTTTTCCCGAGATAAGAACCTTGTAGCGAACGATGTCCACATTCATATGAGGAGGCATCATCGGCGCCTCCACACTGTAAAAACGAACTTTTTGGTATAGTAATATATATTAAATTAACAATCATAATTTTTACTTCATAAAATTAAAATTCAATGAGAACTAGAATTTCCTAAGTAAAATTTTAAATATCTACGCATTTAATTCATGTAATAAATTAACTGGTTGTAAAGAGTAAATCTTATTATATATTTGCTTGTAATATTTAAACGTTTCATAGTCACTTCACATAAACATAGTAATTTTAAGTAAATTTTAATCGAAAAGTATAGCGCGTTTGAATCCGCACATGCGTGTTTGGACAAGACAATCTAACTGCGCACTTTGGATCAGAGACGAATTGGCGGGCTGCTGCGTGGCTGCTTTTTGTCGTGTTTGAGGCTTTTACAGTCTATGGTTTGAGGTAAGTTTGTCTTTCTGTTTTACATTTAATAAAACATGGGTCTGTGTGGATTTGATTGATTATTCTTGTTTATTTGACTCAATAAACATTAATGCTCATCTTATAACATGACATCATAGTAACGTTAAGTTAACGCGCGTAGGTTATCCATAGAACATTATAACCCTATTCACTTCCTACATTAACTTAGTTATATTTAATCGGAACCGTTTTCAATAGTTTTATAGATTCACAAAGCACTGTTTTTCGTGTAAAAAATTCGATTTTTTTCAATCGCACTAAATCGTGCATAAATGAGGTCTCAAAAAAAGCAGGGCTGCGTTTCTAAAACTGCGCTAAGTAGATCGTAGAGATCGTTAGTGGCAATAACGATTATGAAAATATATGGTTTGTGTATTTTTCAAGCAATCTCGTGGTATTTTTAAAACACTAAAGTAGGCCTAACGTGATGAGTAATGACCATTCGCAGGCAGCTTGATTGACAGGTGATCTGACCAATCATACTTCGCCATCCGCCATTTTGTCCGACAAAGCAGTCAGGAGAGTTAGTAGATTAACATGGCAGGATTTGAACTTGAAAAACGGAGTGTACTGACGTCTTTCCGTGGTTAAAACAACATTCCTTCTTATGTTTGTTTGTTTATTTGAGGCTAATAATTAAATTAACTAGAAGGAAGAGATGATCGGTTCACGAGCAGCTTTAACTGATGCTCCAGCTCTACAGCGATCTGTCACGACACATTAAAGAGCCACAAAACGGTATTTATTTTTTTAATTTCTTTTAAAAAATGACCAAATTTGAAAGGTGAGACTTTGTTTAATATGTTTATTTAATATTAAACGTAACCAAAAAGTAACCTGGTCTGTCCTGTCTGTCAGCGTGTTGTCAGTCTCCTCTCTGCTCCGCAATGTATTTTTCACTGCGTGAGAACGGCGTAGCTTGTCGGACATAGCGACAGTAACTAAGGGGGGCGGGTCTTTGCGAACGGTCTTTGCGAAATATATGTTATGCCTTATTCTGTTTTTTTACATTGTATAAAATCAATGATGATGCAATGTACAAATGTTTGCAGTACATAAAACAATCAACCAATTTTCATAAGGAAAAAAATATAGAATACAAATTAGAGGTTGTTGTTAAGCAGTGCATCTGATTTCTTAGCCTTATAAAAAAAGATTTAAAAAAAGATGACTATGCCCCTGGTAGCAATGGTTCTACGATCTACTTAGGTATTCAATGAATGAATTCAATTTACCACAATAGCACTGGTGCAACATAGTTTGCGTGTGTGGTGACAGCTGATTATGGAGCTCCAAACTATTTCATGAAAAAAAATAAAAAAATAACGTAATGTATGTTTCATTCATACTGTAGAATGTGAGAAGATGTAACTTTTATATCATTGATCAATGTTTTAATATCACAAATTGTGTCTGTTTATTTACAGGAGGACCTTACCTAACACTAGGACGAGCCAAGACAGTGGACAGATTTATGTTTTTCAACACTGGTGTCATCAAGGAAAAAAGAGTAGGCTTTCAATAATATGAGTTGGCCATGCAAAAAATGCAGATTTAGAACTTCAAACCGTTTACAGCTCTTAAAGCATTATAGATTGATACATCTACAGACCGGACAAGGCCGGTCAGTACCCTGCTTGTACTCAGATTGTCCTTGTTCATTTACAGGTTGGGGTGCACTTCGCACACATTTGTCTAGAGAACATACTCAAACTGAACAGTTAGGGCAAGTTGTTTCATTTACATGTCTTGTATGTAATTCATGTCATTTTCACTCAGAGAGGCAATATTTTGAACACCTTGGAGTACATCTGAAAAAGCACGAAACTGTTCAATGTGTTTTTAATGACTGTGATTACAGTAGTAATATATATTCAACTTTTGCTTCACATAGAAGTAGGAAGCACAATCCCCACTGCCTTGAAGATTTTAAACGTAGTGTTTTACAGACGTATACAAGTCAGGCAACAGAAGATAGTAGTCCGTTGATTGATGACAGTGAAGTTAATTCTGATGAAACACTTGTCACAGAGAGTCAAGATTTAGTTCAAGTCATTGTTGATCATCTTTGTTCTTTATTACTCAAATTGGACTGCATCTTTAATGTGCCTAGTAGATGTATCGATGACATTGTGGATGAGCTTCAGTTTATCACTTGTTCAGCATCTGCACCTGTTATCAGAAACATTGTTCATAACACATTAAAAACCCATAACTGCCCTGTTGAAGAATTGGTAATCACAGATTTGGTAAATAGCATTTGCCAGTTAAATCCTCTTAGTGCAGCCTTGAGTGAAGAGGGTCCTCTTGGCACAGCACACAAGAGAAATAAGTACACAAAAGAGCATTTCTCTGTTGTTGAACCGTTGGAGTATATTCTTTGTGCAAAAGAGGGATGTACATTCCAATATGTACCAATTTTGCAATCCTTGTCAGAAATTCTTAACAATAGTGATATTCAGGAGAAGGTTTTGAAGAGTGCAAGGCACTGTGGTTCTTCATGTCAGTATAGTAGTTTTCGTGATGGTTCCCACTTCAAGAATAACACATTTCTATCTGGAGAGGAGTTAAGACTTTCACTTCTACTCTACTGTGATGACTTTGAAATATGTAATCCTTTAGGAACCTCCCGCAAGAAGCACAAAGTAACAGGCGTCTACTGGGTGTTGGCTGATATTCCATCCGAATTAAGGTCTACACTATCATCAATTTACTTGGCTGTTTTGTGCAAGACAGTTGATGTTCAGAAATTTGGCTACCCCAGAGTGCTTGAGCCCTTATTAAAGGATTTGAAAACCTTTGAAGAGGATGGCATTTTTGTGCCCTGTTTGGGAAAAATCATAAAAGGCACAGTATTTTCTGTGATTGCGGATAACCTGGGGGCTCAGTCAGTCGGTGGGTTTGTTGAAAGTTTCAATGGTTCCTACGTTTGTAGATTTTGTGTTGGAGAGCGGTCCCAATTTCAGGAAATTGAAGTGAGGTCAGGAGCATTCCCTGGTAGAACAAAAGAGCAACACCAGTTGGATGTTGAAGCAGCATTGGCTAGTGAAACCCATAGCCATGGAGTTAAAAGGCATTGTGCAATTACTCAAAGATTGAATCATTTTCATGTGACAACAGGTTACCCACCTGATGTACTGCACGATTTACTTGAGGGTATTGTACCTGTAGAATTGGCATTGTGTTTAGACATCTTGATAAAGAAGAGGCATTTCTCTCTTGAAGAGCTAAACAGAATCATCAAGCATTTCCCATATAAGTGGAAAGATAGGACAAATTGTCCCCAAAGGATACCACCAACCTTTGTCTCTCGTAGAACCATTGGTGGTAATGCACATGAAAATTGGTGCTTACTGAGACTACTTCCACTTATGATTGGTACCAAAGTGCCGGAAGAGGAGCAAGCATGGAAGTTGTTGATGTCCCTCAAAGCTATTGTTGAGTTGGTTATGTCACCTAACCATACAGATGAAAGCATTGGTTACCTTGATAGCCTAATTGCTGAGCACAGACATAGATTTCGTGGTCTTTTTCCAGACCGGAAGTTTATTCCAAAACACCATTTTGTAGAGCATTACCCACAGCTCATTAAAGAATTTGGCCCACTAGTGTCCTTATGGACAATGAGGTTTGAAGCTAAGCACAGCTTCTTTAAGAAGGTAGTGAGACAAACTGGCTGTTTCCGTAACATTTTGAAGTCTATGGCCAAGAAACACCAGTCCATGATTGCATACCATCTCCGTGGTTCAGAGATAAAAAAACCTGCTGTCTCTGTGTCAAAGTTGTCAAGAGTTCCTTTAGAGGTTGTAAATGAGAACATACGTGATTTTTTTTCACAGGAATTTCATGCAGAGACCGTTGTTCATTTGACTAACAAGGTGGAATTTCAAGGCACCAGTTATGCTGTTGGTATGATGTTGGTGTATGGCTCCACTGGTGGGTTGCCTGACTTGGCTGAAATACTTCAAATCATCGTTGTTCATGACAGCTTAGTCTTTGTAGTGAAACTGCAAAGTGCATGGTACTGTGAGCATTTTAGATGTTTCAAATTGGAGTCGACTGGCACAATCAAAGTCATTGCGCAGTCACAACTCCCTGACATATACCCATTGGCTTCCTATGCATTGGAAGGCAATCGAATGGTTTCTCTGAAACACTACATCTGTTTGTCAAACTAGGTAAAGTACAACTTCAAATAATTCGAAACCAACTTGTGTTGCGTGACTTCAGGAATCATTATTGCTTTTATTCCATATTTAAACTTGTCAAATGTTTATTAATGTATACTTTATAGCATGCCTTAATTAATATACATGCACCTTGTATTGTAATACTATTTTCATTTTTTTTTTTATTCAAAATAGTATTTTATCTTGTCTTATTGAGACGTTGTCTTTTGTTTCTCTTAAAGTTGTGCTTACCCAAGGCGGTGATGATGTCTTCCCCCACTCAACTACGCGTTATCATTGAAGAGACCAAAGTTCACAAGTTAACCCTTCCAGATGGAATCCCTAGCACTGTAGATGAACTTTTGGCAGCTGCACAGGATCATTTTCAACTCCAAGGGAGTTTTACTGTTATGTACATGGACAAAGATTTTGATAACGAATTCTTCACCTTGACATCAACAGATGTGGTTAAGGATAAAGACACAATCAAACTAGTTAAGATGGAACCTTCTATTGTTCTCACGTTTAGTCCCATCGTTGAGGCTGCTGCTTCCTCCTTTCCACTGCCAATGGATCAGTCTTTCCAGGATGAGAGTTCCCCACTTAGTTCATCTGACACCATCATTTTACCAAAGCCCCCAGAGCATCGATTACAATCTTGGCCAACTAATTTTGTGATACCCACCTTTTCATATAATGTTGAAATGGCCCTTCACGAAGGAAACATGGCTAATAAAACGGATGGCACACTCCTTCTGAATCCAAGCATAACGTCTGACATACTTGAGAAAGTTGCGGAAGCAATATTCCTCTACACTGCCTATCCTACTGGTCTTCAAATTCAGGCAGTTATAGAAGCTCTGATAAAGATGCATCCATGCCTAAGAGAGCCTGAAACATCATTTTCAGGCATGTACGGGTGGCAGCAACGTCTTAAATACAAGATGGCAAATTACCGCTCTAAACTGAGAAAACGTAAAGTACCTCTTCCTGAACTTGATATCAACTCCTTGAAAAACAAGTCCCCTGGTGAGAAAAATCCTGCCAAAAACTGTAAAAGACCGAAGAGAGCAGAGGTGAACTATCTCCCTCCACATCCTAGTGGAGAAAGTATAGACAGTCTGGAAATGGAAAGACAGGTGCTTCTTAATGAAGTACTGAAGAAAAACAACACCAAGGTGATTCAAGAAAAAATGGCCAAAACATTCTCCTGTCGAAGGCTTGAGGTTGTGAGTGGCAGTCCAGCTGCTGAGCATTTCAAAGAAAGATGGCCTGCTCTATTTTGTGAAGCTGAGGTAGGTGAATCTATAAGCCCTTAAAAATGTTACCAACTCCTCCAGGAAGTAACAGTAATTTGATGTAATAATAATATTGACTACAGTAACTGATTTAGCACATGAACAAAAAATAAACTTGAAATGTACTTAACTCAAAGTTAAAATTGAAATGCCAAACTAGTGTTTCTCTTTTGGACTTGTACATTACAAAAGAAAGTGCTGGATTGTTCACTTCACTGTTGATATCTTCAGTCCTTGTACAGAATTAACCCTTGCTCCCTGCATCAGTCTATTTAACCAAATTTCTGCTGTTGTACTCTTGAATCATTTTGTCACATTAGATCAAGGAGGAATTCAGAAGAATTACTACAATTTCCCTGGAGCAGAGATTCATGTTCAGACTTGACCAATGCACACCAAAACTTATTGCCCTGATGAAGGCCAAGGGAGGTGTTGTGGGGACCAAACTGAGGCCATTTATGGACAAACTGAGTCAGGTGTGTTTGATCAAAAGTGTGCTTGTTCACATTTTTGGAAATAAGATATACTTAATGTATTTCTCATATATGCATGCACATGTTGTTTATTTATATAGCTTTTTATACAATATAGATTGCTTTAAATCAGCTTTACTGTATTAAACAGTAAAAATAGTGCTAGTGTCAAAAGTTCTTTGATTTCAATGATTAGAATTTTAGTCTTAAATTACAACTTAAATTTCAAATATAAAGAATCTGTACTGAAGATAATACAGTGTCAGCGACAGTTCTGCTTTGGCCAAAACACAAGGTAGACAGGAACAGGAAGTAGAGTCACCTTGCTCTAAGTACTCAAATCAGTGTTCCTTGCGCATGAATGCTTTTGTGTTCTCACTTGATTTCATTGAGTTCATTGTGTATGAATAAAAGGTTGTGTAATGATGCAATATAAATCTGTTCACAGACACAAAGCATTGAGATGAGACGCGAGTCAGTTATCCGCAGCCTCATTCTATACCTTGGCGAGAAAGAAGATGATCTTTTTGAAGATTGCCTGGTAAAGCATATTTTTATTTTAAATGATAGTTTGTTTTTACTGTTTAAAGTGCAAGTTAACCTTAAAGTGTGAGAGGGAAGGTAGATGAAGGGATGGACATGTTCTGCTCAGTGATGGCCTAAAGGGAACCTTGTAAAAGTAAAAAATTCGTTTCTACATCTTCTGAAAGAATAAATTAAATATATGTGACAATTATTCTAATTAAATACCAAAAACGATAGTCCGTTACAAAGCCATAGAATTGTAAAGGTGAAGAGAAAATTTTATGACAGAGTTAAACAGTTTTACCGTTTTAGAATCCATTCAGCCGAACTCCGGGTCTGACGGTACCACTTTTAGCATAGCTTAGCATAGATCATTGATTCTGATTTTGAAAGAAATGCTACTGGACTCATCAGAATCAATGAACTATGCTAAGCTATGCTAAAAGTGGTACCGTCAGACCCGGAGTTCGGCTGAATGGATTCTAAAACGATAAAACTCAACTGTTTAACTCTGGGGGAGTTGTAAAATGAGCATATTTCCGAAAAAGTGGAGTATCCCTTTAAAGGGATAGATCAACCAAAATTAAAAAGGGTCATTTACTCACCCTCAAGTTATTCCAAACCTGTATGAGTTTCTTTGATCTGTTCTTTGAACCTCCAAAAGAAAATATTTAGAAGAAAATGGGTTATCAAACAGTTGACTGTAGCCATTGGAAATCTACTATGGAAGTCAATGGCTACCTTCAACTATTTGATTACCAACATTCTTTTAAAATATCTTCGTTCAACAGACGACAGAAACTCATACCGTTTTGGAACAACTTGAGGGTGAGTAAACGATGACAATTTTTATTTTTGGGTGAACTATCCCTTTAAGGGGGATATAAACTGGAGTGCAGTTACCTCATGCCATGTTCTACAAATGTTTTACTAATGCTACATTACTGTGAAATAAATTTGACTCATGTTAACCTTTTCACACGCAACTTTAAAATATTCTAGCTGACTACCCAGTGTGAGTTTTTAACTCAACTGTTATTTTAGAATATATCATATTATTTCCCCCCACGCGATCTTAATCCTGCATCTCTACGATTCTGCCAATGATATTTAACGAGATAACGCGCTAGGGGTGGAACGGATTGCACAAGATTCGGTTCGGCACGCGTGTGATTCGCGAATTAAAGGAGAACTCCGGTCAATTTTAACATTGAGCTATATTTTTTGTACATTTGGAGTGCTGTCAATACAGAGAACAACGACAAAAATCGGTGTTGCCTACACCGAGTTATCCTCTTTTTAAAATTTGCACCCTGTTGACTTCAATGGGGCAAGTTTTAAACCTGCTTTTACATGCCCAGCCATGTGAGTGATTCCTTCAGAGTGAACGCGGGTGAATCTGACTGCAGTAGATGTGCAAGATATGAATAAAAATGAAGTTAATTCAGCCAGCGCACATACCTGTATTTACATCCTGTTTTCGGTCGAAGTCCATAGTAATCGATTGTCGAGTTCAGGCGCATGATCGTACGTACTAAACCTATGCGCGTGAACTCGACAATCAACTACTATGGACTTCGACCGAAAACAGGAAGAAAATACAGGTATGTGCGCTGGCTGAATTATTATCATTTTTATTCATATCTTTCACATCTACTGCAGTCAGATTCACCCGTGTTAACTCTAAAGCAGGGTTCACCAATCTCGGTCCTGGAGGGCCGCTGTCCTGCAGAGTTTAGCTCCAACCAGCTCCAACACACCTGTTTGAAAGTTTCTAGTATGCCTAGTGAGACCTTGATTAGCTGGTTCAGGTGTGTTTAATTGGGGTTGGAGCTAAACTCTGCAGGACAGCGGCCCTCCAGGACCGAGATTGGTGAACCCTGCTCTAAAGGAATCACTCACAATGGCTGTGCACTTGTAATGACACATCAAGGATGTTAAGAGGCTAAAAGCAGGTTTAAAACTTGCCCCATTGAAGTCAACAGGGTGCAAATTTTAAAAAGAGGATAACACGGTGTAGACAACACAGATTTTTGTCGTTGTTCTCTGTACTGACAGCACTCCAAATTTACAAAAAAAATAGCTCAATGTTAAAATTGACCGGAGTTCTCCTTTAGCTGCTAAATTTAACCATCATAGTGTGAAAGTTCATAATTTGGACGTGTATTGACATGCCAATTTACACATTCAATTTTAATCGTGGAAGAAGAGCCGAAAACCGGGACTTGCGCGTTATCTT
This sequence comes from Squalius cephalus, assembly GCF_949319135.1. Classification (NCBI taxonomy): domain Eukaryota; kingdom Metazoa; phylum Chordata; class Actinopteri; order Cypriniformes; family Leuciscidae; genus Squalius; species Squalius cephalus. Next base: position 9,905,437 of record NC_137131.1, read on the forward strand.
TGCGCACAGCCACACATACTCAAAGCACAGCGAGAGAGAGAGGGAGAGGCGCGTTTCAGACAGCGCTCGAATGCAGAATTGATTCCTCTTTCGCGTTTTCTTGCCCTTGAACGGACACATAAACACAAAATTGTCGTCTCGACAAGTATTCTCTCGTTTATGTCATATGTGCACAGCTGAGAAAGAAACGGATATTTGTCAGGTTTTTTCGGTCCGTGCAGTCGGTCTTAAAGTGACAGCACACACTTAATATTATATATATATATATATATATATATATATATATATATATATATACACTGTTTTCTGTGTCATTGATATAAATAAAACAATAAAATACAGCTTTAACAAAGCTTAAACTATATTTAATTTATACAGTGACGCATAGTGTTATTTTACATTTAGGCTTAATTATTAATTTCTGTACCTGAATATACTGTTAGACTTTCAAATAACTTTATTTAGTTTTCATCTCTGCTTGTAATTTGTGTATTTGTTCTTATTTTATTACTGAATGTTAACTTGTTTTAAATAATGTGTGAACTTTCAGTTACGCTAGTAGTTTTTAATGTAGTAGCTATCGAAAAACTTCAACTGAGCTTTAAGTAATAAATGAAAAGCAATGTTATAAACTTATCTCAATTAAACACTTATCTTAAACTACAGTATGAGATGGTTAAAAACAAAACTGTTCAATCACAAAGTACCAGCGGCCAGACGAAACAAACGTCTATAAAAGCAACGCTATTCAACGCAACACCATACCCAAAAATGTTGATAGTGTTTATTGCTAAGAATCTTTAATAGGTCTAGTCTGGCATAATACCTTTGAATGTTGTCAATGTTTAATTGTCATTTTTTTATTTATTTAAATATTACATTCTTTTTGTTTACTGCATTTATTTAAATTTGACTTAAGCAAGAGTATTATGTCTTATTTTGTTTCTATCTTGTTTGGTAACCTAATGTTCAGGATTTGTAGATCTTTAAAATAATAAAGCTTTTCAGAATCGTGAGAGAATTGTGATCTTTATTCCAAGCAAAAAAAATCGCGATTCTTATTTTAGCCAGAATTGTGCAGCTCTGGCTGGTGAAGTGGAAGAAAAAAAAGAGTAAACTTTATAGTTACCTACACAATGTATTTAAATTACTGAAATGCACTATATAATCACACCGGTTTAATCATACGCATCAAAGGGTTAACATAATCGAAACCATATGGTCTTATTTAGTATGTGTGTATGTGTTTGTTCATTCTGTTGTGATAATGAAGTCACTTTAAATAATTTCAGCAATTCTATTTTTGTTTCTCAAAAGACTTATATTTTTTCTTCTAAATTGTATGCAGGAGGACAGCTGCAGTGACATCACTCAGCACATCATAAAAATACTGGTCGTCCATGGTGCTGATGGAGAAGATCCGATCAATGTATCCATCCTTCTTGAAGGGAAGGAAATGCTGCCAGGATGCGGCAATACTGCAAAGGCATGCATGCTGCTTATGGGCCTGATTATGCACTAAATCTGGAATACCCCCGAGCACTGCGATACACGTTTGAGGTGTTACAAAAAATTCTGTTAGAGCTTGATGGAATTAAACTCTCCCCAAAAGTTCAAAAATTGAAGATGAAGTTGTATTAAATGCTATGGCATGATATAACTGTTTAAACATTCAGCTGTTGATGACGTTTTAATACATCAAGGTTTTAATGGTATTCTTAAAAGTTCACTATTTGAGAGTGCTATGTTGAATGTTTCTTATGAATTTTTTTTAAATACATTTTTGTTTAAAACAAGGGTTACAGTATAATTCTGTACAGTATAAGTTTTACTGAATGCACCTGTGTCAAGAGATGACTGTGAATGTCCATTTTTGGATGAAGAACATTTTTTGATGACTGAAAAATAAAACTGTTAAATTGTATTTTAGTTGTGTGATTTGTGAAAAATATGGAGAAAATGATTATTTATTTATGTTCATGATTATTTATAAAAAAGAAATTAGCAATGTTTACATAATTATATATAGTAAATGAAAATCTCAACCAAAATTTTTTTTAATAAAATCTACTTATTTTACTTAATTAAATGGTAAGATTTACTTAATAATTTCGTAAAAGCAAGCTTCCTAATTATAAAACAATAAATAAACTTTACTTAATTACTTTAAATAAATATAGCTTCTAAATTAAATGTAAATAGGTAATTTTTACTTAATTTCTTCATGAGCGTTATGTTCAATACTAAGTAGATTTTACTTGATAATGACACGTGAGTTGTACTTGATATTATAGCAGTAAAATTTACTTAAAATATACTTGTGCAAATTGTTACGAGGATTTTATTAAGTAAATCTTACAAGTAGTTTTTTTCAGTGTGATAGAAGCCTCTAGAATGACACCTTTACTGTTGTTATAGCCCTGCAGTAAGGAAGAGAGACACTCCATTAAACACTTAAACAAACTTGGACAAAACTTATTCAAAACGGAACTATTTTCTCACCCCAAACGAGTGGAGCACAACTCCTTTGAAAGCATCCAGCACTCTGAGCGTTCCTCCATTGGTGGAGACCAGAATGAGCTTTCCGTCATTGCTGAACTTGAGACCCGTCCACTCGCATGTTCGCTCATATTGTAGTTTAAATGTGGCGAATGGGCCCTGAGGTGGGATACAAATGTATTAATTTTTACCATTTAAAGTCAGATATCATTACAGCTTCTTGGATGCAGTTTTATACGGTGCTACCTTATCAAAGGACCGTAGATCGTAAAGTTTGACCATCTCTGAGTTCACTCCCGCAGCAAAAATCAACCCCTCAGGATCAAAAGAACACACCGGTTTCCCTTGCAGGTGCATGAGGCCCTGTGAACACAACCAAGATTAGAATCAAAGACAGACCATCAAGAAAAACACCAACCCAAAATAAAAATACTGCTTACCTGACAGTTAGGTGAGCGAAGGTCCCACAGGCGAATAGTTTTATCAAGTGAGCCAGAAATGAATGTGTCATCAACAGGAGACATAGACAGAGCAACAACCCTGAAATAGCATACAATATAATAAGCACTATAACTCAAAAGCCAATAAGCAAATAGAAAAAAAGTATGAAACCAAGAATAGACAATTTAATTCTCACCTCTTATTGTGTCCAGGAAAGTAGCGAATGTACTTATTGTCATGTAGAGACAGGTATCGTATAGTGTCTGTAGAACCACATTGGTAGTGAGAAGAAAATATCAAATTTCAAAGTAAAGCTACAAAAACAAGACTTTATAAGAGAATGTGTCAAATGTATGGTATATGCTGTCGGATGAATGGGCTCAACCCTGGGCAAGGCAGTAGTCTGTACAGTTAGCTCCTTAACAGGGCAGAATAACAGACCCTAAAAACTGTACAAACAACTACCTCAACCCAGAGCAGGCACAGGTAGACACAGCCTCACACAAACATCAGGAGAAAACCACAATCAAACAAAAAAATTGACATTAATTTTTAGAGTTACAAATATGCCATTTAATCTCTCATTTAATATAAAGTCATAAAACTGCACGTAATTGAACAAAAAAAGTATGTATAAATAAAATGTGATAAAAATAATCTATTTTTTGGGTGAAATAAAGCATATCACGTTGCAGGACACTGCTGTCATATGTAAAAAAAAATGACTAATAATAATTATACTAAACAACATACTTCTGCATAAACGTCTGGATAATTTATCCACATCGTAGCAAACCAGAACGGCATAGGAAGTGAAAAACAACATCATACTGAAATTTTATAGAGTCCTACCATCAATCTTGTTAGAGCTGTAGACGACAGTGTTGGCGGCATGGGTGTATCTGATGAGATCCACACCATACTTCTTACTGTAAAGCGTCCGTTTGGGTCTGATTTAGAGAACAGAAGAGGAAATAAATGTTAATCTGGTGTCTTATTTAGATACATAAAATATCTGTATATATACACGGCACACTTCACCTTAAAAACAATATATTTGACTACAGTCACAAGGCGGGTATTTATCTCAGAAGAAGGCGTGAATGCTAACAGTTAGCACGCGACCTCTATTGCACTGTATATTTGACTCGTTTACGCGAATCGGTTCTTTCAAAGAGATCCGGTTAAAGGATAAGCGATTCTTTTATGTCATTACGTGGTCATTGACGTCCGAACGTGACATTTACATTAAATAATTCAGATTAAGCCATACCAGCGCTCTTAACAACGATTTTTATTACAAAATGAACTTGGAACTAAATTATAATTTGCATTTATAAACAATACTAAATGCGTATGAAGAGAATTGGTTTTGGTATGTTGGTAAAAATGGAGAGTCAGTGAACCGGTTCAACTGATTCATTGAAAAGATCCGACTCAAATAAAAGAATCGTTCACGAATCGGACATCGCTAACGTTAGTGTGCATAAACACATTCAAACCATTCGCTATGAACAGTAAACTTCATATATCTCCTTTATTACTACGGGAGTAGATGATCTTGACCTTTCACATATCTCACAGTAATGCGCCTGTAATCAATATAAGTGTTTTAAAACTGCGGTTAAGACCGAATTAGTACAACACCACAATTGTAGTAAAATCACATTGAGTAACTTATAAGCGACTTACTTTCCCTCCTGGCAGTCGTATAAGACAATAGAGTCATCATCGCTACTCGATATTACTGTTTCGCCGTTTGAACTGAAGTCAAAACAGTTGATTTTGTCCGAATTCTCTCGGAACACCTTCGCAACCCTAAAACTCCGCAGCACATTGTCTGTGAGTTTCATTGTGGCCTTTCTGCCTGGCCAGGCGTTAGGGATCGTCTAGTTAAAAACAGCGAGTAGATCTGGATCTGGTTAAACAGCTGTGTGGGTTACGAGTGTGTCGTAATATTATTTTTTAGATGAAAACAGTTTTCAGATGTGCATATCTGTCACGTTAAAAAAGCCCGCCGACAAAATTCGTCAATGAACTGGATTACGGAAGACGAGATGAAGCTAGAGGTAGTAAGGCGGTTTGCAAAATGGCCACCACACCTGCGAGCGTTTTAGAATAAAAGTCCCAGAAAGAGTTGAGTTGAATGTCGAAGCGAAGGGAAGATTTTTAAGTGAGTTAGGGGTCTGTTTATTCTACCCTTTTATATTAACTTTCCATCACGTACACGAAAAACGACAAGGGAACTTCTGGTTATTTAGTATTGATATGACAGCTGTAATGTAGATGTGGAATTTCGCATCAGCTCTCTGTTGTTAATTTAAATTTGTTGCTAGGTTGAGACTAATTTTTATTCAGTCATGATCAAATTATCATATCGATATAACATATCGTTTAGTTTTACCATTATACTTTTTTTTGTTCCAAATTTCTAAGGTACTCTCTAAAATACCATTTTAATGCAGTGCTGACCAGACAGGGGATATTATGATCATCCTACAAGATGAATCTCTTCTCTCTATTATATGATACATTTTGCACATAGACATCATACAAGCCTCACCCAAAACCAGGCTGTGGTATAAAAGTAGCATCACATTGTTCTATCTAGACAATTTCACTGAGAAATTGAGCATGAAAAGCTTACTGATTACAAAGCAGACAAAATATTAAGTGAACTAAAGAGCTGGATTAAGTGTCCTTTGTTTCCTTTCTAACCAAACAAATCTACAATGGCAAGTGGTGATTCAAAGGTAAGTTTTGTAATAATAATTCCTTTAAATATTGTGTTTGTAGACCTCTGCAAAAAATTTATTCAAACTTCTAACACAATGAACATATTAATATGAATATATATATATATATATATATATATAACTTATAACTAACCATGAATATCTGTTTTTCAAAGGGGGGAATTTGCACTGTTGGAGATATGTATATATTCACAGTGAATGTCAGTGAGTTTGCACCAGAAGAAGTTATTGTAACCTCCACCAATAATACTATACAAGTATGTGCGGAAAAGGTAAGCAAAATAAACTAATGGCTCTATAGATAATTTAGCATTGGATAGGATTGAAATCTCTAGGCATGTTTTTATTTTATTTTGCTCTTAAGTTCTTATGTTTGGTTTCATTTCTTTTCTTTTCCATTTTCCCTACCTGATGAATCAGTTGGCATCAGATGGCACAATTGTGGACGCTGTTTGTCAGAAGTGCCAATTCCCTGCTGATGTGGATCCAATGTCAGTCACATCTTCAATTGGGAAAGGTGGCTTGTTGAGTATTAAAGCCCAAAAACACACAGCAAAAGGCCCGGTAATCATGGATTCAATCAAAGAAGTGAAGACCTAATGCATGAGTGTATGTTTGAGCATTTTAGGAACTTGAATCTGCTTTCTCCTTTAAACTGTTTTACTTTAAATGTCATAATTTGGGTTAACAAACAAAAACATAAATGGTTTTTGACTTCAATATATATGATCTGAGGTCTATGAATATATGCATACAACAATTTATTTCTTGCAGCTGTCTAAGCAGACTAATTATGTGACTTTTTTATCACAATTTAAAAGACTATTTCTTGTCTCACAGATATTTGCACTTGTCAGTGGACTGAAATGGCTAATAAACTTGTAGGCATTTAGTAACCAAATAATACTTCAAGTAATCGGGTATTCAGGGTATTTCCATAGCAGCATAGTCCATCCATGAGTTTTGCCTTATACTGACCAATACATGTGAAATTGATCTACAATACACATTCAAGCTATACAATGATCTCTGAGCCTGTTTCTCTAAGAGCAGCCTGTGGGGAGATGGAGACAGTTGAAGCAGCCATACAGTCCTGGTGCCACAGATGTTCTGCAAGAGCATTTAGGAGGGGCGCTACTTCACCAAGCCCCGCACTCACATCACCTCCCACTCGGAAGACCGGAAGACCCCACACCTCTTGAAAATGTGCTATGTCACTCTCTGTCACGTCTGTGTGCATAAATAAGTCAAATCTTCACTGTTAAGGGCCAAAACAATGTCACATAAAAATATACCTTTAAGCTGTTACAACAACATATCAATGTTAGTTTTAGTATAGTTAAGATACAATAATAGATTTTATTAATATTTTAAATTAGTTTTTATTTTAATATTTTCCATTTTTAACTTAGTCCTGGTTTAGCAGACATGGCTTAGATTAAGCCAGGATTAGGCCTTAGTTCAGTTTGGACATTGAAGTAGCTTTTATGAGTGTGCCTTAGAAAATAATATTACTGGTATGCATCTTTTAAGAATGACAGAGCAAGTTGCGTTCAGATAAGACAGCTCAAACATGCATTTTAGTCTGGGACTACTAGGCTTAAGCCTCGACTGTGAAGCCAGGCATTACAGTTTTAGTAATTTTGTTGTGTTTTCTGGATGTGTTCGAAAGTGGAAAAGCTCAAAACATTTTAGACCCCGTTTACACCTGTATTTAGCATCGCCCAGTTGAGATCAGATTGACCAAAACACAAATCTTATCATCTTATCAAATCACAACATCTTAATACCAGATGTAAACAGGGCCTAAGCTTTGTCTGTAAAACCAGGCCCAAATTATATTTTAGTTAGTATATATATATATATATATATATATATATATATATATATATATATATATATATATATATATATATATATATAAAATAGTTAACTACATTGACCCTGCAACATATTCATTTGATTGTTAATAGATGCTAAAGCTGAAGGATACTTGGTGCCAACCACCAATTTATCCACTCGATCTGAAGATTCTGTGATCCGTGAGATCTGATTTGAAAGATCATCAAAGGAGCCACGATCAGTGAAGGAGAACAGGAAAAGGATGCCATCCACCTGTTCCTTACATGACTGAAGAGAGAAGATTGACATAAACATCACAGCCTATATTCAAATGTGAAACAGAATTTGTAGCTTTAAGGGAATGTAAGTGCTGGAGATGCTCACTGGTAACATGTGGTCAAATCTTCGCATGGCACTTTCCCCACAGTCCCAAAGCTCAAAGCGGAAAAACAGCACACGGCCACTGTCCTTTAGTCTTACAGGCCAGAAGACCACTGTTGTCTCTATGCCTAGAGGAATCAATAACAGGTCTGATGTTCTTTTATTGAGGCATACTGACACCTATTGGTGTGGATGGAAAGCAGCGTAACTCTATTACCAATGCCATTGTACTGTAAACATTCAAATACCATACAAGCAAGAATATTTGTCATCATCCATTATTAATCTAATTCACCACTAGAAGTGTCTTATTACAATAGGTGTGTCATGTGGCTGGTCATCTCAAGGCCACCATTAGTGAGCAATAGATATGTATACATAGATTACACATTCGACCACTACAGATACATAGGTGCCCGTCATCTTGGAACATTACTTACAGTAAGAATCAGTGATGCCACAACATTGCAAAAAACATTTAAATCCACAGGTGAGAATGTGTTGGTTTGTGTTTTTATATTTATTAAACTATGTGTTTTTTAAACTATGGTAACTTTTAGTGTCGTGTTAGCTGACACTTTTGTCTTGTTGTATTGTGTTAGTTTAACAAAATCTAGACAAAATCTGTTGCAAATATAGATATTTATACATGTGTCTATGGTTGTAGACGCACAGTCAACTTGCTCTCGAGTGTTCACGGACCGGCTCTGACCATTCCAATATGGCGTACAGCTTACGTATAGTGACCCATAGAAAAGGTCGCTAATGAGGCATCTATGTATATGGGTAATTCCTGGGATTCGGTAATATTTCAGTCCACCAAAATTAAATGTTAAAAGCTTTTCACATTACTTTGGTATGTTCATTATTATGAATAAAAATAATTATTTGCTTTAAAATTATTTTAATCATAAAATAATATCTCTTTATTTCCAACTCCAAGATTATTTCTATTTTACACTAGGCATTTTGATGTCCCTGAGGCACTTCACTTAATTTGTTTAGAAAATATTTAACAAAATGTGCACAGGGTCTATAATTTTTGGTAATATTGTAAGTATTTAATTGTTTTACTTTCTTGTGAAAAATATTTTTCTTAATAAATGCAAGATATTTTATAAAAAACAGACTATAAAGTGTTCCTAAGTCATGTCATGTCAACCATTTTTCGCCTATAATAATTTAGGCTCCACCCATATGTGACATCATTTACCAGAGATGACATCATTCACATCTCTTTAACAGTGGTGTAGAAGATGGTAAGTAGTATCATACTTTTTATTCATATTTTTGAGGCTTATTATTGTTAGGGAGGGTACTGTCATGCTTAACAATGCAACCCCATCACAAAGTTAAGATGGAAAATGAATTTCTTTTATAAATTTGATTTTGATTTTAAGTATATACATTGTACTTACTTCATTGCTGCCAAATATGGTCTACTCTCCTACACTACAGGAGGAGCAGTGGTCATTTTGAGCAAAAAAACCTCAACCCCATCACATATCCGAATACTCATTGTTTCGAGGGTTGAAAACTTGTGACAGGGTTGAGTTTTTCCACTTCATTTATGAATTAAGAATAGAAAAAAATAGTCATGGTTTCAGTAAAGATATACTTACCAAAATTATGACAACCGATAAATTTGTTATAAATTTAATATTTGATGTAATGTATCACCTTAAACACTGACAAGCATGTCAGAAATGGCACCCACATCAGCAGAAAGACAGTGTTGTGTATGCAGATATGTTGGACAGAGAGAGACACAATTAAAAATATAAAATTGAAGGCAATGTCCCTTCAAACCTGTTATAGTCTTCAACCCCGTCACACTGTTCTCAACCTTGTCACATTAATATTTTTGGGAAGAATTTGGGAAGGCGATTAAAATGTAAGGCATTTCTTGCTGATTACCACCTGACATGTCAAGGACTATACAATTGGTCTACTTCAGTCCCATACAAATATGAACATTACCATAAATGTTACATTTTTAGTTATTAAATTGTTATGAGGGACACATGAGCAGCCGATAGATGTTTGTTTTATAACAAGTTTTGAGTAAAATCACTTTAAAACCAATTTCATTTTGTCCGTTATGGAGATGAGAATAAAAGGTGTTTAAATCTGAGAAAAAAAAAAAAAAAAGGTCTTTATGCCAGAGGTGGGAAAATATGATTTGTTTGAGGTTTGATATGTACCACTGCCTAATGATGTGGGGCATTCAGAAAATTAATTATATGTAGTTAAAAAAAAAAAAAAAAAAATAATTAAAGTTGAAATATTTGTTGACATGTGGTTGACCCGCCCCAAGTTCAAAAGAATCACTTATGGATCACTGTCATTTAAACGATTTTTTTTTTAAAGTAGCCTAGTATGAATTTATTGAGGATTTTTTTTTACAAACTACTTTAAATGTGTTGGTTTGTTTACCTGTGGTCTCATAATGCATTTTGGGCAGTTCGAGGCCAGCGAGACGGGCAGCAAGAGCGCTCTTCCCGACTCCACTTTTTCCCGAGATAAGAACCTTGTAGCGAACGATGTCCACATTCATATGAGGAGGCATCATCGGCGCCTCCAAGAGCCCTTCACAATATATAAAAACCACATAATTTATGAAGAATTTAATACGTTGGCTATAATTCGTTTAGTTGTTCTTTTCCTTTTCATTTAGATGTTTCACAATAAGAAATACCAGACCTAAGGTAGTGACGCCTAACTTCTGTATCCATGGTAATCATCCTTACCAAACTTTCGCCGTCTCTTCTTTTGCAGTATTTTGCTGAAAAACTCTCTGCTGTCTGCACAGTGGTACCAGTCCGACACGATTATGGATCCAGGAGGGACAGACATTTTAATTTAGATAAATTATATAAATTAAGAGACTATTGTGCTTTATATTATCCTGAGCGAACGTGAAGCCAACTAGGTTAAACGCCAATATAAAATACGTCAAAATAAAAGTCCATTATCCAACGAGGAAAAAACAGACTGTAAAAAAAAAAAAAGGGAAACCCAGAAAAATTACATTTTAGTTTAACCTGATAACTGTCTCCCCCTTTTTGAACATATAGTGAAAATTCTACTTTAAATGGTTATTCGTGAAATTGGAATACAGTGGTCTCTTTAAAGAAAAAGTGGGGAACAAAGAAAGTGTAAAAACGTTTAAGTTCACTGTAAAGCAAATGTGGCTACTGTACTAAACATTTTTTAATAGAATATATAGGCCTAGCCTATATTAAAAATATAATTTGGACTCTAAAATTACTATAAAATCAAAGCAATACCAAGTTGTTTTCCAAATTGTAAGTTTGATGTAAGATGTAAAAAACAATTGAGGTTCGTATGAGATTTTTTTTAGACGCTATAGATTTTCACAGGGTTTTAAATGGGAATGAAAGCGAGGCAGTGAGTGGTAGACATACAATTCTTCAGTGGGTTGTGCTGTTATTAAATGTTTTGGATTGTTCTGCTGACGAAACACTGCAAAATATCTTTCCAAGGAATTTCAGTAGCCTATTAAAAACTCCAGACAACATGAGCAAGTGATCTAGGAGCTTTACAACATTTTACAGCGGCATGTGCGGATGCCATTAAAAACATGGCAAGTCTACCCCTGACAGCCTTGCTATCATGGAGCTGCTGAGAATAATAAGGTCTATACCAAAAATAGCCACTGGGTGACACCCACATTCCATTGATTTTTTTTAAATGCGTTCTCCTGTCACAAATTATCACAGAATATTCACCAAACATGTAACCTTCTCAGAGCTTTCCAACGATATGTTTAAGGGCCACATCTGAAAACGAAGAAACAAAATCTACAGTTAAATTAGTACATCATGTATCTTTATTGAGAGGCCACAGCTCTTGCATATTACAACTGTTGGCTTTGATAAGGCAAACGCAAGAATGAATCCACCAGCTAATTGACACAGAAAAACAAAACAAAAAAGCTTTTGGAGAAGGTGGATCCCACAGGCATGCAGCAATGGCTCAGAATGCAATGTACAGCATTGTATATACAAAAATAATAGTGAGACCCCAAAAAATGGCACATAGCAATTTCAACAGATCTACATAAAGAGAATGGCTTTAATTGGACATACAAACTTAAAAAAGAGAGATAGATAGAGAGGGAGATCCTCTGTAAAAGTGAAACTAAACCAAAAATATAGCCGTTTTTGTTGTCATTTCTGACATCTAATTAAAAGACGTCTCCATGAGATATCAAAATGGAGGTATGACAATATTGCATTTCTAGAATACCAATTCATTTTCATTTTAAGATGCCTGTGAGACAATGGCTAGTTGGGTATTTGCAACATAGGGCCACAGAGCCTCGACACAAATAAGGAAAAAAGTACAATGGAAGTGAGCAGACACAGAAGACGTTTACAGTTAACAGTTTTGAACTTAAATACAGTGGTTCATTTTTAGTTTCGAAGCAGTTGGCATCCACTTTAAAAACAGACAAGACAAAGAAAAGGGTCCATACACTCATCTTCACAACAATGTACCATTAATGTATGTAAGAGTACGTCAAAGAAGCGCCATATATGTTATCGCATTGGACAGGGACACACCTAATAATCTCACTCGACATTATCAAACAAATGGTACTCCATATTGCTTAGGAACACATAGAAACAAATTCCTCAAATAAATGAGTTGGAAAAACTGGTGCTAGTTTGTTGTTCTTTATTATGATATGACACAGCTAAAATTGCCAATCATGGTCTTTGCAACATTCTTTTTACTCTTTAGTACAATTATTTGATTTTTATTGTTTTTTTTTTTATAGCTTCGTTTGTGGGCAATTCGAGCTGATGGGGGGAGATCCTAGAGTGGCTAACTGGGTAATCAGAGTTGTTACATGCATCTTACGTTATCAGGCTAAGTTTAAAGTGTTGGGGTAGGGTAGGGTTGGGTTGGATTGGATAGATGGGTCGGGTTCAGGGTGGTGGGTGGCACCGGATGGCACGATGCTCTAATCGTCGTCCTCGTCTTCCTCATCGCTGTCCTTCATCGAGATGCCCTGCATGCCCCCCTCCCTGACAGAGGCAGTGGCTTCCTCCAGGGTCAGCCGGTTCCGTACCGTATCGTACGACTTGCTGTTCAGTGTAGAGTCAAGAACGCCTTGCAGCCTAAAATCTCGGTATTTTTTCTATAAGAATGAGAGATATCAGCCGGCTTTGTACCTTCTTAAGCATTGTATTTTTGGTTTCAGTACATACTATCAGACATATTTGCCCCCGAATGGTAAATAATATCCATATGTCAAACAAGACCAGAAAAAATAGCAAGCCTAGGGATGCAAGATATTAAAATTCTAGACAATACCAATAAATAGATGATATTAAAATATCTATTTCTATATTATTATCTATATATTTTATTAATTCATGAATTTAGGAAGCACAACATTCCATTGTTACTGAATTACTATTAAGCTTAACTTTAAGTCAGTGTAAGATGTCGGCAAAGGTAATCTAAAAACAGAGGAAATGAGCATGCATAATTTGATATTTAATATAGGGAATATTCAATAGACCTAAATTTAAAACTCAGCCAATAAACAATATGGTACAAATATTGTGTCTAAATTCATTTCAAATCAATCATTTTAAATGCTGCAAGTGAATTTAGGAAGTAGTACTACTTATACTGCCGAGCTTAACTTTGAGTGTTAGATGACAGCAAAGGTAATTTAAAAATATGGTAAATGAGCATGCACAATTTAATATTTAATATAACATAGCGAATTTCCAATAGAATTTCAAATGTAAAAAAAAAAAAAAAACGCTGCCAATAAACAATATGGTGCCAATTTTGCACAATATTGCACATACTGTATATGCTACACAATTTTAAATCAATTATTTTAAAAACTGCAAGTAAATTGAGGAAGCACATAATATAGTATGAAAAACAATGGATGTTAATGTTGAGATTTTCCGTGTTGAGTTAAAGCTTAGCTTTAGAGAGATGGCAGCAAAGGTAATCTAAATGTAAAAACAGGGGAAATAAGCATGCATAATTTAATATCTAATACAATATAGCAAATATCCAGTAGACCTAAATTAAAAAAACACGGCCAATAAACGATATGGGACCAATATTGCGCATCCCTAAGCAAGACCCGAATTACAGACTGCAATATAGAACTAGACGATGTGGTTTTACCTTGACTAGAATCATATCACTCCAGCTTCAGAGCATACACACTTCCATGTAAGTTAGAAAAAAATACCTTTACAACCCTGATGAGGATTTTGAGTTGATAGACATGAAGCTGTTGTTCCATGCGCTCAGTCAGCCAGGTCGCCAGCAGATTCATAGTGGCTGTATACCATTGCTGCAAAGCACAAAAACACAGCATTCTCCAGCAAAACACAGACAGACAAACAAACGCATGCAAAAGACCATCAGCATGTGTAAGACGTACAGTAACAGCCACACAGGCAGACATAAGTAATCTTACAAAACACGAACCGACGCACACCATTCATACACACACACACACACACATCTGATACCAACATTTACAAGATCACACCCTCACTTAGAACCAAGGTTAGTCAGACAATTTGAAATTAATTTCAAGAGCCAGCAGTACGACCATCTGAAAAAATAAATCATGCATTAGGAAACTGCATAATTAATAATAAAACAATTACTTAATCTGCCCTACATTTACAGCTTAGCCCATAACCTAAGGTTCAAACAACTTAAAAAAAATCTGGTTATCTGACATATGATTTGAATAAGGCTTTTGTTTAAGCTTAAGTCTTTCGATTTTAAAAGCCAAATGAGAATGCCCCCCCCACCCCCATACTTAATGTTATAAAATAGCACTCGTGTATGAATAACTGTAAATTAAAAAGTTTAAAAATCACCCCAGAACCCAAAAGCAACTCCCCAAGATTAATGCAAAAACAAAATCAATGCAATCACAATCAGAATTCTCAGAAATAAACTAATAAAAAAAAAAAGTGAGAATACGGCACTTGCAGGCAAAAGTGTTGTACTGTTATCTTAAACCATATTTATCTTTATGTAAATCTCTAAATCTGAGAACCATGCTTATTCAGAATGACCTAAATGCTTTGTAGTTCAAAGAGAACAGCACATGTGTGGTTCAATGAATGATGTAAACTATCATCTCGAAGAGGATTTCCTACTGTATGTGGACAGATCAATCTGGGAGTTTTGAAGTGGGCTATTATCAGTTCTCAAATAGCCTTTCCTGTTTAACTGAAGGCTTGCCAATTCATGTTTAATTGTATACGTATCATACAAATGATTGCTTGATATGCTACTGTGGATTAAATCAGATTTCTTGTTGTATTAGGGTCATTCGATGGTTTGATCGGCGATTTCTGTTTTGGCCTGTCCTCTTCAAAGAGCTGACTGGTCGGAGCGTGCAGTGCATGCAGAGAGTGCAGGTGAGTGTACAGGGCTGAGAGCTGTGTGTGTTTGTGCATGAGGTGGGATTTTTAGGAGGTGGGTCATGCTAGAAGATGTACACAGGAAGATTATTTGATTAGAACTCATGCCACTCGACAGAATGTGATCAAACATCAGGACATTTAGAGATAAGTTCCACTTTGTCCTAGAAGGAATGCAGAATGAGTCAGGATGCTATCTTAGGGTTAGGATAACGTGAGTACAAAGTGTTTAGAGAGGGAGAATGTAATGAAAATGATATAACAGACATACAGAAATGTAGTTGCATGCAACTAAAATCTGTAACACAAGTTGCATAATACAAAAAACAAAAACAAAAAAAATACATGATACTGAGAGAGAGATATTCAGCTTGTAAGATAGAGGGTTGTAGATCCCGTTGATGCTCTAGTCCCAAGATAGGGGATTTTTTTATTTGCCTATTTTTCCCCAGCAAGCCAGTATCATTCATGTCCATGCACTGAAAACTGAAAAAAAATTTAGTGTAGGATTTACAATCGAAACGTTTCACTCAGAAATTGCTAATTTCACAAATAATTACAAAGAAACGGCAAGTAACACACTGAATTAAACATGGCATTTTGAAGTAGATGGACTTAAAATGGTATTTTCTTGTAAAACAATCTGTAAAATTATTTTACAACTTTGAAAACACAAATTATGTTTACATACGCTTTAAAATTGAACCCTTTGGGTGAGTGGTTTTTTAAAAAAATCTAACCCTGAATGTAAGTTTGATAATTGAATTAGCAATTAACAGTGACTAATCAATCCTGCTAATTGTTTTTGACGTACAGCCCTCAGCTGAATATGCCTTTTGACAACTGACCTCATAAGACCACACTGAACCTCACGAAGTTCCACAGTTTCAGTCTTTTTGACGCAAATGTCCAAGCAAGAATTCGAACTGGAATGACTCAGGGAATCATTGCCTTCAGAAACCTTCATGTTTCTATCTGCTATTCTGTTCTTGCCTTTAAAACGTCCAGTATCAATTGTTACTACATGGCAGCTACCATTCTAGATTTGACTATTTTTGTAATTGCTTATGATTTCATGCCTCTATACCTTTCACTGATGATGACTAGTTTGGACAGAATTCTTAAGACGTTTTAACAGGGCCAGACTAAAAGTATAAAGCAAAAACATGCCAGATTCATTGTGGGTCTTTGAGGTTGGATGTTTGCTGCATTATTGCAAACTTAGTGTGGAGAAAAAAAACACAATGCACAAGCACTGAATTTTAAATAAAAAGGCAGATCCAACAGGCATGCATAAGATGTGTGTCACAAATGCTTCAAACACAAGCAAGTAAAGCTGCAAAACGTTACGTAATACTCTTCCTAACAGTCAAACAGCCACGCACACACACATACACACTTTTTTCCACAATATTCTGATACACACATCTCATTACAGTATGGTATGACACACAACTAAATGTTCAGATGCACATTTATACTGGAAACAAAAACAGAAAACGAAATAATAATAATAATAAAAACGCTGACAAACCCCTCACACACACTCACTTATCCAAAACAACCACTGGTCCACACATCTGTTACATTTCTTATTAAAATATATAAACACACATGTATGCCATTGTGTAACCAAGACACATGTTCACAAAATCACAAAGGATTATTTTTCTAAATCGAACAGTGCTCTCTTATACCCTTCGACAGTTGATATTTAAAATCAGGGTATTGTTTTAGCTGCATATTAATATTTGCTGAGAAAACTCACCAAATAAATTAATTAAAACAGTTAGGAATTGTTTTTTTGGAGTTGCAAAAAAACATGAAACGATATTATAAGCTTGAATTGCTTTGGTTTGAAAATCCCTTATTACAGTATGAGTAAAATTATCATTATATTACATGCTTTTATTAATAAAAAAAATGGTATAACCAAAAAATAAATGAATATGAATATGCAGTCTTATTTCTCTAAGCTGTTTTTGTGTCAGCAATGTTGCTAATACTTAAAAATAAATGTAAAAGATAGTGTGTAATGTCACATTTTTGGGTTTTAAATACATTTCACACTTTTGAGAGCACTGTCTTATAAATAATCCACTTGGTGACACTTTGCCTCTTAAACAAGAAACTGCTGTGAGCATAAAGTCCAACGAACGTTAGCTAAGACAACACCAGAGCACAAAGGTCCAATGCATTTTGGCTAATGAAACACCAGAGCACAGAGAGCTGGAACAGAAAGTCACCGTAATGAGACATTAGGGAGCAGACTGAAAGCTTCAGGTCATGATTGGCCTTATGTGTCTGGATGTAAGGTCTCCAGGCTCGGCACTCAAAATGTGACTTATCCCTCATATGCCCCATTGTTTTGCCACATTTTGGATGGGCCCTCCTTTGTTAGGCGGCTACGGCATCTTACTTACATCAAATAATCTCTCTATATACACCTCCTCATTGACCTTATCTCTCAGAATGTCCTGAGAGTGACGGACAAAGGTCACATAGCCATCCGCAACGTCCATCCCTGGTTTCTGTAGAAGGGGGACGTAAAGAAAAAAAGTTAGTTTTGCATCAAATGGATTTGAAAAAAAAGGAGAAATATCAGTGAATGTACAGTATGTTGAATTTTTAATACTCACAGGGACATCCACATATTTTGATGCAGCTTTCACCTGAAATGAATAAAAAGTTCCTTTAAGGTACAATAAGAATTTTTTTCTCCTCTTAAATATACAGTAAAGTAACACTGTCATATTGAAATACAGAAATAGACAAACAACAATTACTTGTCCAAGAATTGTACTAGAATATAAAAGAGATTCTTACTGTGAAGGAGAGGAAGGAGGAGAAGAGGGTTCCCTCATCATACCTGGAGATCTTGGCAAGTACACTCTCCAGAATGACCACAAACTGTTCAGGTGGCACAAAACCAATAACTCATTGAAGACTTATCTAGACTCATCTAGACTTATAACAATCCAGTAATGTCAGCCATTTTCTCAAAACGTACCTTTGCCACCAAAAGAGTAATCATCTCTTTTACACTCTCTTCAATAAGCTCATCGATTTGAGAGTGGTACTGTTTCTAAAAGGTGAAGACAGGTTTAAATACTCAGACAAGCTTATATAGTGCATATATAAACACAGCTGTAGCCAGTGTTCACTGCACATCTGTTTGTTTAAACTCAGATTTATCATAAAGATGCAGGTGCCTAAATTCATGCTTGTATGTCACTAAATATACTGGTTTACACATTAAAGCATGCAGCCTTGCAAAATAAATACTAACTAATGATGTTGACCAAACATGAAATTGTAATTAATGGAGACCAAAATATGTATAAAATATGATTTCACTCACAGTTTTTTTATATATATTATACAAAACTCTTTTGGAAAAGACACACTTCCAATTCTATGAAAGTATTCTCATAAACAACTGCATAAAGTTTCTGGCATTCCTGAGGATGATGTGATATGTGAAAGTACCAATATAGATCAAGCTTTTGTCAATCACAACCAACAGAAAAAGTTCTGCCAATTACCTCCTGGCCCATTTCCATGGCACACAGTTTTGCAGACTGGTCCTTGGCGTCCACCATCACATTGAACATGGTGCATAAGGACAGTGGGATGCGAAAGTCTGTGGAACGGCTGCTTTTGGTCAGCTTCGATTCAAACGCTCCCTTGGTGCTGTTGACCAGCAAAGTGTGTGAAATAGATGAGTCATCTTGCATTAAATGTCATTCATATTTAACAGACGTTTCAAATCTTCATGTGTACCATCAATCATTTTGAGTCTGTTTAGTTACGAGATACTATTTTACCGTTTAACGCTTGTCTCAATCATGTCACTAGACATGAGCTTCATACGGTTATCCAGGTGTTTGGCAAACTCTTCTTCCGGCCAATGTAGGTCCCTGATGAAGGTCTGTAGGGCATCCAACTTCCAGAACAAATCTTCTGATGTTCCCGAGCCATTACTGCCAGGTATAGTAAGATATTAGATATCAAGAGTTCAAGATATTCAGGTATTAAGAAAGATGCAGAGTATCTAAGACTTTAAGATCGCTTTATTTTAGCCATACACCAACTGGCAGTCCTAAAGTATGACCATCAGAAATGGAATGAGTACTTTATAGGGAATGTGATTGCACAATCAGTGCATGGCAAAATAAAAGATTGGTGTGTTTACAAAACACATCAATAAACTTGCATTTTTGCGTGACTATTAAACCTTGTAGGACTGACCTAAATTCATGCATAGTTTGCTCTGTCAACTTGCTCTAAAGGAGAGGGGTCTGGGAATGTCATGGTGAGAGAAGGCTTGCAAAGGTACAACTTGCAAAGTTGTTACTTTAAGATGAAGCCAATGCTCTTAATGACATGTTGGTTACCTAGTAGGAGAATCAATACTCCTTGGAGTTAATTTTAAAGACGTCTCAATATATACAATATTATTCTTAAAGAGTTCAACCCCAAAATGAAATTCACTCGTGTCATTCCAAATTCATGTATTCCTTGGAACACAAAAGATGATATTTTGAAGAATATTTTTGTCTATATATTGAAAGTCAATGGGGTCCAAAACATTGAGTTTCATTGTATTACATTCTGTGCTCCAAAGAAGAGAAAAAAAAGACATGGATTGAGTAAATGATTTTTCACTTTTGGGCGAACTATACATTTAAGCCAAATAATTAAAGTAGGTAAAGACTCTCTCTCACCACCCATGCCCACCAAGACTATAGGAGGTCCCAAGATCAAAACACACCATGCAGTCGACTCTGAGGACGCTGCCATCCTGAGTAGACAGATGTGTCGTAAGGGCCAGGTTAGAGTAAAAACATAAGAGTGAATCATGCTGCTATCTTGGAATTGGTTAGGTTCAAGAAATGTAGAGTATGAACTGAGCTTATTTCCTTATTAAAATGGGTATGATTCAGTGATCAACTGTAAATGTGATGGCGATCTAGTGTATTTGTTGAAAAAGAAGCCCACTCTGATGTTTAAACTCTTTGGGTGTTAGTTTCTACTGCCTTGGATGCCAGCTACACTGAAGTAACCTCTACTTCAGAGCATCAGCTACCAACGCAGTGACAGAGCTACGACAAGGCAGGGAGTTCTACCAACCCACACCCACTGGTACCTTCCACACAAAAAAACCCCCAATATATCTTACTGTTTTAGAACACCTCTCTGCCTCGCTATTCTCAAGGAACGTTTTTTCTTATCATTGACATGATTCTACCAGTAATTCTGAATAAAGAATCAACGAAGCCTAATGTCCCACTTTTAGAGTATAAAGAGAATAAAATAGTAGCTAAATATTGACTACAATGGCATTGGTCAGAAATAGGGAATGAAAAATCTAAGAATTTTTTTAAAATAACTGAATACTGAGAGGAGAAATGAGAGGGATGACTAAACTTAAAGACCTCATGATATCAAAAAGAGCTTTATTCCATTATGAGTTGTTTACTTGTGATTTTAGTCGAAAATGAATGGTTGTCAGTCAGTGTGTCTTGGCTTTAAAGCCATCTATATTACTTGATATGTATGGATTGTATAGAATTGCATTTGAATAAAAAACTATTGGCTTGACTGTAGGTTTGGGTTGCAATCCAGATCTCACCACCACAGTTTAACCTCAATGGCATGCACATTGAGGAAAATGAAGAGCTTTTCAGTTCTCATTTCAAATAACAAAATCACATGAGCCTGTCTGGAACCCTTTGCAGGCTACTTGACATGAGAATGATTCTAGAGGCAAGTCATCTTGACTTGTAGTTATCTTGTATATAGCCATAATCCGAATGTCATTTAACCATTGATAAATGTAGCAAATATCTTGCAATGCAATAATGCTTAACTGCAGATAAGTTAACTAAAGCCACTCAAAACATTTTCATGCCAAGAAGACTTTTGAATGCATCAGATCTCAGGTAAATGCATTGAATACACACTCAGAGTCATAAATAGCAGCCATCCAGGACGGAGTGGAAAAGCTAGGCATTTGTGGAAGGTTAACAGATAGTCCTGCTACTGGCACGGGAAGATTTGGTACTTTGGGAATTTGAAGGTTCACATTTGGTAGATTCACATTGGGCAGATTACTTGTTAAACTCCTGCAGAAACAGACAAAAAAAAGAAACAAAAAAATCCATAACAGTGGCAATGTGGAATGCTGCAAATAATGCAATGTAAGACATACAATACAAAAAAACAGAAACTGAGAAATGGAAAAGACCATCTTTACACATAAAGAGCAGACACATAAAACTGATCATTAAATGTAAGGAGAGAATCTACAGCACATTTAAACAGAAGACCTGAGTAGAAAGAAACTTGTGGTCAATAATATAGACAAAACAGCACACTTGTATAAAAAGGAAGTAAAAGCAGAATTTTTCCACAGCAAGAACAAACAGCAGCTTGAAAGATTAGAGGACGGTGATCGGGTTTTACACATAAAAACAGACAGCAAACAAATGAAGAAAACCATACTGACATATTTCTCACGGGGCATCAGCTTAATGGACAGAAGAGTATTGTGTTAGGCTGGGAATATTTGAGAAGGCTGTATCTTTTCTAAAGATAGCAGGTCATCTAAACATTGTTATCTGTTTGTTAGGATCTGGTTCAAAATTATTAAAATGAACATGCAAACCAAAATCAAGCATGACAGAACAATTGATTAGGAGATAAAAAGCATTTTGTTTAAAGCGCACAATATGAGGGTTAGTTCACAAAAAAAAAGATGGAAACCGGCAAGACACTAACTGAAGACTGATAGATTGTGGACTTGGTGAACTTCCTCTGATGTTTGGCAGCTTTCTCATGTAAGGCATGGTTAAGGTCACTCTACTTAGAAAATTGAAATTATAATGGTTCCAATGGCGTAAACAAACTGGTTTTAGATTTTACCTGAGAAAATCGAACTGGATACTAAAGGGTTTCATTCAATTAACTGCATAGATTTTTCAGAGAACAATATCCGTCAAAGGATGAGGATATGCCTGCACCTGCTATCTCATGTATATTTGATTTTTAATTTTTTTTGGTGATGGTTTTGTCCTAAAAGGCCCTGGCTCCCAGTCACCTCACATTGTTGAGAAAGTGGTGTCTTACTTTACAGGCTCCCATGACTCCCGCTCAAAACCCCTGTGAATGGACTGAGCGATGGAGGACTCCATAAGATCCACATATCGCACCACAAGAGGGGCGTACAGGTCCTGCAGATGTTTGTGAAACTTTCCATTACACAGGTGATCTGTAAAAACAGGAAAAAATACCAGGTTATGAAAATTTTGAGAGCAACATACCCAACTTTTACATTATAATAGCTATTTTATCCAGAGTTATAACACTTTTACTTTCAGAACTCTTAACCAAGTGATGGAAGAAGTGCTTACAGTCAGTACGGAGGAAGTCATTTAGAAGTTGAAAGAGCGGGAAACTG
The DNA here is from genome assembly GCF_949319135.1 of Squalius cephalus. Classification (NCBI taxonomy): domain Eukaryota; kingdom Metazoa; phylum Chordata; class Actinopteri; order Cypriniformes; family Leuciscidae; genus Squalius; species Squalius cephalus. The sequence continues at coordinate 9,928,272 of NC_137131.1, forward strand.
TCCCAGCTCTCAGGAGACTGGATCTCAAGAGCCGCATCCATTTCAACAGCGTAGAGCGACAGGAAGTTCTCAGCGTGCTCCACCATCAGGTCTGACCACCATGCAAAGGCCTTGATAGTCCAGTAAAGGAAGAAAGAATGGAGAAAAAAGCAGAAAGTTAGAAATCGCAAGTGTATAACGTAATCTCAGGCAAGAAAAAGATTGTAAACTGGTTAAGGGTCCGCCATATGATGTTCCACACGTTCACATTGTAAATCTATTTGTAAAGTAATGGCCCTTCATTTGAGCCATAAGGTTGAAGTAAGAGTTTTGGTCTGAGGGGTTCATGTTTTGCTTTATTGTTTGCGGTCATAATGTTTATTAAATAGATAAGGCATTCAAGTAACCAGTTTACAAGGCTAAAGGGTTAAGGTAAAAAGTTAAGCATTATGTTGACTTACATTAAACCATTTATATTTGCAACACAGAAAATTCTACTACATAGCTTTCAAAACAAAGTCTAAATATTGTGAAAAACATTTCACCATAAGAAATATATGAAGCTTCTATATAAAATCTCAAGAATTATGAGGCCCTCTAAAGTAACCATGTTAATTAAAATAAGAGAAACTAAATTAAAATTTAGCCTGTCATTCAAATCTAAAAAAATGACGATACACCTTAAATCTTGTGTTGCAAATGTTTGTATATTTGTGACCTGAGGTCATTCCATTTTTCCTATATCAGGTCAATTCCCAGTGGAGTCAAGATGCCAGAGGAGGTGCAGTTCTCATGCAAGTGAGGTAGAAATTCCTGCATGCTTTTGCCCTCCAAATGGAAGATGTAGTTCAACCGTTCACATCACTGCATCCCTACCGTTGGGATGGGGATGTGTCTTGCGATCATGCAACATTGCCGTCCCTGATACGCCAAAGACTGCAAGCAGCAGGCTTCTTTACTTAGCAAAGCATATGCTTTGATGAATATTTCTTCTTTAATTACTTAAAGTGACCATAAATTTTGGGCCTGTAGTCGGGTATTGAGCAGGAGTTTCTTCAAACTCATCAATCAAGCTTACTTGCAGTCTTGGCATAAAACACTTTTCTTCTAATTAAAACAACCGACCAGTGATAACCCCATTCAGGGATCTGATCAGAGGCTTAATCCTTCCCTTTGGTTGCATGCTACCTCCTTTTTTACCCCTCTAAACCCACAGCTTCAAAGAGCCCCGAAACCTTTTCCCCCAAATCCGCTCTGCTACAAAGGGATAGCAAGCTCTAAAACCAGACTTACCATAGCACTTACCTGCATGCTTCATATTTAACTCTTGAAAAAGCTACTTGGTTCATAATGTCAGCACTTAATATAGCAATTGCTAGTGGAGCAGGGCAATGCATATGGCTGAGCTTAACCAGACAGACAAGTAAAGTGTGGTAAAAAGCGATAAGAGACACCAAATCCAAGCAACCCATGAATCCTTCCCCAAGGCCCTTCTTGCTAATCTGGGAGCGCTGGATAGGTGTTATCATTAACATACTGACTGAATGCAAAAACTTTACTGTAAATTAAAATCAGCAAGAGTGGTCCTGGGAAGAGGGCTATGTTATGACATTGATTTGGTCATTTCGAGGGATTGTTAAGTCCAAGTTAGAGGTCTTCACGGATCCACTTCAATCAGATAACACGATTTCCGACAGGAGACCAGAGCAGGTTCGGGTCCAAAACTTTGACGAGTGCCTGGGACATGGGTCACATCAGATAGTAGTAGCTGAAATAAATGTGCTTTTTCAGAATGGACCCAAGATGACCCGCATTTGTTTCAAAAATGGCCAACTTTCCATTATTTATTTCATGCGTTTATCAATATATTATTTAAAACAAATATATCAATGTGTTATATATAACAATGTAACTAACGTAAATACATCGGAGAATTAATGTTTATCTACAAATAAGGTCGGAAGATGGTAATACTTTTAAATCTACACCTGCTGTGGTGTTTCTTATTTGTCGTCTCTGATTTAAACCTGTCAAGCCAGGTAGAAAAACTAACCACTTGCCACTGGCATGCTGGGCTGCAGGCATGTGTAGACGTTTCTGCCTCTGTTACGTTCGGGTAACAGAGGAAAATTGTCTAAAAAAGGTATGGTCGGACTCAAATTTTATAGGGTCTGTTTCGGGCGAGTTTTTCTTTTCTTTTTTATTCATTTATGCACGTCGGGTGCATGGAAAGAATTGATTCAGGTTGGGTAGGACCTGAGAAGACCTCTTGTTCAAGTACACTAGCAGAAGGGAACACGACTAATTGGGAAAGGTTAAGGTGGTACATAGTGTTGCGGGTGCGTAAATATGTAAACATTCCCCCCTGGAAGCAAAGGAATCATTGAGCATTGACCTTGCCAGTGGGGGACGCAAGCCTTTCAAGAAGTTTGAAGGGAGACTTGACAGGCACAATGCTGTGGAATTAAGACAAACCCATGTCGGACGCGGCAATACATTCGCTCACGTTGTGAGGAATGGGACATTACAGGGGAAGGGAACTCTTCATAGCTCATGCACAAGCCAGTAAGGGGCTTTTTCATTGCATTCATTTTAGCCACATACCTCTTTTCCCTGTAACAACACCATGGAGTGAATGGTGAGGAAAAACATGAACATGTAGAGAGTGATGTATGTGCAAAGTGTTGATTATAAACAATTTTCTTCCAAAACTTTTGGACAAAAAGTCACAATTGCGAGATTTAAAGTGACGTTGTGACATATAGTCACATTGTGAGTTATCAACTCGCAATAATGAGAAGCAAAGTCGCAATGGTGAGATTTAATGTCACAATTGGGGGATATTTTTACTCTAAGGTTGAAATGGCCTTCAAATAGTTATATAGTATGATGCCACCAGTTGGGCAGCAACGAAGTTCTAGCATTGTAGTTTCACAAATGTAAACAGAATGATTTACAGATGGTTCTATCATAATGTCTTGAAGATAAAGTGCTTAAACTCACATATTTTGCTAATTTGTGCATTTTGATCAGTGTGTGTGTGTGTGGGGGGGGGGGGTATTTAATTTCCCAGAAATCCAAGAGACTAAAGCTAAACACTTTATGTCAATTCCATCATGTTCTTTAAGCATCGTCTTGCCCCATCCACCCAGACATAACAGAAAAGCCCTTAACTGCGTGAATCAACATGCTTGAGGGAAAAGGTACACTATGTGATGACAACTTAAGAAAAAAAGAAACATGATACTGTACCGACTGGTCTCCTGTACTTGTGACCGCAGCCTGTTAAGCATATTCAGAAAGATACAGTAAATCTATAAATCTCAGGAAGACCATGGATTACCTAATACTTAAAATTGCATCTGGGAATAATGCCAAAAATGCATTTGTTCCTAGAGTAGTAACTGTTGAAACAGGCCAATTATTATAATTACGGCTGAAACCTTTACTTGGCTCAAAAAGGCCAAGGGGAATTGCAAAGGAATCTGTCTAACATTTAGAACACAGACACAATCTGTATTCTGAGGCTTACTTTAGAGTATAGATCCAGGGAAAGTGGTTTAGAGACCTAGATCTCATGGGAGAGTGAACTCTTGTTGTTTCACTAATTTACACTAATACAAACTGCACTGTGCAAACTGCACAGCTGCCTTTTTTGTTATAAGAGAGGAGCCACTGGCACTTTAAATCAACCTTATTTTGTACTAGATAAAGAAAAATAGAGAGTGAATGTAAGGGAAAGAGAGAGCGAGTCCAGACTCACCTCTGCGTGGTGGTCCTGGTTCTGATGTAGAACCTCAATGACTAACTCCGCAAGGCGGATGGCATGCTCCAGTTTTTTAGCAGGCGTAGCTAGGTTAGCTACATTCTCTGGAGCAGAATGGTGGGGAGAAGAGGGATGGTTAATATTACAGTGGTTGATTAATACATTTATTCTATGAATCTGTGATGTCATGAGCACTACAATGCAGTCTAAAGAAGCTAAGGTCATAAATACCTAACTGAGCATGCAGAAATGACAACACTGTTGATGACACTCATAACACTTCAAGAAAAGATGCCTAACTGATGTCAGAGACACTAGAATGCTCCTGTAAATCGGTTATTTGTAATCTTTGAGGCAAAAAAGCTTGCGACTAAATTGGGGTTCAAAAGTCTTGAGACCACAAGCGGTTCTATTTTTTCTTTTTCTGATTTAAATTTTATCGACATCATAATTTAAATGAAAAAATCAACATAAAATGTGTTTTTTGCATCTTCAATGGAGCAAAAACATCTGACCCTTAAATTTGTTGAAAATTGGTCAATGTCACTCTTGCAGAAGAAATGCAGAATCATTACTATGCCGTATTTATTTCACATCATAACATTTCCTAAAGCCTAAAACTTTAATTGCGGATTTGAATTCTAGATATTTAATGTGGACACAGACGTTTAGACCCCACTGTAGGCTATATCCATTTAATCCTTAAACTGTATTTTTAATCTATCTTGGTATATTACTATTAATTAGTAGGACTTCTCATTTAAGGCCAACACATGAGAGAAAGAGTAGACCAGATTGTCAGACATATGCAACACTTTGATGAAATGAGGACATCAGGACACACAATAGTGTTTCTGATTTTAACATATAATCAACTTTTGTCTGAACAAGATGAAATGAATAAGACAGAAAACCAAAAGAAAGAAAAAAAGCTAAATAAATAAAGTAAAATACCGACCAACTCAGCAATGCTGAGGTCTCCACTGAAGGAGAAAAAAAATCTTTAATTTATTGACCGAAATGCTACTTCAGACATGAAGGACATTACTTATTTATCATTTCGTCTGACTCTTTAATCTTGGTGTCTAGAGTGTGAAATGTTCACTTTTATGCCAATGGTTTATTGGTCTGTTAAATTTGTGGGTTATTAATGGAGTTGTGGGGCACTGTACTGAAATTTACTACACTCTGAAGCTCAGAAGCTCATTCTAACTCTTCCTAAGGCCATGATGTCATCAACACAACATGATAAAGTAATGACAATGGATCTAATGATAATCTATGATTACCATTATCCAAATTTCATACTTTATCTATTTTCAATGTGTCCAAAATGTCAAATTTCTAAAACCAGGACTGGGAATTAAAGAAGCGAAATATCTCTTAAATGGATGGTGATTTAGAAAGGTAGTTCTCAACTGGTGGGTTTTGTCTCAAAAACAGTTTGCAAGTCCGTTCTGACAAAACAAAAAACAAAGCTAAATGGAACAAACTGGCATTCCATTTTGTTGCTGATGTCGAATGTAGTGCGTAAAATCTAACTTTAGTTAGTGGATAGAATGCAGCAAAATTAGACAACGAATTTGGCATAGTTTCAACCTAACAAAATATAAAATAAACAAATACAGTATTATTAAGTTTGTAATATTAATAAAATTATATTTTTTGTTTTACTTTTACATGAAAAACATTTTGATGTGGTGTAGGTTTAGCACTAAGTGAAACATCTAAGTTCTGAAGCAAAATTAGTTGAGAACCACTTATTTGGAAAATCCATTGATGTCAAGATTCAGATATACTTCAATTATCTTATTCCCAGTGCTTTAGAGAGAAACATTTGCAAATCATTCTCCACTCACATTTTAACACATTGAAAAAACTGCCACTGAAATATTTGTGAAAGATAGAATTACTTCTTGTAAGTCTGCATAATGTAACACCATTAGGCAGACTGTGTAGCGCTCAGAGGCTCTGTTTCAATTTCTAAAGGCATAACATAACACAAAATAAGTTTTTACCCAAATTTTGTGCATATATTGACAGAAGAATACTATCTTCACAAAAAAAGAACTGCACAAGAGTGGACCTTGTGTCATGGTGAATACAGGACTTTCAGACTAAAAAAAGTTCTCTGTAATTGTGTCATGTGCATGTGCCAGGATGTGTTGAAGGGGACAGGGGATGACGTCAAACATAGCTTCACCTGGATCCTTCTGATCCTTTAGAGTTTTCTCAACTTGAGAGAGAGAGCGAGAGAGAGAGAGAGAGAAAGAAAGAAAGAAAAAGAGAGTCAGAGCCACATAAGGAGAGGGAGAAATAAGGGAGAGAGAGAAGGGAGAACTGGAGGGAAAAAGAATTATTCCTCAAGGTGGCATGTTTTAGCCCAAAGTCACTGCAGCATCCCTGGTCATTTCACTCTTGGTTGCTCTCCAGAGAATTAGTATATATTTGATATAGAATAATAAAAATGATAAAAAGGCAAATAAACACGCATGTAGATATTTACCTGGAAAGACAAGAACAAAAACACATAGCACAGTAGCAACTGAAGGACACACTGAACAAAGAGACAATAGCCATTGTTCGGTTGCATGACAAATTGCACACAGCTGTAGTAATCACGAACAAGACAAACTTGTGATGTTGGAACACGTAAGTTATAGCTCGTATACGTGTACTAACTCCTGCTCTCCTGGTAGCTCAGTCACCTGTTGATGTGTCTGGAACCCCCCAGTGTAACCACCTACCACACCACAGTAACGATATACACTCAGACAAAGTAAAATAGCGAGCAAAGTAAAAATGCATTCAAGTCACAAACAGGAGCTTCAACCAAAAATGAACACGAGGAAGCAGAACGGATGCATCGGTCATGTCGTATTACAAACAGATGGAACATCTCTGCCAAAGAAATTGGAATCGGAACATTACGTATCGCTCTCTACTCAGTGTCTGTCATCTGTATGAAAATGGCAAAACAGAAAAGTTCAGAGAAGGATGCGACATGGAGGGTTGATTTGATGGAAGAGAGGTAAAGAATGAGGGGTGAGGAGTTGTTACTCACGGATGGTTAAATCCATAACTTGTGTTGCCAAGGAGTAGACAGGATGATCATACATTTCCCTCTTTTTTCCTAAAGAAAAAGAGGATTCCGGCATGCAAGAGTTTGGGGTCAGAGGAAAGGGGGTCAAGGGTCGGTTATGGTGAAGGGATGTCTTGTGTTAAGGGAAGTTCTCATTAAGAAGAATAAAATCTGTTTTTGGAAAACGTTGGATAATACAACATGATTTGATGGTTAAAACCATTAAACCACAATCACCCTTGAATTCTCACAAAATGAAGAATAAAGTAGACGTGGAAAACTACTGTTCAAAAGTTTGGGGCAAGTAAGATTTTTTATTTTTTTATTAATACTTTTATTTAGCAAAGATGCTTTAAATAGATCAAAGGTGACAGTAAAGACTTTCAAAAAATTCGATTTCAAATAAATGCTGATCTGAATCTCCACAAGAGTGTTAAGCAGCACATCTGTTTTTAACATTGATAATGATAAGAAATGTTTCTTGAGCAACAAATCAGCATATTAGAATGATTTCTGAAGGATCATGTGACACTGAAGACATACATGTCGTAAAATAATTGCAGCTCTGACAAGCATAAGAGACTTCTTTCAAAAGTATTTAAAAATCTTACCGGCCGCAATTTTTTTTTGAACGGTAGTGTATTGTTCACCCAAATTAAAACTCTGTCACTTGAAGCATAATTTTCTTTCTTCCATGGATTTCAAAATTTGACTGATTCTATACTATTTTTCAGCCACTTTTGTTTTATGGAAAAGGGCAGCATACAGTGAGCGAAATATCTCCTATGTGTTCCACTAAAGAAAAGAAAACCATGTGCATTTCAATTAAGGGTGAGTAATTGATGACAGATTCATATTTGGGTGAGTTATACTTAAGGAAATTGTGTCACTTTATTCAATCAGGGAACAAACAGTCAAGGCCCATTAGAGAGGCACAATTGTAAACTGATACTGTGTTTTTTTACTTTGCCACCATTTGTGGCATTTGCATCATTGGTTTGTCACCTTGTTCGAAATAAGCGACAGAACCAATCATTTGAGCATTCATTCAGAGCGATGATTTAAAAATACCTCCAAACATCTAAACACAAACATCCTCCTCAAAACCAGCTCTCAATGCCTCCTCCACAAACAGAAACCCATCGCTATTGCCCATCTTTTGCTTCTTTTTAATCCTCTTTCACGCTTGTTGCCCAGCCTGGCATTGTTTCATGGATGCTTCCCTCTTCATCTCATTGCTCTTTCCCTCAACCTGTTTTCCTCTAATGGACTCTTCCACCCTACAACCATTCCTTCCCACATACTTAATTTATTTCACCGCAAGATTATTCCCCATTCCTGCATTCCTTTCTGTTCACCGACTCATTTTCCTTGTTCCTTTTTCCTCCTCTGTAACCATTTCTCTACCCTGATGTCGTTTATCATCCTGATCTCAGCTGTAATAATAGAAAAGAGAATGTGTGGAGAGCATCTAAAAAATGTCCAATTTCCAATCTTCTATGTTATCGCAACACATAGGAAAGGGTCAGAAGCTCTTCTTTGTGTGGATTTGAATGCATTTTTTTTTTACACACAAGTCCACAAAAGGAGAATGGACAAGAAGACATTGAAACTTTTCTTGAAAACAGAGAAAGAAACAAAAGCAGTAATTGACCGTAGAAGAAACAAGTATATTATTTCAAACAAGACAGATGCAGTGTAATTCAAGAATGTGCTCTGGTGTAAAATAAAATAATCAAATTAAATAAAATATAAATGCAGGCAATTCATTTTATGTATTTAAAAAAAAAAAAAAAAAAATATATATATATATATATATATATATATATATATAAAAAAATCGCATGTATATACTTAACTGCATCAAAGATGAATCAAAATTCATCTACAATTTAAACAAAATCCTAATTAACCAAACCTAAATTTCTTTTCCTCTCACAAACTGAAAGTAGAAGAACAGATGATTTACTCAAAGCACATTATTCAAATATGGACCACAGTTTATGCATTAAATCGATTCAAATGAATGGAAACGGAGTTTAAAAAAAAGTTAAAAGCACAAAAGTTCCCTTCTGGTTCAAATCATCATACGGTTAAGTGCTTTAAAATCATAATGCTGTGAAAGAAAAGCGTAATGCTAGTCACCTTCCACTCTGGCGTATTCAGTGATGCGCTGGTAGTTAATTTGAGCTGCTTGCTCTAAGCATTTACGAATCACAGCTTTGACTTCCTCCTGCGGCACTGGGGTCACAATGTCCTTCATAAGCACCTGTGAAAAAACACAAAACCCAATTTTTTTTATCTAGTGACATAAATGTTGTTGGCCTGGTATGAATGAGTCATACTTTTTAAAACTTTTTTTTATTTAAATAATGATGCATGGCAGAACAAGTAAACAGAGGCAGGCGGCACTGAACAAAATACCATCAATTGCTTCTCTTTTCCTTCTACAGCTGCTACTCTGAATCAATATAAGCAATGTTGTCATTACCCTCTCCAGCAAAGACAGAGTGGCTTTCAATGCTCCCTCAGGGCGACCAAACGGAAAGCAATACCTACAACAACAAAAATTGCATTGTGTCTGTAGAAAATCCTGTATACAATACACACATTTTTGGATGCAATGTCGAGAAAAAAACCCAGAACGGTGTACATCAGCGGTTCTTGACTGGTGGGACGAGAACCGAAAATGGGTTACGGACAGCAAGAGGGAAAAAAACAATGCTAAATGTGAATAATACAATGCAACTCTTTTAAAGAAAATGCTTCGTATATCTTTTGTGGCTGACGTCAAATGCTGAAAACCACAAACAAAACTGTACAAGGTAAAAGACGCACTGAGAAAAATGAAACCACATGCTAGTGTCTCGTTTGATTTGCACAGGCTATAATTTGAGCTCTGTTGTTGAAATAACATTGACATGTTTATGCACTTATGGCTGTGCACCACTCATGTTCAGCCTAATACAATATTTGGCCCAGCATTTGTTCCATGCATTAAGCTGATAAATCACCTCTGCTGTTGTTTATGTGTTTACAAAATTGTCCAATTCCCTGCTCTGCCTAATAATTTGCATATTGTTGGGACTACGCAGCCAGTGGTGATATAATTTTTAATGTATGATTTTAAAGGACATTTTTGTCTACTTTCATACACTAAAAATGTAATGAGATGTTGGATTGCACTCGATGTTCAATATAAAATATGCGTCTTGAAACAAAACCAAGAGAACCACTGGTGTACAAAGTCTTCTTGCTATAGTACAGGCTGTGAAATGTTAAATAAATGCTTTAAGTCTACATACTCACCTAAAGTTTGTGATCTGATTCTCCAGAAGGACACGTAATCGTTCTTTGATTTCCTCAAAGCGTTCTTTTTCTTCCACCGTTACTGTTCCAAGACCATCAGGCCTATTTTACAAGCAAAACATGCCATTATTTGCAAATTGATTAGGAAGAAAGATCAATGTTGAGTCAAGACGAAAGTAATAAAAATCTAAAGAAAGTTTTGAACTGATTTATTATTACAACTAATTAAGATACTATATAATTGCTTTTTAAAGCCCTGTATATTTTCAGTGAAAGCTAATCAAACCACATTAACATTTCAGTATGCTCTATATCACACTTGTAACAATAAAATACAGGCCTGGCACACTGAGCCCAGAAAGAACATCTAACCAGAAGCAATGTCTGGTTTTCTTAAATCTAATACACTGGCTCTAAATGTATTTGTACCCAGCAGATGGGACCCTGTTGTGATACACATGGGGGACATTCTTTCCAACCCATTTTTTTAAATTTACAGCTATTGATGTCACAAAACTCCAATTGGGCACCATATTTCATTAAAATATATTTAATACACAGCTAGCTTCAGCACAGTAATAAATATACTTTCAACAAGTCAGTGGGAAGAGAAAGCTGAACTAAACGTGCTGTACAAGTGCATACAGGCTTGTATGAAGTCAAAATTCAAAATATTTTCTTATTCCAGGATCTTGGTCTTATTGTTAAGATAAATATGTCACATTATGAAATATCATGATGACTTAAAAGAAACAAAAGGTTTATAGTTCTTTTTTTTCGCCTCGTGTTCAACTGAAAAAAAAGATGAGATTAAAAAAAATATTTTGGGGTGAGCTACAGTATACTTTTAAGATATCCTAAGCTGTATAAGCAATGTCACCCTGTGTGAGATACATTTGCTGCTATTGCACAATATAAACTATGATGCTGATATGAACATATCCCTGATAAGCCCTCTTACCTTGCGCTCTCAGGGGCCAGCTGTGATTTACATTTCCTCTTTTTTTTAGACTCCTTTTTCCCTCCTGACATTGAGCCAGCCCCCTGTAACTCAGACCCCCTCTGACTATCAGGAACATGTAATGAATGAGCAACACAATGAGATTTGGAAATTAAAATAACAAAAAAGAAAAGGAGAATGGAAAAAGTGTAGTGGATAAAAGAATACTGCTGAGCTTTGGAAAGTGGAAAAGAAATGAAAAATGATTGAGAACAAAAGACACAACAAATCAAACAAAATTTGGCAAAATTATAAAGAACATTCACAGGGGAAAATATAATAAATGCTAAAGAAAAAATACAAAAATATGCTGATGACTTGCAAAGCGCCCTTGGTTCTGCACTCTCGTTCACCCTGCTTCCATGATTGTATCTCTCCCGACATCTAACATCACAATAACGCAGTGTATCTTTACGCAAGCCTGTACCTGTTACCGTGAACATGGGAGGCACAAAACGCAAAGCTGTAGTGCAACAGCGTCGGGTCAATCATGTGCCCGGCATCTGCCCTCTCCAGTAGGTCGCCAAGATAACACAGATGTCTATGGCATCCTCTCACCCCGTTCCGAGCGCAGTACTCATCCAGAACAAACACCTGACCTGGGCTAAACCATCCCTACAATAAAAAAAAGGTAGAAAGTTTGAAAGGAAACATTTCTTTTTATTATCAATGCTGAAAACAGTTGTGCTGCTTAACATTCTGTGGAAACCATATTGAATTTAGTTGCTTTGCATTTAGGTCAGCATTTAAAAAAAAAAAAAAAAAAAAAACACTTACCAGACATGCAAAGTTGTCATTTAGCCTGTGGTCCAACGTGAGCCTCTGCACCATCTCGAACAACGAGGCATGATCAAAGCTACATGGGTTAGCTGAGATAAACTCATCCATGCCGTGCTTCTGTGCTCTGTCAGCATCTATTCCAGCCAATCATGGGAGAGGAAGGGAGAGGGGGTGGGTTCAAGGAAGAAGAAATTAGCAAACAGCAAGGAGAATGATTTGTTCTCCTCTCACCACAAAAAACTAAACACCTAGAATGAGCCCTCTATGGCAAATCAAGGACATTGAGCTTTCACATTGTCAACTTGCAGCAAAAGTCAAGCAGAGTTCAATCGGACCTAGCAAATGTGGAACTGAGTGATAACTCTCAGCTCACATTCATTCTGGACGTGCATGCATGAGCTGATCAGGGCCTGGTCTCTTCCTGTTCTCTCAATCAAAAGCTTTTGTAAGTAAAAGGCCACCGATGGCCTTGAGGAAGTGGCGTTTTTCCAAATGTAGTTTCTTTCACGTGAATACAATAGATTCTGCCATTCGCAATTGATTAATGTCACTCATTTTAAGAGAGAAGATGGATTGTGTGCTCGTAAAAGTGCAAATGCCGAAAAAAGAAATTAGGGGAGATATGTTTGCCATTTTTGAAATATTTTAATTAACTAACCAGGAATTTTCTAATGTAATTTAATAGTACAACAGCATCAACTAAGTCAGGCCCCATGAAATGTTTTCTGATTCAACTGATTTGATAAAAATATGTGTGGGTCAGCATGAGTCATGAATATTTTTGCTCTGTTTTCCTTTAAAAGAAAAAAATACTGTTAAAAGTGATTTTATTGTTTTTGGTAAATATTTACTAGCATATACACTACCGTTCAAAAGTTTGTGTTTAAAAAAAAAAAAAAAAGTCTCTTATGCTAACCAAAGCTGCATTTATTTGATCAAGAAACAGTTCAAACAGTATAACACTGTGAAATATGATTACAATTTAAAATAACTATTTTCTAATTTAATATATTTTAAAATTTAATTTATTCCTGCGACGCAAAGGTGAATTTTCAGAATCATTACTCTTCAGTGTCACATGATCCTTCAGAAATCATTCTAATATGCTGATTTGCTGCTCAAGAAACACTTCTTATTATTATTAATATTGAAAACAGTTGTTCTGCTTAATATTTTTGTGGAAACCATGATCCATTTTTTCTTCAGGATTCTTTGATGAATAGAAAGTTCAAAAGAACACCATTTATCTAAAAATCCCTGTCACTTTTGATCCATTTAATGCATCATTTTTGAATAAACTTAAAAAAAATTAAGCAAATTAATAAAACCTCAATGACCACAAACTTTTGGTAGTGTAGATGTCCTCAATGCTAATAGACATGGCATAAAAGCAACAAAAAAAAAAGTGTTTTTTTTATTTCATGGGTTCTTTAATATGCTTTTTGTTATAGGCTAAATGTGAACAAAATCAGCTAAACAGTCTATGTAGTTTTTTAAGTTCTATGCACGTGCTTGAGAAAGCAGTAAAAGAAAAGGTAAGTTATTCCTAAAAAAGAAACTGACCCCCTGATGACTTACTTTATTAGCAACAGAATAATATAATCTAAATCTGTGCAGTGATGAGGTGCTCTAATGAGAGAAAATGTGAGGAAAGAATGTGCATCGTGTTACACCAATGATTAGGTGTGTGTCTAGATAACAACAATAACCATGTGAATGTGTGAATACATATGGCTAAAAATAAAGTGCAAAAACAAATAAATACTATCCAGATCTGCTTAATTAGAGGAACTTGGATAAAGTTATGTTATTCTTTGGCCAAGTAAAGCATTGCTACAATTATAGAGACGTAGACTAAACTAAAAGAGAGGACAAAAAAAGGAAAGAATAGAGGCACAGGAAAAGACAAGGGATTGTAGGAATGAAGAACTCAGTGAGGAAATGAGCTAGGATAGACAACAGACAAAATGAGAAAAGTTCAACATCAGAATGAATGGCAAAGAAGCCTTATAACTGAGCAACTCAGGATAATAAAGAAATGAGAAAAAGAAAGTGTAAAAATGCACAACAGACTATATGAGCTATATGAACCGTGGAATTAAAGGGAAGAAATAAGCAAATGTGTCCTAATTACAGGGTAAACCTACAGGATTAAAGGATGTGCCTTATTCATTTGCATTTTTATATTTCATAATTATACTTTAATTAAAATAATGTACTTCCACATTCCACAGTTTTAAATCGGCTTGTGCAAAAAACCGCTCTGCTGCATTCAAATAAGACTAGGACTTATGGGGATAGTAATAAACTAGGAACCATTTCCTACCCTGTTATTAATAATATTTTACTACTATAAAATAACTCCTGATGCTTTTTTAATGGTTATATATGATATTTCATTGAAAATGGATGTATTTTACATGCAGGAACACAGTGAGACACTCCACTGTGCTTTCCAATGTCATGCAAGAAAAAGGAAGAGGAAGAAAAAAAAAACTGGAGTAACATTTTCCGCTTGCCTATCTTTTAGCATTCCGCATTTTTTCTCTTAGCATTTGCAAGTTGACAATACTGGAGAAATTTTCAGTGTTTTCATAAGGGTTGCTGAGCACACTGACAAGCAAGCCACTTCAGTGGCGTGCCAACAGGCTAGCATTACTGTTCTAGTGCAGATACACGGCTTTAACGGGAAGCCAACAAAGTCTAAAAAGTAATTAATTCATTCTCTGTGAAAAAAAAATGGAGAATAATCAAGAAGGAAGAACATTAACTTGTCTTTCCATCAGCATCTGAATGGATAACATGACATCAAAATGCTCACCTACTCAAGCAGTATAAGGGCAAACACACACAGGTGCAAATAATGAACTATATCTTTGCTAAGTTCTACATTGGGTTTAGGGACTACTTCAAAGAGGCCCATTTCCTCCGGACGAAATATAATTAGGAGTATTTCTTGGTGAGGAGGGACGGCAGTGCCTGCTCCTTCACATTGGCATTCAGAATACTCCACTTACATATTTGCCAACTCTTGTAAAGCTCAAGTTGAAAAATAAAGAAATCAGTTGAAAGGCAACTGAACCCTCGAGAGTAAAGTCCAAGTGGTCAAACATGTACAGTGCTTCACTGCTGCTGTTACTGTAGACAGAATTGATGGTCAAACTTAGGAATGGCCAAATTTGACTTAGTCAGTCATCCCAAACATTCTCAGAATTGTCCCATAAGAATGAAATGCCACCAAAACAAGTCAAACCCCATCTTTTACTTTACTCTGAGGGGTCTTGTGATGCTAGTGATGTTTATGTAGAGAAGGCAATTATGCAAATAAATCATAAACCATATTAACTTAGCTAAATAATAAGTACAAACGCACTAATTTACATGCAACCTAAACTGGCAAGAATAATGAAAGTTTGTAGTTTTAGCCATCATCAAAAAAAAAGTTCAACTGAAAAGTAAAATAATCTACTTAGGTCTAAAGCATGAGGAGTGAGATTTGAAAGGAGGAGAAAAAGAACGAGAGAAAAAGGATAAAGAGAGCACGTTGCATTGGTCAGATAATGGTTTTATGATTATCTGACTGGTGCTAGCTAACAGGTTAGCACTTACCCTTGAGTCCAGCTAGAAGACAGCAGGGTAAGAAGGGACAAACCAGAATAACATAAAGACTAGCAACAAGGCTGAAGGAAAAAGCAGACACGAAAACCCTGACTCCACTACAGCTGCAGGACTAAAGAAGGGTACAAGCAAAGCATGAACGAAGAAAAAACACAACGTAAAATACAACAACCTGTACCGACATGATAGTGCAGTTTGAACTGGTGGGTGGTCAGATCGAGTAGTGAAAGAAAGAAAGAAAGAAAGAAAGAAAGACAGAAAGAAAGAAAGACAGTAAGAAAGACAGTAAGAAAGAAAGAAAGAAAGAAAGAAAGAAAGAAAGAAAGAAAGAAAGAAAGAAAGAAAGAAAGAAAGAAAGAAAGAAAGGACTATATTTTGGTGTATTACGTTGTGCTCTGCTGCAGCTGATTTTGACAGGATTCTCACAGGATACAATCTAGATCAGACTCAACTATCACTGAAACATATACTAACACTGTACTGGCAAATACACTTACCTTCAGACATACAGTATATTTGAATGTTGGTCAAATGTGTATTTGATGCCAGTATCAGTTTCTAAATTGATTCTATGAAGGCACTGAATCCGGTAAAAACAAATGAGCAAATAAATTGCTTAGAGAATAAATTCAGTCACCAGTAGGGGCTCCTGACTGGAAATTTAGGATGAACATTGTGTAAGCTTTGTATTCTAATCGCTGAACACCCAGACACACTTTTGGCAGAGGTCTGGTGACTTTTATGTTATTCAGTCTGAGGGTGCCGCACTAATGCTGATTGACAGGCACACATAAAATGTTATCTTAGTATTGCCTTAATGTAGTATTTATTGCCTCCGGATGTTGTTTTAGAAGTTGTCGAGGAATTCCGGTGAGGAAAAGAAAGTCATTTCTATTCTCAGAACAAACATAAAACGAACACACCAGAACTATATAAAGGCCATTAGCACGTTTAAACTTTTATTAATTTGTTATTAAGAACAGACATGCCAACTAGTTACTGACCTGATGCAGACTAATATACACATAGCTAAAGCGGTATATCGTCTTGGTCTGGAGCGTGAAAATAAGCGGGGCAGTCTGAAATCTGCCCCAATGGCTCTCAAATAAAGCGCGCTGCACTTCCATTTTTCCTCACAGATTTACATTGGAAAACTGTGGGGTGCTGTAGAGCTGGGGAGGGCTTAGGCACCTGCTGCCCAGCTTAGTATACATGCCCGCCAAAGCCATACACTAATATATCCTACGACTTAAAATAGTCTAGAAAATCCGAAAATATATTGTTACAGAATGCTGAACACATTTACAATTTATTATTGATTCAGTTTATATAGAGTTCTATGTTTTGGATGAATATTTTGGTGGGTCTAGCCGTTAGACATGCGGGCTGTCATGAGGTGCATATAAGGCACGTGAAGCATCTCGCAGTGTACTTGTGTACCCCTTTTTCGATTTTTTAAGTGTCCCTCGTGACTTACCGATGTGGTGTTAGTTATATATGTGCCAACATACCAGTGTGTGTGTGCCACTAAACTAAGTAGTTTGGGCCGTAAGGCTTGGCTCTAGTGGCCTATTAGACTATGTGTGCCTGAGCCAAAAGGCTCAAACATATCCAATTAGAATGTAAATTATGTGTGGCTTTAACAAATGAAATACACGTTGCAGGCTAATAGAAACCCCCCACAACCACCTGAGCAAATAGTATAATGATTTAACATCATTTGATAATTGTCATTGTCAAAACCCTCTATACTATTTGTAAATGTGGAGGTCATTTGGACAACGGATGAATACTGGAGCATGACTCTAACACACGTTCAGCTGAACCCAGCCCGAAACACACACGGCTACGGGTAAATTAAAACATCAGCCTTGGAAAAAGTGTTGTTGGAAGTTGAGCAAAGAAAGTTAGCCTGTCTAAAAGCGCACTGCACTGCTAAGGCAAATGCTACACAAGTAGTGTGAAGGTTAAGCATGCAAGCTCATTGGCTGTAGATAACGATGTGATTACGAGCAGGTTAAGTTATAGGACCTATTAGCCTGCGCCATCAAGAGGTCCATGACAGAACTTTGTATTTAACAAAGTGAACCTTATTGTAAAGTGTTCCCACAGGGTATCCATTTCCCTTTTAATATTACCTTAATCATTGTATGTTATTATGATACATGTACTCTTTATTCAAGCAGAGTCATTAATGCATATTTAATATATTTATGTATAAATATAAACTGTTGCCAGAACCTTCATAGTATTCCAGAATCTGTGAAAACCTTCTGCAGCAAAGGAATGTTTGCTCGTGGATGTGTGTACAGCATGTTATATTCCACTACTCTGTGCCATTCAAGACCACCTGGGGTGTGTTAAGGTGGAGTGTGAAACATTTACACAGTGTAATAATGTTTCAGAGGGGAGAGGGTCTGTCTTATAGTGAGAAAATTGAATGGCATCTGAACTTGTGAGGGAATCATCTGACCACAAGAAACATTCACAAACAAGACAAATAAATCAATGGAAAAACAACACAGAACCTCTACCTTTAGATTTTGTATGAGGTTAAAACGTTAGCTATATTTTATTGAACTTATTTTAACAGTGTATAAATCTGTTAAGAGACATTTTGTGATATAAGACATTGCTATGGACAGATGCTGAAGTAGATGCACACCAAAAGACAAGGTTCTGAATAGCAGGATCTATTATTATTTAGATGCTTCAAAGGGACTTGATATTAGTGTGAAGTATTTTTTTTTTAAACTTTCACAGGTGTTTCAATTGTTGGTGAGAACATTTGTGGCAGAATCGTAATGCAACGAAAGGTGCCATTTACGTCTTAAAGGGACAGTACACCCAAAAATGATAATTCTGTCATTATTTACTGATTCTCATGTCATTCCAACCCCCTAGAACGTTCTTTCTTCTGTGGAAAACAAAAGGACAAAATATGGATTTTTGCATGCAAATGAACAGGGTTCAAGCTTAATTTCCAAATCTTCTGAAGCCATATAATAGCTTTGCTTAAGAAACTGACCAAAATGTATGTGTTCTGCAGAAGAAAGAGGTTTTTTTTAATAACATGAGGGTGAGTAAAAGGTGTCATCATTTTCATTTTTTGGTTGATAATATCTTAATAGAAAAAAGAAAGGCCTATTTTAAACTGACCAATTTAAATAATTGAAACTATTGTAAATTGGCTGAATAACACGCAGATGTTAAAGCTAATCAGGAGTGCGTGCGGGCAGAAGCGAAGACATGGACATTGAAATAAACACATTGCTCCACTATACACACTCGCTCTTACCTTTTCCTGCTACTTGTGCAGTGTGCTGAGAGTGCAAGGTGACATCACTATGACATTATGAGTTACTAACTCAACCTGACAACAACCTGAATTCATCTATTAATTATTATCCACTTTGTGACGTGTTGTCATGGGAACAATGTCACTGTCCGTAAGTGGTTGAGGGCATGGGGCTCTAACCTAAATAACAGAGCGGTTTATAAAAGATGGTGATTAACAAGCCTTGCTATGTTTTTAATTTACTCGCCATCTCAGCTTCAGTAAATTTTTGTCCTGATATTGTAATGAAATGCTTTACTGGTATGTTTACTTACAGAACTGAGAGATGGGGGCGTCCATCTGTGCCGCAGCTCCGCTCTTAGAATTCAGTTTCTGGACCTGGGTGGGCGGGACGGGTTTGTGTGATTGGCCAGTAGCTCGATACATGGCCTGCACCCATAGGATGCGGTCCTGCTCATCATCACTGGCAAAGATCACAGTGTCACCCTCCTTCACTGCATTGAAAAAAGCCCGGCCTCCATCCAGACCTGCACACACAGAAAAAAAAAGAGGTCAAATTCAGGTAGACATTGGCGGATACACTTAAAATGCACTTTTGCTGCACTATATACAACATTTCAAATAGCATCTTCAAAGAAATTATTCTAGACTCTTTCTCAGAATTGGCTTCACTTTTCTGAGGCTTTTTTTGCGATTCCTTTTAACCAATTGCACCCAAGATGGATGTATGAAGTTAGTTCCCCTTAAGTACGCAGGTGTCTCGGCAGAGTTAACAAAGATGAGTTTATTACAATAACAATGGACACTAACGTTTTGACAACCAGAAAGTGCTAATAGTTCCATAAAGGAGTGGTACATAAGAGTAATCTGTGAATGTGAGAGTTTTACCTGGTTGTGGGTCAGTGTAGTCCACAGTATAGCCATCTAACTGCAGCAGCTCCTGCGGTTCTGACTTCTTCTCTCGATAGCTGCACATGGCAAACGTATACTGACTTACCTTTAGCAGAAGAGAAACAAATAGTATTAAAATACTTGGCATTAGGTTCTCAGGTTAAATCAATGTCATATGCACTACCTAAAATTGTACATGGTTCATCAAGACACTGAAAACAATAAACTTCATAGCGTCACATGGAATTACAAAGTCAAACTATTCTTCACTGAAAATTTTATGTATAATAGATATACCTGGACCAGGACAAAGAAGCGCTTTTTCCAGCGTTTCCAAACATTTTTGCCAACAGCCCATAAATACCTGATGGAATAATCACAGGCTTCATCAGTATTTTACTTTATTAATTTAACTCATACACCACCGTTCAAATGTGTGTGGTCAATAAAATATATATATATATATATATAAAGATATTATTACTTTTATTCAACAAGGATGCATTAAATTGATCAAAAATTATATTAAAGACATTTATAAAATAATTTATTTATAATAAAAAGATTTCTATTTCAAATTAATGCTGCTCTTTTGAACTTTCTGTTCATTAGAGAATCCTGAAAAAAGTATTAGTTTCCACAGAAACATTAAAATATATTACAATAGAAACAGTTATTTTAAATTGCAATAATGTCACAATATTACTGGTTTACTGTATTTTTGATCAAATATATGCAGCCTTGGTGAGAATAACACGCTTCTTTCAAAAACATTTGAAAAAATCTTACCGACCCCAAACTTTTGACAGAAGTGTACATACTTTTTCATTTAACCATGAAACAAAAGATGATATGTGTGGATTTTACTGTTTTAGAATGTAATCTCCATTATGATCAAAAGACTTTTACAGAGAAGTATTTCTCTACCCACAAAAGCCCTTACCCACAAGCCTTCATGTTCTGAGGCTTGTCCATGCGGACGGCAAGTTTGATCTTCAGATCTTGATCAGGGCAAGCCTTGGTCACAGTCATCTTATGGAGTTCTGCCTGCTTTGGGCTGTTTGGAGTTGGGTGAAGAACCACCTAATCATTCAACATTAGAGAACCATGATTATTAGTCCATATGATCACAATTCAGACCAGACTGAGCAACCACTGACTGAGAGACAAAGCTATCACCATTAAAAGCAGCACACCCAAAATGAAAATTCAGTCATTATTTACTTACCCAAATGTCTTTCCGAACCCATATGACCTTCTTTCAGGATAGAATGTCAGAACTTTCATTTTTGGGTGAACTATCCCTTTAACATGTAATCCTATAGCCAGCGCCTGCCCTAGAAACGCTAAGACATTTTCACACATGAAGCATTCAGTAAACGGATAAACAGGTTGTGTGGGTGTGGGAAAATATCCCTGAGTCTGGGTGTGAGCTGATAATGACATATTACTTTGCCAGTCAGCGCTTTTAGTGAAATTCTCAACATTCAATTCATTTTGGCTCATGCCTCTGTGCACTGAGAGTTGGGATGTGCGGCTCTTCTCTTGGCACCTTATCAGAGAAGAGCCAGTTTCTCTCTATTCTCTCCTGTGCTTTTTTTATTTGCTCTCTTCTCTCTCTCTCTGATAAGTTGGCTCAATCTATTTCTTAGCTAGAGTTGAATGCTTAGAGATGCCTGCCTACCTCAGTCTTGATGAAGACACATTTATCAACCATGTACCAAACATCCGGCATCAGTCAAGATCAAAAACCATGTTAACAATTTCATAATTAGAGGACCTCTGAGTCCTTGAATGTAGACTGCTTTTTAAATTCCAATTCACGATTTCTTATTAAGGTTATATTAAGGCCAATTGCAATTCAAATTTGAATTAAAAAATGCTCATCAAGGCCGCATTGATTTGATGAAAAATACATAAAAACAGAAATATTGTGAAATATCATTAAAATTAAAACTAACCCTAACCCTTTTTTCTTTTTAAATATATTTAAAAATGTGAGAATTAATTAATAATTTATGTCTGTGACAGCAAAGCTGAATTTTCAGTAGCCATTGCTCTGAATAGAACTACTTTTAAACATTATTAATATCTTTACTGTCACTTTTGATCAATTTAATGTGCCCTTAATAAATAAACATACATTTTTTCATAAAAAGAAAAAAATATTCCGGACTCAAATTTTTTAACCATAGTAAATGTCTCTATTATGTTTAATTACATAGCTTTTTATTATTAATTGTATGTAGAAAAGCATGCCATTTCCCAGAATGCTATAATTTACTCAATATATTATATAAAGAGTTAAGGTTAGTTTTAAGAGTTTTGATGCCATTGTTAACAGTTTTGATCTTATTATGGGATAAACATGCATAATTTGCCAAAATCAGTTGTCATTTGGTTAATTATTTATTTTATTACCCCCAAAGGGGCATGGTTAATTCAATTCAAATCCTAACTCAGGAAGCCCATTTCGTTCTTTGAGAATATAACCTCTGTAAGAAAATCAAATATTCACTGCAGAAACAGAGCAGTGGTTCAACTTTAAAAGCCAAACTTCTCGTTTCTTTTACAGGGATTTTCAAGACTGGAGATTCACAGGCATCAATGAAGCAAAAGGAGGATTACAAAGTAAGACATCACTTCTACAACTCCACCATGACAACCTCAAACAAACTCCCAAAAAACTCAACAGAATGACAGATGTCCAAAGCCACCAGAAAGAAAAGAAGGATTGAGTGTTACCCGGCCCAGCTCCTTGTCCTCCAGGGCCAGAACCCCTGTGCTCTCTGTGAAGAGCTTCACTTTGACCGCTGGCAGAGGGTGCGTGGTGGTGAAGTCTCCTTGGGTTCCCCAACTGAGAACACACATACACACAAACACCATTCATGCCTTTGATGGTAGGCTTCTATGTACTTTATACACTCATTTTTATCCATATCACACACAAAACACACAGAAAAACACAAAAAGCGCAGCCACCAAGTGTTATACTTCCATGGGCTCTGGAATGTATGGCTTTCTCTAGGTATATTAGATCTCCTTGACACGCGGCCACTCTTTATTACTTTATCACTGCGTAACTGCAGAGCACAGAGACATCTCGCAAACCTTGTTTTCATTGTATTACTTTGATCAGGGAGGAAAACAATCTCTGCAGTCCTATTCGGCTACATGGCAGGGCTGATGAAATAGTTTGCCAACAAATCATTTGATAAGGTCGTAAAAATCTAATACTGAATGTCAAGTGCATGAGAGACAGACCACTGGGTAAAGAGTATCATCTGACGTTTTCTGCATAACGCATTCAGCCGAGGATATTCTCTGGTGATTACTGGTACGAGATTCTCCCACACAACAGACAAGTCTGACATTTGGAAAATAATAAATAAATGAAAAACCTAAAGAAGATTTCGAGAGTTCACATTCGCAGTCTACCATTATTTACTCTTTCTCTACCCATTCATTATCTGAGTCCAATGGCGTGCGGCAGACTTCGAGGCAAAGTTCTCTTTGCAGTTGTTTGGCTGACTTACAGACCATTTAATGTTTTAAGTTTATTTTGATTTGATTTACACACAGTTCCCCTTATAAGTCCAGTTATTGATATCATAAGTTGTAATTGCAGCTGAGTGCTGTTCAGCCAAGAGGTCTGTAAATGTAAATCTTATACAAGAATGTGGACAGATGTTTTAGAAGCATAGTTTTATTATTCTAATATTCTTAAAGAGTTGTCTAGCTGTTTATTACAAAAAAGTTTATTGCAGTTGAGCATTTCAAACTTGTCTTAACTGCCTTCTGTACTAAAACAAGTTCACTTTACTTGAAGAAAAGTTGGAAAACGATTGCACAGATCTTTAAGCCTCCATAGCTTAAAATGGAAGATTAAATCCATATCGAGAAGTAAGAAAGAATAATAAGTATTTAGAATGTTTGCAGTACGCATTCTTACAATGTTAAATTAAATTAATACATTCTAGAGTGTAACTGAATCTGGAATATTAAACTAACCTGATATTTATTAATTTACCAATTTACTCAGGAAAAGTTTGCTTTCTTTGCTTTTTAGTTGATTACTCAACTTAGAATTTCTCATTCGGATAGTAAAAAAAATAAAACACAAATATGATGTTTAACTAAAGTCATTTTTGCTTAGTTTGGTTGAATTGGATCATAAAGGTCAGCAGCAAAGACATTGGTTAATAAAGTAAGAATAAATACATACAGTATATTTGTTATTTAACATTTAATTATTGCAGGTTTGCATAATATTAATGATTTATATATTATATATAGATATTTTGAGTTTGCCTTTCACTGTTTTTATCCAGTTTGAGGATTTCAGATTTTTTTTGTGCAAGTGAAATGAGTAAATGCATGTTCACATTTTGACTATAGAACAATGACCATTATTGTTTTACAGCGTACAAACTGCACCTAATTCCCAATTTCTCTCAACATGGGGACAAGAGAGGTGTCCGTCAATAATAAAGTAACTTGCATTACTTAATTGAGATATTTTGATGCAAATTTAAAAGTAATGTGTTTAGTTACTTCACAAAAAGTAATCTGATTACATAATAACTCACATTACTTGTAATGCATTACCCCCCAACACTGTGCCTTAGTATCTCAATGAGACTAGAGATGGTGCATCCATATAAAACTTTATCTGCTAGTGTCACTGACTTAGATCTCATATCATATTATTTTTAAGATTGATTATTTTTCATCCAAATTTTTCTAAGTAAGCACTGCCTCCATTGCTTCCTTTAAGAAAACGCCCCTGCTATAATCTCTCGATGCTCCCCCCACTAATCCATATGCATGTAGTGTAAAGCCGTCATAAAGGGAGAAATATTATAACTCATGCATGTATGAGAGCTCACACTGTAGCAGGGCTCACACCATGCTTTATATGATCAGTATTGATATTATAAATAATAAATGGACACAATCTCAGAACAATCTCAGAACAATATGACGCAACAGTATAGAAACGTTCACCTAGGAAAACACGGATACACTCTCTCTTGCACACACACACACACACACACACACACACACACACACACACACACACACACACACACACACACACGGTGAGTGGTAAAGTTGGCCTAGTAAAACCGGAACACGTGACATGATCTGCTGCCGTGGAAACAGGCTGCACGTTTCAGAGGCAGCAGTCAAGTGAGACAGAAAGAAAAAGGGGGAGAGAAAAAGAAATGAAAAATAGGGCAAAAAGGGAAAGCTAGTGCAGGAGGGGGAAAAAACTGCTATGTGTGTGGTGGGAAGTGTGATTTATCACTTAGAGAAGTGACAAATGCAGACTGAACGATGGGAAAACACAATCGTCAATCTGCTTGATGACCACCAGGGGGCGATAATCATGTAACGGCTGAACGGTCTAGGATGAATAGAGACCAACAGCAATCAGCAAAAACATAATTTGCATGTGAAAATATGAGCTTTAGGGAAAATTTGTTGGCCAAATGTTTGCCACTATATTTTTCTAAGGGCCTACAAGGGATATTAAATATTTTATAATGAAAGGGAAGAATTCACTAAGAATGATTGTACCCGCTGATCATTTTCACATTCTGTCTGCATTGTTGTAGCACCAGATTCACAAAAAAGAACTATGCAAATTACTGAAGGTAATGGAGCAATACATCCACAAATTTTACTCTCTGCAGACAGTAACAGCCCAATGTTAAATAGAAATATTGTGAATTAGGCCCAATCTACAATTTATATAAATAGAGGGTGAACCTAATTTATTGTATATAGAAAAAAGAGACTTGTTAGCACTGAAACTGATTACAAAGACTTAATTTAAATACACTAGAGCTCTATAACACTGAATTTAGCACCTGGTTGACCATGCAAGATTGCAGATGCTCAGTCAATAAACAGCAGGTTTCTGCACAGATAAAACACAAATAATAGTGAAGTCTTATGTTAATGAACGAAACATGTTTAGTTTCTGGGCAAGTGTTTGTATGGCTTCCATGGATACGGATGGGTTAGCATTCTAACAGTGCTAACGGCGTGTCAGGGAGGTTGCTGACACTGCACAAGGCCATGCATGACTGAACCGTGTGTATGTGTGAGATCGCCTTTGGGACAACGTAAGACAGGTTTTTTCTTAAACAGCTGACTGAATAACATTTTCTGAGTACTTCTGAATGTCAAATTTCCTTTTCTCTTCGATTCTGCATCGTTCGCTCTCCTCGATCTCCTCCTCCTCTTAATCTCTCTCCTTCAACATGTCTGTTTGATGTGACACATTCTTGTGTGTCCATTAGCGCTGTTATGCTTTGCCAAAATGAGCCAATTCTCTCCGTTTCCAACCGCCAGTGACAGCATGAATACATGAATATAGACAGAGTTCTATGACTCATAATCATAAGGCTTTTATAAGAGCTAAGTGCTTTACAGTTGAAAGAAGAAGAAGAGAAAGAGTGAGAAGCAAAATTTAAGTTACGAAAAGAGGAAAAGAATGGAACAGAATCGTGGATACAGAATAAAAGAGGAGCAGGGGAGCTGTGATATGGGAAGAAAAATAGAGCTGGGAGATATACTGAATATTCATGATAAATTTATAATTTTGCTGTTCATGTAAAATGAAACATTGTGAATGTTTTAATAGCATCTTTCATTTGAAGTTCAGAAGCAAAAAAGTTCAATTTGTGATTAATTTAGTGAATAAATGAAATCAAATGGATCTGTATTAATATATCAACTGCAAACTGATTGATTTGCACTTAAAAAGTCTCTGCATGGTATTAGTCATATGATTAAAAAAAAATTGTGAAATATGATTGTAAAATATATGTAAGTATACTGTTTAAATATGTATTTGTGCAAAATAATTAAATAATTAAATAAATTCTTCCTTATGATCAAATAGTGAAAAATGTATACTGAATATTTTTTGAAATATATTGAGATATTTTTTAGCCTTATTTCCCAGCCTTGTAAGGAAAGGATGGAACGGAGAAAGGGATAAAACTGGGGGAAGAAAATGTCCTAGAAGACGATGCTTCCTTGTAGGTTTTCCTCCCTATGAGGGGAAAGAAGGTGACCTTGTATATGAAACAGATTTTATTCCCGTCAAAGGCGTGCTAAACGGTGCGTGCGGGTGTGTGTAAGTTCTCACTTGCGCACACAAAAGTGAAGGTTGTTGTGTGTGATGACAGAATTTAAATGCTAATTCTCACGTGACGTCATTATTCTTCGGTAGTGCCGGAGGCTCGCTCTCTCTCTCTCTCTCTCTCTCTTTCCCTCTCCCCCCTCCGCTGGGATGCGCACTCCTAATCAGTTTCTCCACAGCTGATTACTTTTCTGAGGGGACATGGAGGCTGTGTCTTGTATTCCTGATTCTTTCTCACTCTCTCTCTCGCTCTACCAGGCTCCATCTTGCTCTTTAGCTCGTTATAAATTGGCATCTGATCCAATGATGGAACGTAGGGCCCAAAAATAGCACCACATCATGTGCTCATCCCTTGAGTAACTGCCTCTGGCCAAATAAGAGACTTCTAGTTGGAGGACACAACACCTGAAACTGCACTGCCATTATAAAACTGTCCCATATTATGGATTTAATGAAATCTGTAGAGCATATGAATAAACCGTAGCTTATTAATAATTAATAAGCTAACGCCGTCGAACTTGATCCCCAGATATCGGCCCTAGCCACTGCAAGACCCATATCTGCATTCATTTACACATATTTTAAAAGCAATTATAACAATACACACTACTATTCAAAAGTTTGGGGTCAGTAAGATTAAAAAAGATGTGCATTAAATTTATCAAAAGTGACAGTAAAGATATTTATAATGTCAAAAAAGTTCTATTCATTAAAAATCTTGAAAAATAATCATGGTTTCCACAAAAATATTTTTTTAATAGTAGTTTTTTAAACACTAATAATAGTAAGAAATATTTCTTGAGCAGTAAATCAGCATATTAGAATGATTTCTGGATGATCACGTGACACTGAAGACTATTAATGGTTACTGAAAATTACACTTTGCCATCAAAGAAATAAATTAAATTTGAAAACGTATTCAATTAGAAAACAGTTATGCTTAATTGTAATAATATTTCACAATGTTACTGTTTTTAATGTATTTCTGGTCAAATAAATGCAGCCTTGGCGAGCATAAGAGACTTCTTTCAAAATATAAAAAAATCTTGCCAGCCCCAATCTTTTGAAAGAGCAGTGTAGATGTTAATTATGATCTTGAAAATGTTTTGAATCTTGACATTAATGGCCTACGTTGGTTTGGATGCTTCAGCCTGGTCAGTTTGTAGCTTCTCTCCACCCTCCACCTCCATCGTGCAGTACACGATGCGGTTGGGAGCCAGCGACTTCAATCCCTGAACTTCCATAATCACCACCTACACAGAAGGAACATTTGGTTTTATTTCATATGCAGGTATGTGTTGCAACACTCACATAAGCAGTTCCCTTGGCTGCTGTCATTTACCATGCTGTTAGCCAATCAGGATCCAGCTCAATCTTTTGACCACATTATAAATGTTTATTATCACTCAACTTTCTTGCTCTTGACACTCATTGAATAAGCATTGTTTACATCTGGACCGAAAATCAATCCACACACACCCAGAGCACCTATAAAATTTGCCAGCTCGTAGCTCCTCAAAACAAAATAGACTCCAAAGACACAAGCCAGGCTATCAAATACATAAAACACTGCTCTGTCAGCCTCTGTGACTACTAAAGCCATGCCAAGTTATAATCAACTGCCCTGAAAATGAGCTAGCTCAAGGTAGTATAATTATAGCAAAACCTCAGACTTGAGAGGGGAGATTTCTCAGAGGCATTCAATATCCTCGGGAATCATTAATCAAAAATGCTGTATAACCTTTTTCTAATATGCTGCAGCCCATTCTGTCTATAATTTATGCAATAGGAAAGGCTAGAAATTCAGTAAAGGTTAAAATCTCATAGACGCATGTGTTAAACTAACGCTGCAGCTGCTAATGTTGCTAAATTTATCATTAATAATTTTATCATTATCAAAACTAAGGGGTGTTCATTCATTCGAAATGATGAGAGGCAAACCCTTAGACTCCAAAAAGATATTTATGATCAGTGGTAGTAAGCGCTACATGATATTTAATGCAAAAAAAATGCAATTTGTTTTCGACTATATAACACAGGCTACTGACTACTTAAATTAATGTTTAAAATAGCACATTTCAATGGTTCAAAGGATAAAACAACAGCTAAACCCTTAAAAAAATACTTGTTAATGTTTGTAATTTCTATTCCACTAGCCCCAAAAATGCTTAATGTTTCCCAAACGGGCTTCTCAAATACTTCTGCCACCTATTCTGCATCTCACAATTTTGGTTATATGTTTTACACTTAATGGTTAATTGTGTGCGAAACATCAAGAATGTCTAAGTAAGGCGAAATGCCACAAACCTTCACCAAAGAAAGTCAAAGGTATGGAAGCCTTGAGCAGGGCCACCACTAAAAATCACTCTTTCTCCCCTGGGCCCGATGAAAAGGCACACTATACTGAACCCTGGCCTTGAGCACAAAACTAATACACTGCCTGTAGGCTAGAACAGTTCTTACCTCAAGTGTGAAAGACAGGACAACATCAGACTTGGACAGCTGGTTTTCATCTTCTTGCCCCATATCAATGATGGAGGTGTTGTGTCCCCTCTTTAGCTTCTGCAGTTTGAACTCTCCTCCCTTTGAAACCGGCATACTCTCCAGGTTAGCCATCAGCTGGTTGACTGAGCTTTTCAGCTCCTCTATATACATAGCCTCCATCTCCTTCGACACAAACTTGGGGAATTTGCCAGCCTGAAGTTTTGAATAACAAAAAATAAAGCATAACATTTTTAATAATTGTTATTACCTTTATTTTTAATTATCACTGGTGTTAACACTATTGTTATGGTATAATGTTATGATTTAAGTCTGACCAGTGTGTGTGTGTGTGTGTGTGTGTTCGAGATATTATTTATGACTTTATTTTATGAGAAATCGTTACTGGGGTTATAATAAAATATACATAAAATATATATATATATTTTTTTTTTAAAAAGCATATAACAAAATGACTACAACTTTAAATTGAAAACGTCTTGGTTACTGATGTAACCCTCAGGGAACAGAGACGTTGTGTCGACTGCCAAATGGGGTCTCACTTGGGAGCCCCAATCACCTCTGTGTTTTAGAAAAACGGCCAATGGAATTGGCAAGTGGAACTTGCATGCTGAGCCCCTCCCCCGTACATACGGGCATATAAGATGGCGGCATGCATCCACTCATTCAGGGTTATGCACAAGAGCTGAGAGAGACGGTGTCCCGGCCATTCAGCTGGAAATTCAGGGTTGTGGGGAGGGGGACATAACGACTCTCCATCAGGGTACGAGAGTTACATTAGTAACCTAGACGTTCCCTTATCTGCCACTACAACATTATGTCGACTGACAAATGGGGTCCCTATGGAAAATGCTACAACCACTGAACTATGTATGAGGCAAACAGGTCTAGTTGAAGGTAAATCCCGGTTTAAATTATGAATTGAATGTGGGTACATAAACTGAATTGACTGAGTTGCAGTGGAACGGATGGCAGTTCTGTTTACAGCACCTCCGGAGCATCTCTGTCCACGTGTAAGTGATCAAATGATGAGACTTACCCGGGCAATCTGATCAGCCATCTGCAGACGCCCATCCAGTTCTCTCCTGATCTGAGCTGCTTGCTCGTCCAGATTATCCAACTGCAACCACATATACACACAAAGTTACATTGGTTACCATCAGCCCTCACAACTCAACACACTAATACCAACCAATACATCTCCAGAAGACAGCTAATTAGTTCTGATCCACATAAAAACTTCCCTGCACTCCATATGTGACATAACTGGGGTCACCAGGGGTCACACTCTGAAAAGATAAATGGTCACACATATTCTGAAAACAGAAATGCAAGATTTGAGGGTTTATGTCAAGTTTAGGCTTACAAGGACGTGTGAGAGTGGACAAGCTCAAAAAGTTTTAGACTCCATCTACACCTTTATTGTCCACTTGTGATCAGATTGAAGAAAACACGGTTTAATATCAGATATAAACAGGGCCTGAACGAAAGCTGTCCCGCCCTCACGCCGGTAAACAGATCATCAGAGAAAAGAAGAGATGTCACTGCAATAGGTAGAGGAAGTCATTTTGACAAAAGATTATAAGCACATGATTAACAAAAAAAAATAATTATGATGTGCACAGAAATATCATTTATAATATTCTATGTTCCATAAAATAATAAGAATTGTCCATTTTGATTTCATGGTGACTTTCAGTGATTAAAGGAAAAATTGCATTTATTTTCATTTCTATAAATAAAATTCTAGTTAATTTAATTTAAATGAAAGTTAATTTATGTTGTTACGTCAAGTTACTTTAAGATCTGTTAATTTGATTAAAATAAGAGATGAATAACAAAATTAGTTCAATTAATTAAAATAACTAAATTCATTAAAATAATTTGAAGTCATATTTTTCATTTTTACCAACTAACATGTCAAAATGTCTTCTTTTTTTTCTATCTTTCTAAAAAAGATAAAAAAATCTTTTTTATTTTTTTTTGTGCCTGAATTTCCACAGAATTCTGCAACCCACACATAGCATCAATAAAACATCTAATATATTCCATCTGTAACCAATTTTTGCACTGCTCGTATATACAGCCTCTCATACATAAATACATGGCCATAAATCATGTTGTAAAGCATAAACTATATCACATCCACAAGGACCCCGGGAAAGATGGAGAACCCCTATGGAGGAAAATCTGATGTGATGGAATAGGAAATAATCTCTTCACCCCTGATAACTCTGTTGCATGTGTGTGGGTGTGCGATCGTGTCACTGTCTGTTTGTGTGTTATGACATCTGAAGCCTCCCCATCCAAAGCCATCACATCCTGTCTTTGTCACTCTCCTGCTCCTGTCCACACAGAATCCAGGGGCGACAGCACCACGGCAACCCTTGCCATGGCGACAGTCAGTCTGGAGTGGGAAACCTTGTCACAGGGGGCAGAGTTGAGTCCTCGTCCCCAGAGCCCTGTCTATCTTCTGCCCTGCTCTCCAGGGGCTGTGTTCTAATTAAGCATGGCTCAGCAAATACGGGAACCCTCTTGTGTGCGCATTTGTGCTAGCGCAGCCCCCAGAACAGAATGAAAGATGGCATTGCGATGCCAGTGAAAAGAGAAAGTATATTTCCAGTTTTACAGCGCAGAATTCTCAGCTGCATTGTGTTCGACTAAAAGCTTTTGTTTAAATTATTGATCATAAGTCCTTTGGTCTTCAAAAGTCTCTCTCACATGGTTTTTTTTTTTAAGCTAAAAATACCAGAATGAACTTTAATGGCACACTGAGAGCACTACAATGACCTAATGACCAGTTTCATGATCGCATTGTTCCCCGGGCTGCTCGGGTCAGAGCCTCTGCTCTCATCTCTCTATAGTTCTTGAGCATTTTATGCACGTAGCTAACAAATAAGCCGTTATACATAATTTACAGGAGACATCTGCAAACACAGCTGAAATGCTGGTCAGGAAATCACCTGGTAGATCCAAGTACAAACCAGCTCAATTTCCTTATTTATTCTGCATGCTCTTGTTCTGTTTGGACGTAAATGCCTCTTTCATCAAAAAGCTTGGCCTTAATAATAGATGGCAAACAAAACATGGAGGTTGGGTGTCTGTATAGAGGTCAGCATTAGCCTATTTCCCTCAGTTCTTCATTTAACAGCTGTAGCTCTGGTGTTGTAGTCTATGTTTAACATTAAAACATTTCACATCAAAGCATATTAAAGCAACAAGCCATGGGAAGTCATGCATTATATTGATTTTACACCGATAAAGGGGTAATGTTAAAGCAGTCAACCTTAACCTTGCTAAAATCACTGTAATGCACAGCCGTAAGTGGATTATCACTCTCATAAAGCAGCATAAAATGCATTGTTATTTGGTTAGTTTGTACCCTTTAATTCAAAAGACACTGAATCCCTGTTGGTTTTACATACAGCACCCACCCATCCAACACAACAGGCACAAGGTTCGAACGGCAATGTTCGCTTCAGTGCTGTGATCTGATGGAGTTAGACGGCATCTCAGCAGAGGGAGCTCCCAACAGCTGTTACCCCGATTCCTTGATCCTCACCGAAAGGCAAGCGCAACTTAGAGACTCACTGCATCAATAATGCATTCACACATTTAGATTTGCTGATGGCAGACTGTGTTCTCAGCCTCGCTCGTTTCTTCCACCTCTCTCTCTTTCTCACCGTTTTCTGCTGTCACCACATTCCTTCATGGCATCTCTCTCAACCACCTCTCCACCTGGCTTGATTCTCTCTCTTCCCTTCAAGGTTCCTCTGCTGCGTGTGGGAGAGTGACATCTGTGACATTGTGTGAAGTAATAGGGCAGACAGCACAAGATTGAGTCATGTGACTAAACCCTACAGCATGACCTTCGGCTGTCCACTGATATATTCGAAAGACTGAACATCTTGGCCACTATTATTGATCTACTGGTCAGTCTGGCAGATAGGAAGTGACAGAGGTTTTGTGTGAGTGTGTATGAGTGTATGTGTGTGTGTGGGGTGTGGGTAGATTAGAAAACATGTTGCAGTGGTCAGCAAAAGCAGGGTATTAAGAACACACCAAAAAAGAAAGAAAAGGAAGGATTTGGTGTACCATGTAAAAAGGCCATTTTACACAGTACACAATTACAAAGGGTTTACATTTCATTTTCAATGAGACAGAGGCGGCAGAACGGAGGCGGCACTGAAAGCGACAGTGGTTGCCATGCTTCTGCTCAAAACTCGACTGCACGACTCGTTTCGGATTTTGTCTCAGTATGACATCAAAGTGTGAAAGACCGCCACTGCAGAGGATAAACGCCCACATCATTCCCTTTTAGCCCCGCCCACCGATTCACGCAAGAAGTATAAGGTGAGTAAATATGAGAGAGATGCAAACACAGGATTACTCAAGAAACAAATCGATAGAGGTGTCTCAGAGGATTATAAGACATTTTGACGTTTTGCCGAGTTGTGGGAAAACACAGTCTTTCCATTACATTGCCTTTCTTGTGATCCTAACATTAAGAAAGTTTGGATGAACTTTATTTTTAACAACGGTTCAGATCCTATTAGTAAGACACTGTTCATTAAAAGTTGATGAGTGCTGACAGCTGACTATATTGGATCCGACAGTAATTTGAGTAACAATGTTTTTACCATGTGTCACTATTGCTTTTTCTGTTCCAGATAGATTGATATGTACTCACTTTACTGAAAACGATGAACAATGAATATAAGAATGACAGTGCGACAAACAACATTCATAATTCGTTTCTACGAAACACCGTTTGTCAACTATATAAGTATTTCAACTTTGCCAAGACTTATAAAGCATATTTAATTCGCATAAATAAATTCTGTACTGCTACAACTGCATCTACATAAAAACATTATTTTAATTAGTATACCAGAGACCAGAAACATCACATTACTAAAACAATTTTATTTTAGTCGGATGGGGAAAAAAAAAGTCTGGAGTAGACACAATGCAATGAATGCTTCCAGTGTAAACCACTACAATGATTATAATGGGAGCGATTTAGTTGCAAAGTGTTTTTTTAATCAGCCAGTGTATTTGCCTCATTCATAAATGCACAATGTTTTTGTGTGCTAGTACTGAGCTAAAGCAGTGTGCATTGCATTGGCATGTTTCCTGTGTATAGAAAATGCAACAAAATAGAAAAAAGTTTACTGCCTAGCATGAACTGTGTAAAATGCCCTTAAGACAGAAAGAAAAGTAAGTGAGAGAGAAAAAAAGAGACAAGTAGACAGATACGCTGACTGATGGTTTTTATTTTAATAGTTAAGTCAAATATGCCGCAGTTCGTCATGTACTGTAAAATAATGAAAGGACAGAACATCCGAACTGTTCTTTTAAAAAGGGCAGAGGCAGACACATTCTTTTGAGGGACAATGAGAAAAAAAGACAACCAATTATGCACATTATTATATAGAACAAATGCATCGTTTCGGTGCATGATAGCATAGAAATATGAATGATAATTTGCAGTGTGTGTGTGTGCGTATGCTGTAACCCTGCTGGTTCATTCTGAGCTGTTGATTAGTGGAGCACATAATCAGCTCCTGTCACCGGCTGCAATGAACCAACCTCTCTTTTTCTCTATTCCTCCACTGTTACTGTTTCCAAAACACATTAAGAAACTGCATTTGTTGTTGGGTCAGCTGGACTGCAATGAGTTGTATCAACTTTTTCCAATTGCTTTTGAGGGAATGAACAGAAGCTTTAAATGCAAAGCAGTGTGACTGACAAATTAAAGGAGCTTTCAGAGAGAGAGAAAGAACAGAGAGAAGAAGTCTGACAGCACAATTTCACTGCCAGTTTACAGATGCACACATTAATTACTGTATGTAGGCTTGGCAAAGACAGCATACTGTTATTGTATAAACTTATGTTAGGGCTTTCATCAAAGCGCAATGGTTTAACTTTTGAAAATTAAGATGTAAATGTTAGTGGAATTTAACAGTTGTACTATATAATTATTGTTTATTTTTTATAAAACATTTATTTTACAGTAATAGGCTAGTATTATTGCAATACATTTCTTATTTTTGTTTAATATTTTTATTTTAATTATCACAATAAAATTATATTATTATTTTAGTCATACTGACAGGGTGGGTCAAAAACGGTGAAAATAACTCAAGTGGAAAGAACTTTAAAAAAAACAACCTCTTTTCACATTATGGTTACTGAAACGAGTTGGTTCTTATAAAGAGAATACTCAAGTGTAAACACCCATTTTTTTTCACCCCAATAATTCTAGAAAGACTAATTCTTTCCAAATACAGCTATTCAAGATGCACTGTATATCGCAGAAAAGCAAAATATAACAATGCAATGAGGTTTTTTTCCAATATCGGCAGCCCTATCCATCTATCTAGATTGTAAATACCATCAGACAGTTCTTTACAAGCGTTTTCTAAGCTGTCAGAGAAGCGAACATTCAAAGTTATACATGTCCACTAAACAACAAAGAACAGACAACAAGGAGAGAGAAGAAACAGGAAAGGCTGAATGAATCTATTCAGTAATTCAATGAGGAGGCTCTGAGGGCACCAGAGGTGTGCATCACAGAGAAAATCTATTTGTGACTGCAGGGAGATGAGCGTGAATGGACCAGTTTGAGCTAGCACTAAATACAGTGCAAAAGACATTCACTATTTTCTAAGACTAACTTCACTTAGAAGTGATTCAAGCAGTGATATTTAAAAGTAATCCAAAAAAATCTTCTATGATAACTGAATCCTAATCTGTTACCCATAAAATAACGATAATTCATGTTATCAGTATAACTAATAGAAAGGCTGCGGTAAAGTAAGACATGCAGACTTTGCTTTCAGTCGCCATGGCACCGGCAAACATTAAATACGCCATCTCCGCTGCATTATTTGCAAACATTATTTGACAAAACACTCCCGCCACAACTGCCCGCCACAGTTCATTAACCATTGTGTAGCGAAATAATCAGAAAGCAATCCTAAACTCATACTCATCCATCCTGATTTGACAGGTTTCCTGTAAAAGGTTTCTGTTTATTAATGCACAAATGGCTGATAATAACACTCTTTTTGAGATGCTTCACTACCTCTGCATTCAAATGGCCTGCAATGTTTGCTGCTGAAGTATGTAGTAAATCTGAAAACACAGTAACCCCAAAATGAATATTTAAGCCATACTTGTATGTCTGCCACTGTATTAGATAAGACAATATAAAACCCAGTCACAATTCATAGACAAAATGAAGAAATTGGGTTACACTTTATTTCAAGGTTTAAATAGGCTACTGAGGCTAATGAACCACATGTGCCTACTATAGAGTTAGGATTATGGTTTGATTTACGGTTATTGCATGTAATTATGCATAGTTTATAGTTAAATTACTAATGTAACTACGTGTCACGTGTGACAAAGACACTAAAATAAAGTGTTACCAAAAATTGTTTAAAGGTTTTAAATGATAAAAAGTGAAAAACCTAGCATCAAGTTTGCAGATTTAACTTGGTTTGATGTTCTGTTGTTAAATGTAATTATATTTTAGACATTTTAAGTGTCCAAATACTTTTTTGGTGGCTGTATGAATGATTTCAGCTCTGAAAAAGGAAAAACAGAGCCAGAGGAAAGTTAATGCAACTGATCGCTTGTTTTTGTTTGCAGTGATGGGTATGTGTATGTTCAGGGCAGTCAACAGCGCAGTTGCTCCAGCTGAATGCACAGAGCGCCAGACAATTTTTGCCAATTATGTGTGATTGTGCTTTCATTAAATACACTGCAGGTGGTGTATGAAGCATCTTTTGGCAGCCAAGAGAAAACGCCTCCCACACATGGCCTTGCGACCCACACAACAGAGTCCTTCCTGAGGATAAAGGGAAAGAGCAAGAGAGAGGCTTTTTGTAACTCTACAAAAGCAAAATATGCTTGGTGGACCGATTGATTCTTGTTTAATGTGTAAACAAACTCATGGTAGACACGTTGCTGTCTCGGAAATCCAACCTATTGCCTGCTTTGAGATCAGCTGAGAGTTCAAGTTGTAACATTTCTGAAATCATCAACAAAAAAATTAAGCAACCTTTCATCAAATTAGTTTTTCAAAGCTAGTATAAAGCAGTGATTGGCCAGCTAATTGATGATCTCCCAAAGCAATTACAAGGGCTTTTTGATCATAAAAGGACTAGTCAACTGGATGATATGACACCCAAGCCTCTGAGTCATCCCAAATGTACGCCTGTGATGTATTAAATGTGGGTTTGAAATAGCTCTTTTATCTGTGTCACTGAGTTGGAGGAGCATATGCCTTGGAGGATGCTGCAAAATCCTAAAGCTATAGATTTATGACCATTTCTTTTTGCCTCCTCTAAGCCTATTAACGAATTTCAATCATTAAATAAGGTCCCAGGTGCTCTACCGTTCAAAAGTTTGGGTTCATTTGTTAATGTTTTTGAAAAAAAGTCTCTTATTCTCAACAAGCCTGCATTAATTTGATCAAGTGAAATGATTTTAATATGATCTTTCAGAAATCATTCTAATATGTTGATTTGCTACTCAAGAACATTTCTTATTATTACCAATGTTCAAAACACTTTAATATTTTTTGTGGAAAACAGTAATAATTTTTTCCCCCCAAGATTCTTTGATTAATAGAAAGTTCAAAAGTACAGCATTTATTTGAAATATAATATTTTTTGCGACAATGTAAAAAGTCTTTACCATCACTTTTGATCAATTTAAGGCATTTCTTCCTGAATATTAATTTCTTTAAAAAAAAAAACCTTCTTGAACCCAAACTGTTAAAGAATATTTGTTTGGCATATGTAAGTCATAACTTAATGGCACATTTGTAACTTGACATCATATGACTTTGTATGACATTGACATTGTATGGAAAAAAATCGGACATGCACATTCTGGTAGACTTCTGCCTTTCATTGCCCATAAGAAGAAAAGAAAAAAAACCACATGTGAGTCTGATAACACGGTGATGAGCACATGAGTCTGACTAAATGATGACAGAACTTTCAACTCTTCCTGTAAGTGTATGTACCATCTGCATTCAACAATATAAAAAAGTGCCTATGAAACTGGCAGAAAATCAGCGGCAAAACATTTTTTGTTTGTCATGGAAACAGTGCTTGCAGGTATACTTGTCACACAGTGTCACACAAGTGGTGAAAACTGCCGGTTGTGGGCTTACTTGCTGGCAGATGCAGCAATTTTGCCCCTGACAGCACTGTGATGGTTTGACTACACTGGCACGAACACTGCCAGGACTAAAGATATTTTATGCTGAACTTCCCTCCTCCACTCTCTGACTATTTGTTTGTCCATCGAGAAGATCAGTTGATATATTAACGATTTCTTACATCACGTTTCCCTGAAGGCATTTTTCAACGTGTTATAGATCCCTTAAGTGCTTTCAACAAATGCCTATTTGCCCATTTTTACAAATTGAGGACGTTTAATTAGGAAATAAACTTAGTCTCCAAGTAAATGCTCTGTAGCATTCCATCCGAGCAATATAAAATCCATTAAAAACAGAATGGACGAACACGGATTTTCTGTCAGTTTAGCTGTTTTTTTGTTTTTTTTTGCTTTCTGAGTGACGAACATGGGGAGACTGTATGCTAATTCCTCACCCTGAAGTCTGAGCTAGCAGGAAAAGTAGACAAGGAAAAGTGGGTTAGCCATCTTCAAAGCACATTTGAAAGAGAGAGATTTAATGGCACAGGCACAGATGAGATCTCTCTCAACATAGCTGAGGAAAAAGAGCTAAAATATGAAGAAGACTATAAGAGTCTGCAATTTTTTAAGCCCAGTGCTTAATAAGTGTTTTCTTACGGCTGTACCTTTTGGCTTACAACCTTTTAAGTTAACGATGCTATCTTAAGGTGAAGTGTGCAGTTTTTATGTAAAATACATTCTCATAACCCAGTTTAATGTGAAGAGACAATTTCACATTAACTTGTGAAAGAATGAAAACGCTGTGCCGACAAGTCAACTTCTGGCTCAGCCAATGGTGACAGTTTGTGGCGGAACTACCTGTTTTGTCTAACAATGGAAGACAGGGATAGTGTTCGGGAAAAGCTGTATGAAAACGATTATAACTTTTGCACAAATACATAACCACAACCAAGCACGACTTTAAAAAAACAGAAAATTCTACCTCAGTAATAAAAACTTCAGACCAATGAGATGAAGCCGTATTAATGTCTGCAGTCCTGCAGTGTGTGAATACAGGAACATATGCAAATTTCTCTTGATTTATCCTCCAAAGACATTTCTGTACTTCTAGACAAATATCATAACTGTGCCAGTATTGAAGTTTCTGTAAGGCAGGGAAATGTGATTTATTATGAATTCAAGGACAATAAAACCAAGCACGTCCTTCACTTGAGAAGAACATATTATTTTAGATCTGAAAATATTATGTTGATTGAAGTAGTCATGAGGGATCTTTGCCTTACTTAGATCTCGGTACAGTTGGGATCTTACCATAACATCACACTGTGAACGGTAAGGGGCTGTTGACACAACACGTGTATTTGCATTTAAAGTAGATTAAGTGCAAAAACTTGGAACAGAATGTAGGAGTCTTGATATGCACAACACAAAGAGGAGCGTCGCAACATCCAAAACATCATTCTGATGCATGTTCATAAACCAATAATTAAAAAACATCGCAAGTGGAATGATAGATCGCAACCTGTGTGTATGACCTTCCATTTTCAAGGCAAAACAAAAGGAAAAAAGAAGGAAAAAAGAGGTCAGACCTCTTAGTGTGTGTGTGAATATAACCTAAATATTTTATATAACCAAAACACTGTAATAATTTTCAGAGCATCTCATGGTCAAATTGTGTCTACTGGCTCAAAAAGCTCCTTTGCTCGCTCCTATGTTTCCCACTCACCTGGCAAGCCTGGTACAACAGCTGGTGCTCAAACTTCTTGATCCCCAGGATCTGCTGGAACATCTCGTAGAGCTGGTCTTTGCTCAGGATGAGCTCGGAAGCGGCGCTGGCTGTCATGCGCTGCTGCGCCTTTCGTGGGTCCTCGTCTCCCCGGTAGATGGTGTCAAACTTAGCCATCCAGGAACTCAGCACGGTCTCCTTGCTCAGACCATCAATCTCTGGCAGGCTCCGCACACGTTTCTCGATATGGCGTTTGAACACCTCGCGACAATCTAGAGCGGATAAACCTCCTGTTTGGACCATTTTAGCGACACGGTCGCTCTTCAGAAAAACCTGCAGGTCATACAGACAAGGGGAAGGCAACAAATAATTCAAGACATATTCAAAATTGGAGTGCTAGTAATCTATATGCTACCTAAACATTGACTTAATTCACTTTTAAATATCCAAATATATTTTATAATTATTGTTTTTAATATATTGATATAGTGTATATGTGTGTGTGTGTGTGTGTGTGTGTGTGTGTGTGTGTGTGTGTAGTTAAATATGCACATTTAAAGTTTATTGTCTTCAAAAAAAAAAAAAAAAAAAAAAAATATATATATATATATTTTTTTTTTTTTTTGTTAACAAATTTTGGCGACTCTGACTACCAAGTATGGTTCATGGCTCTAATGTAAGTAGGCTAAATAACTAAATACTCCTGGCGATTAAAAAAGGGAGGGGTCCATAGATATGTCCCATCAAAACTTCCTGTTTCTACAGGAAATATAATTAACATAAGAAAAAATGTTGCACTCGCCTAACCATTTCATTGGACCTTTAAAGGTGAGGTGGTGATAAAGTCAGGAAAACAATTTTCCCTTCAAAAAGTTTCTCTTGGGTGACTTTAAAACATTCACTGTGTTTTCAATCACTCCAATCTGCTAGAGAAAATTATGCCTCAGTGCTTTGCTTTAATATTCTATGCTGTGATAGATACAACATCATCTACTGTGAAATACTGCAGTAATATAACCAATGCCATTAAAGCCATGGAAAGCAATGGTAACTGTAAAATTTCACTGCTTTGAAATGATGGGATCAGTGTGGGTAAAAATGTTGCAGTGGGCTCTCTCTCTCTCTCGCTCTGAATTATTCAGAAGATATTTCCTAATTCAAACCAGAGTAAAGGGAGTCCAAACGAAATGGCTATTGAGTTCCAACTGCCTCCTCCTTTCCTATTCGCAATGTTTCAAATCCGGTTTATAGAGGTGAGAGTAAAACATGATTTATGTTTTTCTTAACAATTGGTGTGCTTGGCAGCTGCTTTTCTTCATTCCATTTAAAAGCCTTCTATCGTTCTCCATTCAAGAAGACAAATAGAGCTTTAAATTGCTGTCTGGTCCCAATCCAGACTGCAGTTTACAGTGAGCTTCTCTTTCTGTAGCCTGCTATGACACTGATTTGGAAATGAACAGTTCAGCAAACAGGCCCTGCAATGACTTTTCTAGTCGAAACATTCCAGAAACCTGAGTCTGATTTCAGAGGTTTCAGAAATTTTAGAGGAATATTACAAGCAGTTCACAATTTGCCCATTTCATAACTAATTGTCTGTTAAAGCTGG
Organism: Squalius cephalus; assembly: GCF_949319135.1. Lineage (NCBI taxonomy): Eukaryota > Metazoa > Chordata > Actinopteri > Cypriniformes > Leuciscidae > Squalius > Squalius cephalus. The sequence continues at coordinate 9,970,168 of NC_137131.1, forward strand.
GACTTGTTAGCACTGTAGAAAACATTACAGATGTGCTACACATATATATTTATTTATTGTACTATATATGTACTGTATAAACATTTCTCAGTTAGCACTCATAAACACTCTTGAAATAGTCTTGAAATTGCTTCTGGCTACATGAAATAATTATTTACAACTATGACAATTAAACACAAAGCATTTGTATTAACGATTTCATATGCGAGGCAGTCTAAAGTGTTCTAATAGCCACTTTCAGTCATATTGCTCAAGTAATTAGCATGCACAGAAGCCCAAACCGCAGCAACAGGATGTAGTAATGTAGTGACCTTACCACAATACTTGAATCCATTAGAATAGCAATCTCTTCACAGAGCACGTGTAAACACTTGTATTTGAGATGTGTTTTAGCTAAGGAGAGCCCTGAAGGGCTGTTTAGGCGCTCTCATCTCCGTGATAATTCACTTACGAAGGCATGTGATCATCTAAATGTTTTGACTAATCTGTAGTGTGGCAACTACAACTGGCTATGCAACATTTCAAGACACACAGTTCAATAACCAAGGGGCGGGATCATGATATCATTGTTGTTTGCCATCATTAGCCCCGAGCTAATCGCCTTAAGGAGAGGTTAACATGCCACGACCTCACACGGACAGAGACACCAAACTCATTTTCATTCATTCAGCGCACTATTCTATAGAGGACAATTTGGCAAATTAACAGGAAAAATGTTAATAGCAAAGCACTTATTGCTAACAGATTTACTAGCAGCTTGTTTCAGCGTTTTTTAACCCTTTTTTGGCGTTAAAAAACTACCGTCAGGATTTATTAAAGACTTGCAGTGAAAAGTTTGCGTTGAAAAGGCGTGAAATGATCCAGCTGTATCTGTTTTCTTTCATTTGTGTGTCATCAGTAGATCAAGCGCAAAACTTTTTCACTCCCATCTGCTTTTTTGGAACTGCGTTCTCTCGCTAATTTGCCCTGTTTAGTAAATCTGGCCCTTAATGTCTTAATACTTCACCTAATGTCAAATACTTTCAATGTTTTCAAGTTTTTTTGGGAAGCAAGCATAAAATAGCACTATTACCTGTCAAATATCACTGAAATATGTGTTGTTGGGAATGCACACTTGTCTTTGTGATTGCAGGCTATGGTAGGCACTAAAAGGCACTAATATATTTTTTTAGGTGCTCAAAAACATATTGTTATAATCAATGTTGAAAACAGTTCAACATTTAAATATCTCAAAAAGCTCAGTATTTTTGTGGAACGGATCATTTTTTAATGAATATAAAAGTTCAAAAGAACAGCATTTATTTTACAATGGAAATCTTACAACAGCATAAATGTCTGTAACTGTCACTTATAAATGTAATGCATCCTTGCTAAATAAAGCATTATTTACTTACTGAATCTTACTGACCTCAAACTTTTGAACAGTAGCGTATAAATCATTATAATATAGAAGAAGATGAATATCAGCAACATAACATACTATAACATAACATAAAATAACATCTCTAATTAAAAAAAAGTCTGATATGTTCTCAAACCAGTTTGAGGCTGGTTTAAATGTTTAAGGGTAGATGTTAAAAAAAAAATGTAAACCAATCATTTTGGTTAAGCAACCAATAATGTCATGGGTGATTACTTGAGCAAGACAAGGATCAATTTCATTCTGCTGTTGCAATGATAATTCACCTCAAAATAGCTCTGGACAGCGTTGATGAAGGCCTCATCTGCCACAATCTGTGTGTCTCCTTTGAGAAAAGACTCAAAGCGGTCCTTAGTGGTCTGCAGCTGCTGCTTGGTGATCTACAAGGAGAAATGAAAGAAAAAAAAGTCAAAATTCAGATAATTTGTGAAAACGCAGAAATATTTCACAAGACCAATGCATTTATCTGTTATTATTATAGATAATACAACATTATAAATGAGATCTTTTTAATCAGTGACTTGATCTTTAATAGGTTTCCGTTAAATCTGTTATCAGATTTTTGCACATTCAAATATGGATCCAGATCTATAGCGGTTCAAGACTAAAGTAAATGATGTGCTGCCGCAAAAGGGTTAGAGATTTTTCAGAAACAAATGACAAAGGACAGTGGGTTTCTTTTTATTAGCAAGAGACATTTAATACATCCTTGTTTTTACCAAAACACTCCCACAAGTAGTCTCTTCTCAAGTCTACACTTAAAAATACTCTTTCTGCTTTAAAAAAAAAAACACCCACCTTCAAACTCAAAAACACACATTCTCTCTATTCTCACAGCCAGATATCTCTAGCTACATCTTTCTCACACTAGTTCTCTCACTTGCACGCTCTAATTTTAACTTTCCCTCGCAGAAATTGTGTACTTAAGTCCTTCGTATTTTTTAAATATGTTGATTTTTCATGCATAATACATCTTGTATTTCACTGAACGCCTCTTCAACTTCCTCTCTGTCTCTCTCTCTCTCTCTCTCTCTCTCCCGATGTGATTCATCACTCTGCCTGAATGTCATCAGGGCACAAGATGACAGAGTGACGAACGAGTAAGCAACAGAATGAGAGAAGTGTTGTGAAGGAGAAAAAGAGCAGGCCAAACAGTATCCTCCTCCTCCTCCTCATCATATAAAGCAGAAGCGCAAAGCTCTGAGAGTTACAGTGCCACTGTGTTTTATGGCAGTGGTTATAAACCGGTTTTGCTTCAGGACCCAGATTTTACAATAGATATAATGTGGTACCCCAACACAATGAAATTTTTATTATTATGAATTATTATTATTAAAAGCAAACCAAAAAAATAAATAAAGAAAAAAGCTCACTCAAAAATGAAAATTCTATAAAGTTTGATTTAACATATAATTTTACACATTTTAGAATTATATTATTTATTTTTAGGGGTAGCTTGAGAAATCACTACGAACTTATATATTTTAGAAATAGATTATATTATATTATTACATATACTGAAAGAGCTGTTTAAAAGGGTTAAACAAAAGAGGCTTTCAAAAAAACTTGGCTGCCTAAATAGTAGAAATATGAAAGAAAATTTGAAATCAGTGCTACCTGACTAGAGAAAACAGAGAAAAAAGGCTGTTGTCTTCCCTTTTGCCAAATACCCAAACACCCATAATGCACTGGGCATGTTGCCGTCCAAGGCCACTCCCACCAGTCTGCTATGGATTCGCTTCACCAGAGTCAAATACTGCCTTGTTTTTGTAGGAAATACTTCTTATCAAACTTTTTTGTCATAATGATGTCGTCTAGTGAGTTTCCAGTGAAGGACGCTGCAACGGAAAATCTGAAAAACCTCTGTATTTGTAGTCAACATTTCAAACTGGATGACCCCGAACACAGTGTTTTAGGCCAAATGGACGGGGAAAACTGAAAGAAACGGCTGTTTTCACGAAAGCCTTGGAGCTGTCAAAAGGGAGCTGTTTAAAAAAAAAAAAAAAAAAAATGTCCAACATTACCATGAAGTGCCCAACCAGATGCAAAATTGTGACATGACAGGTTAAATAGGAAAATGTCAATACTGTAAACGTACAAACAGCAAAGTGTGATTTATCAACCTAACACATGGAGCAAACATTGGGCCAAATATTATATTAGGCTGCTGAATATGAGAAGGGAACAGCCATTAAGTGCATTAACACTTAATGGCTGTAATGTAATGTCAGTGCAATTAACAACAGAGGCAATAACTAACAGCACAAACGCATTGTGGTCGCACAAACCATCCTTGTTAAACCATTATTTAATCTAGCCTGGGTCGTGTTTTCTTTTCATTTGGACACACTACATTTGACATCAACATTTAAGTATTTTTCCCCTTGCTTTTTAAGGGTTGATCTATTGAAAAGTTTTAAAAGACCATTGTATAAGGTTAGATTAATTTTATTAGTTGCATTTAGTACTGCTTATCCATGTCCTCAGAGCAGGTTCACTACTTGAAAACCACTATTTTATTGTAAAGTGCTGCATACTAGCACATGTACTGTGAAACTGCTCTCTGGAATCCTTGATTCTGATTGGTCGATCATCCTGTGGTCAAACATTTTCATATAATGTAAGGAACATATTCTCTGGTAACTTTTGTTCTACACAGCTAAGCTAGTTTCATGTCTCTCGTATCCCTCCACTCTTTCTCCCCACACAATAAAATAAACTCAAATCAATATTTCATGACTTTTTATTTATTCATTTGGTAAGTACCAGTGTAATAAGCAGAAGAGTTTTCAGTGAGCCAGTCATTATCGCAAAATATAATCTCCCTCCTCCTAATGACTTTGTCAGAGTATAATTTGAAAAAATGACTGGCTGACTGTACATTATCCCAAACATATACTATATTATTAGATATATTGTAGAGTACAATTATACAATGACATGCATTATTGTATTCCTTTTTTCTATCTTACATCCCTGTTTTCATCACATCACTGAAACATTCAAAACCTCGAATTGTGCTCTATTGCGCTGTCATGCATATGGTGGCTTGCTAATGCTAAGCATACCAAAAAAAAAAAAAAGTTTAGCAAGATGTTATGTTGCCGTTCATCTTGAAAACACCAGTGTGACAAAATCTAAAGGAAACAGGGTTTTCTGTGAGCAAGTGTGTAGGAGGAAGGTGGAAAAGTACAAAGTAGCATGTGCCTGTGAGGCATCACAGCACCATCTGTGTTCATCTCTCTGCTACTGTCCTCTCTACTTCACACACACATGGCAGTTGACTTTATCTGCCTTCTGAACTGTCTGTATCCGAGAATACTATAACCCTGAGGAAAAGCTTGCAGCCCTCAATATATCCGAGTGTGCTTTACTCTTTCTTATTTCCAGAATGGTTTTTATGAAGGCCGTGTACGGGCATACAGGAGGTGATGTATGTTAACACTCTAACTTGACAACTCTAGGCCAGGTAAACCCAACATTATGGGGACAAAATGCCCCACAAAGATGGCAATATCCAAAATCATTGTCCTTGAGGGGACATTTTTTGGTCCCCATGAGGAAAACAGCTTATAAGTTGAATTGTTTTTTCCTCCCATCGCATATTTTTTTTCCATCATCATGTAACTTTAGTGTCTCCGTGCTACTAAATGTAAATCTGAAATAAAAATTAAAGCAATTCAGAAATATTTTAATAAAAAAAAGTCTAATAAAAATGCCAAAAGGACATAACAAAATTACTAAAACTTAAAGGCACAGTAGGATTTTTGGATTAAAATATCTAAAAAAAAAAAAAAAAAAAAAAAAAAAAAAAAACACTAAAACATTGTTACTGTATTTTGTTAACTCATGTACTTGCATTATATTGCTTACATATACACAATATTTTTATCCAGAGACTATATATTAAATCATTGTTATATAGTTCAAATAGTTCAAAACTGTTAGTCTTCTTGTCTTAGTGTGCTTTCACCATAGGGCTTTCACACCTGCCTCATTTAGTTCGGTTGAATCGCACTAGAGTTCGTTTTCCCCATTGGTGCGGTTCGTTTGGGCAGGTGTGAATGCGGCAATCACACTCGGGTGCGCACCAAAAGTGGACCAAACAAGCGTACCGAGACCTCCTCCTCGCTTTAAAACGAACTCTGGACCGGTTCGTTTGTGGTGAGAACGTGATCCGACCTCGAACAGAACCAACTGCCAAAGAACTGGACTTTTTGGACTAAACCAGTTGCCGTAGTCAAGGACAATGATTTTGGATATTGCCATCTTTGTGGGGCATTTTGTCCCCATAATGTTGGGTTTACCATTAAACTAAAATGAAAATGTAAACTGAAAATATTTAATATTTAAATGAACAAATACTACAATTGTATATAAATTATACTAAAATAGCAATTGTGTTTTTGTGTTTAAAGGTGTAACAGTACAGATTATCACCTTTTTTTAAAATATATATAATTGCATTAGTCTGTACAAAGCACCCCTATAGTTCTCATAACAGAGTAGCCAATATCCATCAGTACTTTAATGGTACATCCACCCCCATCCTCCCAAGTAGAAGTCCTATAGATTCCCTATGGATCCCTCTTATCATGATTACCCTGTAACAGCATGATTCATTTACAAACTCAGTCAAACGCACTATTTTAACCTCTAAATGTCACTACCAGGGGAGAATGCAAGTTCATTTGAAGTAATGCTGCCCTACAAACAAGCACAGCAAACCTGGATCTCTTAAATATATATATATATATTGCAATTTAAAATCACAATCACAATTTTTTTTTTATCAGAATCAATTTTTTCCAAATTGTAGAACATTGCTGCCATGTCCAATTAATATAAGAATGTTCCTCCTCTGCAACCTACAGGCAAAAACCAATATATTTAGCCCTAACTTCCTGTTTCAATAGGAAATATGTCAACACAGGATGAAAAACTGCACTAGTCAAGTGATTTCTCCAATGAGCAATTCGACAGAATCACTTAACAAGACTTAAAAGATGGTTCATCTGCCTTGAACATTGTTGACTTACTGTCTTTTTCAGCTTCACATAATCAGACTAGAGACACTCTTTCTTTGGAAATACTATCAACAGTGCTTTTTACTTCAACCTCTCCTGATGAATCCATTCTCCTGCAATAACGTTATCATTTCAGCAGCCACATCTTATTTATAGAGTCATTTACATTTCATCCGTGTGAAAACAAAAGTGTTCCTTTTCTTTTGTGTGAATGAAGAAACAGCTTTCAGTGTGTGCGTGTGCACACTCAGCAGCAGACTGCAGAGTCTTTAGTAATTATGATAATTGCATGAGTGCAGCAGCTTTAGCTGTGGGCCAGAGATGATGCATGAGAAAAAGATAGGAAATGTGGACGAGTGATTTCAATGTTAGTCCACAGAGGGGGAAGTATCACGTTTGCATCCAATCTTAATTGTGCATCTTAATTATTTTCGTAAAAAAAAAGAAAATAAAGTTCAATTAAACCTAATTTAATTTTAAGCTATCTCAATGTAAATTTGTTTTTGGATTTGGGCTTTCAATTTCTTACATTCAAGCCTGGCACCAAAAAAAAGGTGTAGATGAAAAAAAAAAAAGTGTTACTTAACTGAATAGGGGAGAGAAAATGAAGGTGTTTGTCAAATTTACACCCAGACAACTAAATGAAATGGAACAAGAGGCTAAATTTAAAATGGAACACACTTCCCACCTGCTTTCAAAGTTTGTATGAGACAAAAGACACAAAATAAATTATATTAATGCATTTTGATTTTGCTGAGCTATTGTGCACTAAATTCAAGAATTAAAAAAAAAAAGTAAACATTTTTGGAAGAGGTATTTTATGCACACCAAGGCTGCATTTATTTGATTAAAAAAATACAGTAAAATCAATAATATTATAAAACATTATTACAATTTCAAATAATGTTTTCTATTTTAATATAATTTAAACCGTCTACAGTGGCACATGATCCTTCAGAAATCATTATAAAATGCTGATTCAGCGCTCAATAATTATTTCTTATTATTATCTACATTGAAAACAGTTGTGCTGCTTAACATTTTTGTAAAACCATGATACATTTTTTTAGAACTCTTTGATAAATGAATAGTTTAAAAGAAAAGTATTTATTTAATAAAGACTTTTTTTGTAACGGTGTAGAAGTCTGTAATTTCTGATCAATTTAATGCATCATCGCTGAATAAAATAATATTTTTTTAATTATTTTTTAAATCTTACTGACTTCAAACTTTTGAACAGTATTCTAAGGGACTAGAAAGATAACATGCTATTTCCATGTTTGGTTACACTGTCCTGTTGTAGAGACAAAGTATTAAATTATATTAATTATATTTTATTATATAAATCCTACTTAATAAAGAGTAATTTATGTGCTGCTTTGGGAGGCAGGCATTACCACAATGCAAACACTAAGTATAAGCACTATGTAACATGAATAAGTAACAGTCATTTTCATTTTTATAGTCTGGCAAATTATTTGAAATATCACTTTAATATAATATTAAATGAAAATATTCAATTTGATGACATAAGACATATTTGTATTATACAATCACACATGTATTATATAAGATGAAATACTGAATGAATGAGATAGTGTGGTTAAGATAATGCATACTCATTTAGTTGTATGATGATGCTATTTGTATTATGTGCCATTGAGAATATCCAGACATCAAATACCAAAAGAGTCATGTACTTTCATAATGCTTGCTGTACAGTGAACAAATGAAAGAAAACAAAACACGCAGCACTGCAGTAATACAAACACATATAGCGTAAACTAATATGAACACTCTGAATACAGGGTTCAATCGTTAAAGCAAAATCAGCATTGCAAAACTGCCCTAACCAATCATTACCCAGCAGCTTCATCGGACTCAATGGAACTCAGGGATACTGATCTGCCAATGGGGAACACAATGTTCTGCATTGTCCTGGAGCCCGCAACTCTTTTCCTCCACTCCCCTCCCTGCGTCCCTTCATGCCATTTTCTATGTTTAGCATGATGCTCGGAGCGCAGAAGGGCTATGGACCCACAAGGCCAGTGCTGAAGATAGCAGCTGGTTAGTTTTGGTGTCTCTGAGCCACAAGGCAGAGACCGGCACTCTACTGCGCAGTCCCCAGTAGCACATTACATAGAAAATGAACGAATAACCGTGCAAACCAGCATTTTGCACCTCATCAGTGCTGTTTGAAAGGCATGCTAATATCTCCGTTTTGGATTCCATTTGAATTCGTGTCCTAAAGCATAACTGAACTTCCCATCAACTCTGCTTAAGATGATTGAGTCAAGCAAGCATTATTAAAGTAAGAGGATGATGAGGACAAGGAAGAAAAATCCAAACAGCAGGTATTCAGAAAAATAGCACGCTTGTGAGTTTAACACCGCATTTATATACCAGTTCAATAAACGTTGAAAGTTAACATTTTAGACACAATATTTCCAGTTAATTGGTCTGGTTTTGCTCTGACAACGGACATATTTCCAAACATAGTCACAGCGTTATCACGGCGGTGTGTTTTCTTCCTAAATAAATCAGTGTTTTGAATCAGTTGAGCGAATGATTCATGACTCATTCTAAAAACAGCGCTTTGAATGAATGTAAATATGGAGAAATTAGCCATTGCTTTTAAATTTTGAAGACAGATGTTCAGCAATATCTAAGGATCATATCTAATAAATAAAAAAAGGCTGTAGGCCTAATATGTGTTATGTAAACATTTTAATGCTTTTGAATATAACCTTTATATAATAATAGTATATATAATGTTGCATTACTGTCAGAAAGTCTTGCTAAAACAATTTAAAAAATTACAGAAAAAAAGAATGCAGAATCTGTTTATAGTGTAACTGTTGTACAAAAGCAAAAATGACTTTCATGAGCAGCTGTGCTGGCATTCAGTACAACCGCTCTTTTGCTGCCTTGCAAACACTGTTGTAAAACATTCCTTTGAAACAACCTCAAGCATATACAGAATTCTAGAATAAACATAAAGCCTTAAAGCAAGAGAAGCTCATCTCAGAGCAGTAGTGTTAGAGGAAATGCGAACGGAATACTTTGCATTTGCTTACACAAAACTTTACAAAATGCCTTCTTAAAATATGTTCAATTAAATCGCCGGACCTTGACTAGTGTGTGTGTGTGTGCACTTTGTCTTACTAACATTCTATCAGCATATTGACGGCACAATAAGACTATGCGTTGTAGGATTTGGGTGTTGGTGAAGTATCTATCGGCAGAACAGAATATATCGCTTCAATGGATTGTGAAACCGTAGCATTTTAATCACAAGAGCCCACAGCCAGCTTTTTTCTTTGTGCACGAGAGAAGAAAAAGACATGTTCAGAGTGAGTAAGGGAGTAAAGTGGGGGAAATGATGGGAAAAGTAAAAAGTCTCATGCGATGGAAAGACAGAGAGTGCCTTTAGAAGGTTTTTGGTGCTTCTGTGTGAGCTGAGAGGTATCTAAGTAGTGTGTGTGACAGAAAAAAGCTACAGCGTGCTCAGTATTAGAGTTAATGGGTGTGTGTGTGTGTCTGTCTCAGAGAGAGCTAACGTGTGTGTGGGTGAAAGCACTGAAACTCCACTAATCCAGCTAAAAATAAGAACTTGTGCCATGTGACACACAGCCTCTGTAAGATGGCTTCCTCCTGTGAAGAATTAATGCTACTCTGACAGAAAAGATGCAGTCAGATCAGACAAACTATGACAAAAACGACACGCATGTTCCTCTTCAGCTAAATGGATTTTGAATGTAACAATTTAAAATGATTTTAAATGTATTTAAAAAACATTAGTAATTTTAAGTATTTGTGCGTAAAGTGCCGTTGTAGAATACACATTTTCATATGTTTGAATAGTCAATGAAACACTTCATTTATGTATTGACATTTAGGGTCTGATGTACAAATCTTTACAAATCCTTTTAGGTTCAAAGAATACTGAATGACTGCAATTAATAACTTGATTTATTGTATTTAATAAATGACATTTGTAAAATATGTTCAGTGACAATGAATTTTCCTAATTTGACATTATAATTTGCACTTTGTTCTTTGAGAGATTTTTAAAAAAAAAAATCAATTTTAGTCACTGTATACTATATTGTGACTAAAATTATTGTCACAGTGCATTTATCCGTTACATTTCTTTTATGGTTAGAGGTTTAGAGGTACAGGTGTTATTAGGGGATCAAAAATATTTCTATAATAATCAAATGTGCCTTGTAAATATATTTAGAATATCAGTATAAAGGTTTTGTACATTTCTAAAACAGTGTGCATGTACATATATTGGTATTCAATGTCGCCAATATGTCCATATTGTGCTTTTTATCAGATATCCAAAAATATTGAACACTTTATATATTACTGATGTAAGAATAACATGAGGCTGAACATGTCAGGATATGAATCCAGGTCATATTTGCATGCAAAACAATAGCTATGCTCTTATAATCTTAATTTGGTAAAAAGTGTTCCACCACCCCTTAAAAATTATGGGATGAAAGGGGGTTAGAGGGAGCTTTCATGCTTAAATGTAATAGATGCTCTCTTCACGCGCTCAATGTCGAAATAGAGACCTTGAGAAAAACAGAAGGTCATGCCGGTCTGCCAGGAAATAGAGGGAGAGGGAGAGATAGGGGGTGAAAGGAAGGAGTGCTAGTGCTGTAATGGATTATAGGATATGGAAAAAGCTGTATGGGAGGGAGGGAGAGAGAGAGAGTGTGTGTGTTCTAGTTCACAAGGGGGAGAGTGGGTGTGTGGCAGCGATGGCATGAGAAAAATCTTTCACAAGCTTTAGAATAAGGGTTCAGGCAGCTCTCCTAGAGCGACACGGCTGTAGTGCCACAACAACTAGTAGCTACTGCTGTTCATCACACTACATTGTGTGACACAATCTTCCTCCTCCACTCTGGCTAATACTACTTCCTTTCATCCTACTCTCCATGCCTCTAGGCGGAAAAACCTCAAGGCTAGTGATGGACATAAATATTGGCCAGACTGTTTTGAGATTATCAGCATCAGACAGCCAATAACTGTTCCCACTTGACTAATGAACTCTCCTGTGTCAGTTGTGTCCAAAATCTAGAAACATCCTTTAAGATTAATAATAATTTTTTTTAAAAATCGTTTTTTCTTTACATTTTTTAAATGTTAATTAAAATACAAATATAAAATTTTATTTAAAAGGTAGCACATTCGCAGATTGCTAAACATCCTAAAATTAATTTAAACGCTATACAATATGGTGAACACAACGTTTAGTTGCCTTGTTATTTTGTGATGTTCTGCTTTTCAGCTCTGGGTAAAAATGTGGGCTTTTGGTTGGGCATTAAAGCAGAATAAAACCATCAAAATTCAATATATTCCTTTGTGCGCCAAATCAAGGTTTATTTTTGGTTTGCTTCTGCACTAGAGAGGGTTGTTATTATTTCTCTCATTGTTAATTGAGCCATCTATCTTCAAAGTGCACAAATATGAGAAGCCAATTAGTGCTGAATAGCAACATAAATTACACATAAGTTTTGCCTCAAATTTATCACCATAGGCAGGACACTTTATTTCCATGAATATTAGAAGTCTCATTAGGAGCTTTATTAGGGCAGAAGTGAGTTACCCATAGTCCCTGAAATATGGTAAGTGTGAACGCACATTCATGATCTTCTTAAGCATGTAAAACAACCACATAATTAATATACTTCCAACAATTTTTACAAATTAGGTATCATCTTCATTACCCAAAATACAGTTTTTGCCCGTTGCTTGAACACTATAGACCCATGCTTAGACTAAAGTAACACAACTTGAAGCTTTTGTTACCATACCTCAAACACATGTACCCATACCTTAAACAAAAGCGCTGCTTTGCACTCTAGTTGCAATTCTGCAACACACTTACTCCTTTATGCAACACACTTGGTCCTGCATACTACACTCTATTTCATACATAAGACACTTCGTTCAAAAATGAAATCTCAGGGTGCCATTTGGAAAACACATGTATCCAAAATACAAAACACATCGGGTAATTGCAACCACTCAAATACACACATGAAGACACTTACTTGCAAAACTGAACACCAATCAGCCAGCTACAAAAAGCCCTCAGTTTAACCATTTCAAGAACTTTGCAAGCATGGATAGAGGGAGAGCAAGAGGAAGAGGAAGATGTGGAGGATGAGGAGGACGAGGAAGATGTGGAGGATGAGGAGGACAAGGATGATGAGGAGGATGAGAAGGACGAGGAGGATGAGGAGGACGTGGAGGACGAAGAGGACAAGGTCAAGGTCGAAGAGGCCATGCACCCACCCCTATTTCTGATGATATAAGAGCAACTTTGGTGGACCATGTCATCAACCATGGCCTGACTATGAGGCTGGGCAGAGAGTCCACCCACATCTAAGCCGCTTCACAGTGGCATCTGTAAGAACATTCTGACTAGAAAACAGGTATGTCTTCACCTCTCTACCTTCTACTCTACTCAGATGGTATTTACAGCACTGTACTACAGTATATCACATTACCACATCATGTAAAACAACAGGGTATTGCAGGGTGCTAATGCTCCTTTTGCAGCCAAAGTGGTAGTTTTTGTGAAACATACCATGATTACTTATATTGAGATGTTTCAGTACAGTGGATGATACAGTATATACAGTAAAGTACTGTAAGAAAAAGAAGCAAACCGAGGACAATTTGTGGTTGTATTTCTCTAGAATGACTAGAAGACCTTCTGGGGGAGGACGCCAACGCCTGTTCACACAACAGCAGGAACTTGCCGTTGTGGACCTAGTGAGGGCAGACAATGCCATCCGTCTCCACCAGCTACGACAGAAAATATTTGCAGACAGGCAAGTGTTCAACAACATAAACCATGTGAGCATCACCACCATCAGACGCATCTTGGGACAACACAACATCACCATGAAGCAGCTCTACAGGGTCCCATTTGAGAGGAACAGTGTCAGGGTCAAAGGACTTCGAGTTGAATATGTACGGGTAAGTGTAACTGTCCTTTACATTTACAATACAGTATTGGTGAAATCCAGTAGCAGCTGAATATGTACCATATCAGCACCACATGGATCCATTTGGAGAGCTACACGGGTACCTGTGTGATGGGGTGAGGGTTCTGTATGTGTACTGTAGTACAGTAATATGTTTTTTTTTTTGTTACAGAGAATCTTGGCCATGGATGGAGCTGCACAGCCTCATGAATTCATTTTCATTGATGAAGCTGAATTCGACCTGAGCAAAACAAGACGACGGGGTCGTAATGTAATTGGCCAAAGGGCAATTGTGGACAAATTTATTTTTTGCACAATTTTTGGTTGTTTGAAAATGTGCCTCCTGAAAATATTCCTTCTGAATAAACAGTGAAAATCAAAGACTGCAGTGTTTTATATAAAGTAGACTAGTGTGTTCCCCCTGATCTGAAAGTGTATGCATATGATGCAAGTATGTGTCATTTTGTCATCAGAGTTACATTTTGACAAATGAATGTTAGGTTTTGATAGCAGAGTTTCAATTTGACACAGATGTGAATGGTATATTTCCCAGTGTTGTGTCATGTTTACTTGTGTGTAGAGTTTTGGCACAATGAGCGAAGTTTTGCAAAATGTGTTCAAGCAACGGGCAAAAACTGTAAAGCCAAACTCACATCAACAAAACATCACCTCTCCCTAATTCTGTCTGATCTCTGTTATATAAATGCACTTTATGGTATCCTTGGGTCTCTTATTCTGTTCTTAATCATTACAGAAAAGTGCTCAAATAGCTTGAGCAGATGTCCCTCAACTCAGCGTCTTTCTCAGACTTCTCTCGAAGCAACACTTATTTAAAAAGCCATGAAGAATATGTATACAAATACAGACTTCCACACATATTGCAATGCCCCTAAATATATGATCAAAAAAAATCAACCCTTTTTCAGCAAAAGCAAACATTTTCAAACACACACTGCTCTGGCTCTTTAGGAATGCAATAAATACACAGTCCCAAAAGTCCAAACACAGCCTTCAGAATGAGCTTTGATTAATGAATATGGATGCATAAAATGTTCTGTTGTCCACATTCACACTGCACTGAAATGACTTTAACAGTAAAGTCCATGAAATGTCATGTATTATTAAAATGATATATATATGTGTGTGTGTGTGTGTGTGTGTGTGTGTGTGTGTGTGTGTGTGTGTGTGTGTGTGTGTGTGTGTGTGTGTGTGTGTGTGTGTGTGTGTGTGTGTGTGTGTGTGTCCATTTATCAATATATTGATGAATCAATATTACATTTATCAGAATTTTTTATTTTCAAGAGTGCTAGGCTAAATTTACTCTCTGGGTCATAAGTTAATTAAAGCAGCACTAAAAATAGCCACCATTTATTCCACTAATTAATAATTCACACTCAAATGTGTATGACCTGCTAAAAGAGGTTTAAGAACCTTTCAGCTGGATGTTATTACTTCTGACAAAATGAATCTGCCAGTCTCTCACGTTCTCTTCCTCTCCTCACCTGTCCTTTTCTCTCAGTGTGCTTAATGAACCGATAAAATTCATCCCTCTCACCCTGTTATATTAATAAGGTAATTTCAGAATCTCCAAATCTCATCAGAGGAGATCCAGCTCTGGCCTTTCAATCAAACATCCTCTTATCTCCACAGTAACCTCTCATAACTAACTCCTTCTCCATCCAGCTGCCATAACCGCTGCCGTCTCTCTGGCTCTAATCTGCCGTCTGACCTCCACTCTCTTTCTATTAGTGTCGCTGTCATTGTTGTGTCCTCAACCTGTTCCCTTCACTACAGACCCTTATGTCTCTCCTCAACCCTTAATATTCCCCTTTGGAATTAAACATTCATTTCTATGCTTTCCGTATTGTTTTAAATGTTTTTTTTTATTATTATTATTTTAAATAAAAACATATATTTTTCCTTAAGTATTAGAATCCCTGTAAACAACCAGCAAACATCAATAGTCCAGTTTCATGTATTATTATCCGTTCGCATCATTTTTAAAAAAAATGAATGTGTACTCATAATATTAAATGAAAATAACTTCCCTTCCCTCTTGCAGCGACATCTGTTCTCTGATGATGTATTTACTGGCGCGAGGGCGGAGCAACCTGTCACTCATATGAGATCACAGCAATAGCAAACCACAATGATCCAATCAATTCCCGATGGACAAAATCAAGTCCCGCCCTACATTTTTTCTAGGCTTAAATAATTCAAATAATAGGCTTAGTAAAATTTTTCAGATAAGTCACAATAGGCAAGTCGAACTTGTTTTGAATGGATTTTTATGGACAAAATGATCACACCTGTGAATTAAATAATAAAAGAAACTACTGGCTGAGGTCAAATTGCTTTCTGAGTCAATCTGAAGACATTGAGGCTGCCTGTCAGTCATTCTGAGTCCTGCTCCATCTCGAATGAATCTTTGAGGGTGTGGTTTAGGAACGACGGGGACGTGTCTGTTCAACAATTGGCCATCTTTAACAGCAAAAGCCTCGTTTCAAGCATTTTGGCAAAATAAATGTGCTTACATAACTGTTCTATAAATGTCAGTTGTCAGTGATTTGACATACACAGAAACCAAAATAGCAAATATAATGTGGATCCATTAATCTCTCCCATTCTCACTGACCTGCTTTAAATGAAATTCCTCATAAAATCACAACCCACACTGCATTACTGATGTTACAGACTGTGTCATGTGTGCAACATTTGCCTGGAATCACTTGAATTATAATTTATAGTAATATATGTATTTGGGCTTATTGATGCAAATGCAGTTTTGTTTTTCATTTCAAAGCCCATCACAGACAAGACCAAAAGGGATTGGTTGTTGTTGTTGTTTTTTGAGTGATTTGTATGTTTTTCTTCCCTCATATTTTTCAGTTTTCACTGCTCTACAAATTTGATTTATGGTTGATTTATGAAAGTTGGATCCTTACTTCATCTTATGCTTTAGTCAGTAAACTGTAAGAGATTTTCTTAAATATGTCCTTGCAATGAAAATCCTCATGAACTTAAAATGGACAAGTAATTTGATTTATTAATACATTTTATTTTATTAATAATTAGACATTTGTCTATCCTTTCTATCTTGATTTTTCTCTTTCCAGTCTTTTGCCTGTCTTTCAACATGTGCGTGTGGGATTGCGGCAGAGGTTTTATACACACGCACACAATACATGCTGGTAGTGTCGCTCCGTAAAAGACCTCAATTGGAAATCAGTGGAGAATGAAACTGAATTTGTGAGCCTGGCAACTCGATACAGGCATGGTAACTTCATCCATCACACAAAGCTGCTCTGATTTGCCTTCCTGTCTGAACAAGAATAAAATCATGTGGCCAGCAGGCCAAACCAGTGGGGCTCTCAGACCATATAGAGAAGGCCTGTAGGGTCATTCTCATTGGGTTTGATTGTGCTAAATACTCTGAAACACAGAGTTTGATTGAGTTCATTCCCCATTCACCCATCTTTCATGTGCTTGCCTCTTGTAATAAAGGGAAAAATCTTTCACTATCTCCTTTTGCAAGCCCTACAGCAATGCAGACATTTAACTGGTTTGTAAAGCCTTTTAAATGGGACAGGCATTATTTCTCCTAGATAGGCACATTTTAGTGTGTGAACATCAGACAAGACTCAAGGTGATGCATCTCATTTGAGACCGGCAGTTCAGTATATTTCCATCAATTTATAACCTAACAATACATTTTTCACATTTATGCACGGATATGTTTCCTTGCAATGCAACAGCAGACCCACTGCACATCTAAACAGGGCCATTGGTTTTAGATTGCAAATAGGCATCCACTAAAGGCTTGTACATAGATAAAAGCCTAGCTGTGAGTGACAGTACAACACCGCAGTCCCTCTATGCTGTTTTTCACAAGGTCAAAAGCCTTTACAAAGGTGTGACTGTGCAATACAAACAATAGTCAAGCTAAACCTGTCAACATGTGATATCACATGCAAATGTACACGCCAACGGATGACCATGTAAATGTGCAACCTCAAGACCGATGTGAATCTCTTAATCTGAGCATAAAAGCCTTATCCTGACTCAATTTAGGGTTGTATAATAAAGCAATGTATAATAAATCTAATAAAGCAGCTGTTACATATTTATATATTTAAATCAAATATTTAGATACTGCAAAACTATATTGCAAATATTTTATTAAACTATTTTATTCTAGAAAATACTTTCAAAGACATCTTCTCCAAACTTAATAATGCTTTGTGCTTTAATATACCAGTTATGTAAACAAGACATTAATACTATTCCACTTAAAATTCCATTTTAGACACAACACTGGCAGTTACTTTGTTTATTTTTGCTCCGCCAACAAAAAGTTATGAACAAAGCCACAGTAAAATTACCATTGCGTAATTCCTGCGTGTTTGTGAACAACTGAATGACTCACTCGTACTTGGCTGGTTCCTAAATGAATCACAAATTCAAATAACTCCTTATAACTATCACTTGTCGCCACCTACTGGTGTAACTATATAACTTGCAGAAATAGTCGCTGAAAAAAAAAAAAGAACGAAATACAAGAACCAGAACTAACTTTGTTATATATAATAAATTTAATTATTCATATTTATTATATTTTATTTATAGATATGTTTATAAGATTTTTACTTTATATGTTAGTTGAAATTAGTATAGGCCTATTGAAATTTGATACAGATTCCAACCTTAATGTCTTTTAAAAGCGGATCCTATTACGCAAACATGTAATTGCGACCTAAAAAAGCAGGTAATTAGGTAAAACACAGAAGAAGATAAAGATGAAAATAAAGCTAAAGGAGAAAAGGGCAGGAAAGAAGACCTCATCAGCAGATAAATTCATCTGAAATGACACAAAGATGAGCTTAGCCAGCTAAGTAAAAGACAACGAGCCCTTGAAAGCTGTCACCATCAGTATTACTCTGCGAGGAGTGATACCTCAGCGGGATGTACACGCTGTATGTACTGATCTGATGAAAATCTTAATGTTTCAGTTTATAGGTGCAACAAAAAGCTAGAGGGTTTGGGAGTCTGTAAGAGCCTCTACATCCTGATGATGTGTCCTTGTTATGAGACCACCTTATCTGCTGAAACGGGTGGACATCAACCATCTATCAGTGATGAAATCAAAGACGGGAAGGATACAGATAATTGAAATTCTATCCTCCCCCAAGGCCCATGAACAAAACTGCTGAGAGATCTCTATCGTGCGCCTGTATCATCTGGGGTTCAAGCTAGAGCTGTCGGCCCAGACCAGAGGCTCATGAGAGCAGATCCAGGGTGAGTACAGGAGACGCTGATGACAGCATACAAATTAGTCTAAGGCAAAACCAACAGTAAAGGTAACCTCCTGGACTAAAAACTAAGAGAATGAAATGTGATTCACATGCTATAGAAACAATGAGGCTGTCATTCAGCATTATTGAATTTTATAATGGACTGGCTGAGCAGAGGACGGCTGACTAATGAGCAGTTTGCTGGAGACATGAACAATGATAAGCCTTTCAGATGCACCAAACTTAAATGAAAAAAAACTCAAACAAACTAGGACGGCAGCCTTTTAGAAGAGAAAAGATTTTAAATCTAATTCTGGATTTGATTGCTTTCCACAGCAAACACTCACTGCACACTAGGATGCTTCAAGGTATTTTGCGAATAAGCAAAAATCGAATAAGTTTTGTTATTAGCCAGCAGCTACACTCTAGAGAATGGATGCAAGAGTACAGCCCAAGAGTATGGATGTAAAATTGACAGCAAATTTAATAATGATATTCCCAACATATGATGTGATTTATAACTAAAGGACAAAATATTATATTATAATAGATTATAATGTCCAATGCATATGGCTTTAGTTAACCTTTAAAGGGGCTGTAAGAATTCTCATGTATTTTTATATGTATAAATCACATTTTTATTGTCAATGCGTGAACAGCTTATACCAGCTTTTCTTTGAGATAGAAAAAATGTGATTACTTAATGAGACATATGCTACAGCCATTACCTTCAATCCCCTGAACTCCTCTGACATCACATTAGCTGAATAAGCACTCATAAAACTACTAGTCAAGCTTTCTGCAAATAAATTAGTGCAGCCTAAAGAGATGAAAAAAATTTCATTATTATGATTTTTAGTGATGATATCTTAACCCCAAAATGCTAATGTGTGTATCCAACTTTTTTATCTGGCACCCCAGAAAAACCTAAAATACAGTGTTTTTGATAGTTTGAACTTATTGTTTTTATCTTTAGCATGTTATTTTGTATAATAAATTGGAGTTAATGTGTACATATGTTGGTCTTTTTTTATTTTCCATCTGTTATCAATAGGCCCATATGCAATGAGTTTGTTCAGATTTATATTTAGTGAGTAAACAAGTAAACATCAAGCCCTCATATAGCAACTAACTGAATCCCATTTTTGATTTTTTTTTTTTTTTACTGAATGAATGCTATTGGGAAAAAAGGTTATTCTTAAAACTACTATATGATATGATGATATAATACTTTATTGTCAGACAAATCTGACTTTTTTCTTGCATGACAGTATCTACGTTTACAACAATCAACATCCAATAAACATTGACATATTGATCCACACAAAACTATACATTACACTCCCTTAAACGTTACATTACACCTTACACTCCTATACGCTTATACAATTACAACACTACAACACCTTCGCTTATACTCTCGATTTTTGATTTAAAGTGTTATTCAAATCTATAAGATAGCCTGATGCACAAAAGAGTGCTTCAGCCTCTCTTTGTTGAATCTTGGAACCCTTTACCTTCGGTTTGATGGTGCATGAATCTACACCATATAAGTTTTTTAATAAAGCCACTGATCTTTACCATTCACCATAATGTGCATCTCAATGACGTTAGTGCTGTCTTAAATGAGTTATACCATTCTTTCGACCCTGTTCTTGATAGAAGTCCTTCAATGTCGATGATTCACATGGATGATTCTGAGTCACTGAAGTGATTGACTGCAGTGATTCTACTGAACCTAAAGGGCCTCAACAGTGACTCAACTCTGAGATTCATTGTAAAGACCCAAATACCACCAGCCCTGACTTACATGACTGAATCAGCACACATTGTGAAGATCAGAGCGTTGACATCTTGTAATGACAAACATTGGTATTCCAATATTGATCACAGCTTTTACATCTATAAAGACCTCTTCGACCTCACGTGATGCTGCCTAGCATTGAATAATAATTTGGAACCCATACATCCGTAGCTTTTCAATGAGTCTATCGTGTTCTCATCTGACGAAGCCATATTGCATAACCAAATCTACAGCTACGTTGACAATGTCAAACAGCTTTTTATTTAAAAATGTGATATTTACACATTACACGTACATGCCCGAAAATATATACTATGAAAATAACACTAACATAATGTCCAGTCAAATCCATACACTGACAACAGTCTTTCTAGAACTGTAATGTTTAATTATCAAAATCTTTTAGCTTTTTCTTAATTTATTTAAAAGTGTATGGAAGCAAATACGATACGAATGTAAGTATAAGACTGGAGCGCTGTCACTTACTATAGCAGTAATAGCTGTTAACTGTGGTTTCAGAGCATGTTGTTGTGAAAAGCTTGGATCAATAACTGAGGGGAATTGGTTGGGACCTCTGAAAGATAGGCTATCTCTCTGAACAAGGAAACATTTTTATGTTAGTAACTGAAACAGGTTTCTTTCGTTTCTTCCAGTCTCAAGTCAATAGTCTGTAAATAAAACTCTCAGGATAATTTCTAAACGCGTTGCACTTCATTTAGACTTGTTTTTTTATCAACAGGCTTTTGAGTAAAAAATGCCTTAATAAATAAGTGCGTAAAAATTAGCTCGTAAAAATACGATTAAGTTATTTACATAAATTAGGTGACATGACAAATACGTTCGTAATGTCTTTTGACCTTCTGAACAGTGGATTCAGCGTTCGCATCTGTTACGCCAAAAGTCACCTTGGAAGATGAATGAGTGGCGCGAGAGATGGCGCAAATGGAACTGAATATCCTATGGCCGCAAGACTGCACACAACCACTGACTTCCAATGTGAACGAGTCACATGACTGTACTACGGCAATGACACCGCTTTATTTTGGTCCATCAACCTCTATATAGAAGAATATCTATAATTAGAGCTCATCTCGTGCGGCCGAATTTGACCGAATGTGCACGAATTTGGGGGGCTCGCGACAGGACCTTCTGAGCTTAAAAAAACAGACTGACAATGAAGACTGTGATTTTATAGGTGTTCCATGAAGGATATGGTGATTTTTTTACAAATGTGCCCTCACTTTATGAGTAATATCACCCTACATGTGCAGGCGTATTTAATCCAATGTTTGCTGATAATATCATGACATAAAAGGAACGTTATGATGCATAACGTTTTTCTCAAGGTGAGACCCGGACACCTCATGCTCTTACCTTCAGCTGTCGCCTTGCCATGTCGGTAGGCTGCTTGGCGTTGAAAGGATAGGCGACGCATCGCATCACAAAGACATAGAGTTGCAGTTTCTTCTTTCGTTCATCTTCTTCCCTCTGCAGTTTCTCCACGTCCTCCTTTTCTGGCTCGCTGACGGCCGACGGACTCGGGCTGGATGGTCGCGCGCTGGAGCCTCGGCTGGTGGTTTGGAGCCTATCGGAGCTCTCGCTGGTCCTGCTGGGGGAGATGCGAATGGATCCGGACTGAGGAGCCATCACCTCTCGGCTTTCCTCCTCCACTATCCCGTCCGATTCCTCTTCGCTGGAGGATGGATCCAACATTTTTTTTTTTTTTTGCTCTCGCTTTAAGCGTACAAGCGAATTAAACGCACGGTGGGATATTTACGGCGTGGAAAGGTATCAGTTTGTTGACGTAGTGTTCGGCATTCAGATGGGCTGGTCGACTGTTGGTGAATTTTGAATATCCTGACACACTTTCGGGTGCGGAAGCAGACACTGCAATCTCTTCACTCGCCCAGAGTAAAGATGCTGCTGCTGCATACGTGTTCTGTGCTGTGCCTCCGTTCGCCAGTCATTGCGAGGGACTCGAGAGGAAAGGGGGTGGGAGGGGCGCGCGCGATGAAAAGAGCGAATGATGGCCACTTCCTGCTGAGGCTCGCGTGAGACGCAGGCGCTGTCCGCGGTGCTGGATGAGAGAGCGGGTCCTTTCGTTCGCAAAAATGTTGAGGATGGTTGACACCGAGAATGTGCTGTTATTTCATCTGACCTCTGTGTTTCACTCGCAAAACAGGGACTTGCCATATGACATTAGCCTACCACATCACCACATGATATATTTCGTATTACATTTGCTTCATTTAACTGTTTTTAGTTTTAAAACAGTTACAAATTCCAGAAGTCATAATCAAATATTTGAACTATTTATATCATTATTTGACTCTCCGTAAACCATAAAACATATGTATGGTAAAACTTTACACTAAGGTCTCATTTGTTAACATTAGTTAATATATTAACTAACATGAACTAACAATGAGCAATAGCCTACATTTATTACAGTATTTATTCATCTTTGTTAAAATTAGTTAATAAAAATATAACTGTTCATTGTTTGTTCATGTTAGTTCACAGTGCATTAACTAATGTTAACAATTACAACTTTTGATTTTAATAATGTATTAGTAAATGTATAAATTAACATTAACTAATAATATTAAATGCTGTAGATGTATTGTTCTTTCTTAGTTCATGTTAACGAACGTAGTTAATGTTAATAATTGAAACTTTATTGCAAAATGTTATATATATATCATTTAACTATTTTTAGACAACAAACATACATGATCTTTTTATTTAATTAGTAGACTATCCCTATAAACACCATAAAACCAAAATCACACATGCAGAGTACAAGATTCAAAATATGTATTGTGTGATCTTTTTATTAACAAAATATGATTATTTGATGTGACTATATCAACCTGAATATTAGGTTACACCAATGAAAAGGATTTTAAAGGTCAGATAGAAAAAAGCTCCTGAAGGATTTACTGATTATTCCTTCCAAAAAAAAATCTGTGCGGCTCTTTAATTGTCACAAAGGGTCGTTGATCACACACGACGAAGATGATATGATTAAAAAAAATCTTTAATGAATAATCCACAACACGAAACTCAGTAGAAAGCAGGCAAGGTAACAACCGTGATACCCTGACGAGATCGGACAAAACTCAAATGAAACACGAGGCCTTAAATACAAGGAACAAACAAAGGGAACTAATAAAGGACACAGCTGAAAAGAATGACTAATCAAATCAGTAACAAAGGTAACTAATAAGGAAACACACAGGCAGGGAGAAAGCAAAGACAGAAAACAAAAACTGAACATAACTGTGACATTAATATTTAGTAGATATGACATCCTCCAGCAGTTTGTGCAAAGTTGGCTAAAAATGGAAAACTTAGACTCCACAGAAGGACATATAGTCCTCACAAGCTGTTTGTCATTTAGCAGAAGCTTTTCTATCCAATGTGACTTCCCTTACTATGGCAACAGTCCCTTTGGAGCGACCTGAGGTTAAGTGTTTGACTCCAGGCCACGTGGTGGTAGGGGGTTTTGTTTGTTCTTCCTGAAAGTAGCATGTCTTAAAGGGTTAGTTCACCTAAAAATTAAAATTCTGTCAGTAATTACTCACCCTCATGTTATTCCAACCCTGTAAGACTTTCGTTCATCTTCGGAACACAAATTAGGATATTTTTGATGAAATCTGAGAGCTGGCTCACTCCTCCATAGGCTGCTAGGTAATCAATATCTGCCATCCCAGAAAAGTGAGTGTAACAGCGCAGAAGCTTCTGGGTTGTATGTCAGAACTTAGGCTCACTATTAGCATCACGCATGATCACACACATGACCAGCGTCGGCCAATAGTGAGCCTACGTTCTGAAGTACAATCCAGAAGCGCTGCACTGTTACACTACGTGAACTCACCTAGAGGCCCACACAGAAGAAAATGAATAGTTGAATGAAGTCGTTATTTTTTTATTTTTTTTGCGCACAAAATGTATTCTCGTCGCTTGATAAACTTTGAGCCACTGTAGTCACTTGGATATTTTAACAGATATCGATTACCTATAGCAGCCTACGAAGGAGTGAGCCAGCTCTCAGATTTCATCAAAAATATCTTAATTTGTGTTCTGAAGATGAACGAAAGTCTTACAGGGTTGGAAAAACATGAGGGTGAGTAATTACTGACAGAATTTTCATTTTTGAGTGAACTAACCCTTTAAGGTCGTTTTGGGGGCATTTCTGAAGGAGCAGCAATTCAATGAGTGCTTAGTCCTAACAAAACCACAACATAAGGTGTTTCCAATTGTAGCCAGAGACAAAATCAATAAACAGCAGACACAAAGGAAGAAAATCGGATAAATTACAGAGGCAGCTGATAAAAGGACAGTCAGATTTATGACAAGCCCCTCCCTTATTCGAGGCCTGCTCTTTCTCAACTATTGTGACATGTCGAATAACATTCACGGTAAAAGATTTAGGATCTGTTGTCTTAAAAAACAAATACATATTTCAGTTATTTTGTGACAGCGTGATAGTCTTGTGACTGATACATTTCATCTTCATAAACAGTCCTGAGGCAAGAATTAGTCCCTAACTATGTGCAGTCTTATATCCCAAGACTTATGTGAATTTTTCTGATGGATATGAGAAATGAATTCCAGTCATGTTGAATGCATTTTAATCATTCATCAGGATTATTCACCCACTATGAAATCAAAATTAAAGCTTTTGTACTGCGTTGCATAATAATTATAGAGAGACTTCTGAAAATGGAGGAAAAAGGGAAAGAATATGTCCTAACATAAAAATTGGCAAAACAGAAATACCCCGGCCCTTCAACAGTAACACGCACATTGTTTTACGGGGCTTGCCGGAGAATTAACAGTTAAGACTATAAATACAAAGTCCCAAGGGTTCAGACTATCACACCAGATGTTCAGTAAAAGTGGTGCTCTCCAAAAACACGTCTGCATGTTCACACATTTGCTAAATATAGCTAAGTGCTTGGTTTATTTCAGAATAATCACACTCCTTGAATGTGGCGATGAACCTAACCAACATGAAAATATCTTGCTGCAAAAAAAGCAATTATATCTGAAGTACACACAACAACTCACTTTATTTTTCCTACCAAACAATCACCAGCTCACCAAATACTATAAATACTAATACATTTATTTTAAGCTAATTTGAGAAGACAAATATTTTAGTTTCACCAACACTTGTCACTGTATTTTTAATTGATCTCAAACCAAAAAATTAGCACTTCCGGTTCAGGCTTTTTTCGGTGGATGTTGGCACAAATGGTTCTCCAGATTCCCCCTAACACCCACCCTTGCTCCATCTGTAGCAGCACTCTCGCTCTGCATCTTAACCATCAATAATTGATTGTGTTTCTCTCTGCCCTGCTTTACTTCAGCTTCAATGTATGTTTCGCCAATTTCTCTGTTGGAGTTGAAGTTGTATGGTAAAGCTAATATTGGCTTACAGTGTTTTTGGCTTGGAGACTGAAGAATAATCAATTTCTGGTGAAGTTTTGAATTCTTTAGTTGTTCCAGCATTTATATTATAATATATATATATACTGTATATTAGAAATCATATTTAACATCCACTTGCCACAAAGATCTGATAGGTCATCTGTCTCTTCGGTTTGATTTGGCATGACACTTCTGAATGCTCAGCGTTATTTATGTATAGAGAGCAAGAGGAGGGAAGAGGACTGTTAAAAATCCTGAAAATACAGCAATTATGGAACTTAAGGTATTAAAGTCAAAGTAGACTGGAGGGAAAAAGAAAAGGAGGAGGGATGAGAAAATGGCAGGGTTAAGGCCAGCTCAAATCATTCAATTAATAACCCATTTATTAAAACAGAATATGAAGAGAATGAAATGAACTGCTTCTGCCTCTGATGTGAATTAATCACTGACACATTGTCAAATGTAACATGCACATACCAAAAAAAAAAAAAAAAAACATTACACACAGCACTCTCTTTGACTTTATATTATTTATTACTGTACATGCAGGGTGTGGTTTTCAAAATGTTTAATGCATTAGATAAGCCAATATAACGGCATAGCACAAGCTAACCTTATGCTACTGTGTGTGTATATATATATATATATATATATATATATATATACAGTATATAGGTTACATATATATATATATATATATATATATATATATATATATATATAAATTATCTTTTATAAATATGTTGCATGATTGTTGTGGGTAATCACTCATTCACAGTGACATCACAGTCATCATCTATTCACCCTCATGCCACTCAAAATTAAATTTCTCTTTTATTTAAAACAAAACAAGAGATTTATTAGCTTTGAATTTTATCAAGCAAATCCCTTCCATGCTAAATGAAACCTTGCCATTGTTACTCTTAAATGGTTAGTTCACCCAAAAATAAATTTTCTTTCATTAATTACTCACCCTTATGTTTGGGCTTCCGCAAGAGGTTTGTTCACTGATCAAGCAGGTTCGGTTGAGCTTCTGATCAATGTTTATATGTGAATAAAAACCTAAATTAATTAAATAATCTGTTAAATGTATGTAACAGGAGTCTCTCCAGAAAATTTGGACCGCTCAATTCATATAGATTAGTTTTACAATCTCTTAATTAACTTTTTGAAGCGTCAAAGTGTCAGTTGCGAAGCTGTCAATAGAGGGACAGAAAGAAAAAATCTTAATTTGCGTTCCGAAGATAAACTAAAGTCTTACGGGTTTGGAATGGCATGAGGGAGAGTTATTAATGACAAAATTTTCATTTTTGGGTGAACTATCCCTTTAAGTTGGAAACTTTTAATAAATAAATAATAATGTTCAGTCTAAAATAAATATATGAATAAACAGTAGTTCAAATGTTTTAAAATTTGTAAAGGAAATAATTAAAATGTAAAAAATCATACTATTTTTATAACAACAAAAATAACAGCCTAATGAAACTAACAATAGAAATTATATTCAAATAAAAAGGTCCCAGTCATGAAGAAACGTAACTCTGATCATTCAGTGAAAATATGCTTTTTTAGACTGTAACAGATCTGGGTAATTCATTACATTCTTTATGTATGAAGTCCTTAATTTTAATAAGATATCTGATATTAAGGCTGCATTCCCTATTTCTGCCCTTACAACAATATACAAATTTCCGAAGTGTAAACACATCTGTGTACAAGATTCAGACATGCTAGACACGTTCATTCTACAAACATCTTCTTATAAACACTGTTTACTCGCTCTGTGTAAGGCAATTAGACTGATCTGAAATGAAACAACAGAGAGGGGATGGGGGAGTGTGGGGAGAGGTGCACTGTTCTGGTAATCAATCAATTGAACAACCATAATTTGCATATTCATCAAGTACCCCCCACCCCAGATGATGGATTTTAAACAGTGAACATATGCACATGTATTGACAAATAGATTGTCAAAGATGTTGCAGTCTCTTGAATAAGTCCGTTTTCACTCTTCAGGAAAGCAGAAAAATATTGATGATATCATCTTGCACTTAGGGGCGTATACATATTTTTGTCCAATAAAGTGCTCTCTAAAATGAGAATATCCCCTTCCCGAATAGCAACCTAATAGCAAGTAAACCTATTGGCAATTTTTCATCTGTGCCCTGTCCATATCTTCCATTTTCAATAGGAAATACATCAATACGAGAAAGAAATCTGCACTCGTCAAGCCATTTCATGTTTCCTTTACCTCAAAAACCTCTAATGTCATGGAGTACAGAACATCTAAAAAAGCCCAGTCTTTCTTCTTCACCATGTGACATTATTGAACAATGTATGTGGTGTGTGTGTCTGTTCAGACTCAGAATGTGAAAATACAAGGCAGAGTCATGGGAAAATGACTAAATGTGTGACATCTCAGTGGGTCAATGGCAAAGGCTGAGTTTGAGTGCTTACAGATATAGTCGAAAAGCTCTCTAAAATATTAAAACACTTCAAGTCTCTCTTGTCTTTTTTTCCTTCAGTCACTGTTTTCTTTCCATGTTCATAAGAAAAAAATCTAATGAAAAAGGACACTTGTGTACAAGTATGATTAAGGCACCTTCATGTGCGTCTGTGCAGATTTTTAGATCTATAATTATATAAATATAGGTCCTCAGGTCTTATTGATCAGAAGATCTACTCACAACAACTCATCACTTATTCTTCAGTCATCTTTCAGATGTGTATGGTTCATCAAAGTCTACACTGAGACCATCTTTACATGCATGCTGCAGGCGTCTGCCATTTACTTCTCTGTACCCCTTCCTAGAACAGAGCCGGGTTTAAGAGTACCATTATTTCTAAATATAGAGCTCTTTAATGCACTGGTCCTTGATCTGGTACACCATGCAGAACAGCACTGACACCAAAGACTACATCTGCACTGTCAAGTTCTCTCATTCTAAGGTGAGTCTCATCTTAGCACTCACCTCATTCAATCTCCATTATTAGAGCAAATGAAGAAGAATGATGATGATTAGATCACTCCAGAATGACCTGTGATTCTCAACCAGAGAGCACTTAAACGTACAGTATGTAATTTTTTTCGCCGCTAGGGGTCGCTAACCTCTTACAATAACAAAGGCGTAGTTTGATGATGCAACATTTGCTAAGAATAATGGATCTTGTCGTCAACGTCAAGCCGACCGATCTAATAATGTTTATGGATGAGTAAATACATCGATGTTTTTATCATGACTGTGATATGAAGCAGGTCGGGATTGCTAGAGACAGCTATCAGCTCCACACGCGACGCGAGTCCCGCGGTTATATAAAAGGAATCTGGACATTTCATTATACCGAACTACACGCAAGTGCAGAATTACAACTCACAGGTCAGTTTATTAGACAAATTAAACTTGTGAGGTAACGCAGCGCTGTTTCACTTGGTCTAATATTACACTATCACACTAAACCATTTGAATGTGTTGAAATGTATGTTATCTGTGTTAGTTTGTCTGTATGAGACTAGCAGTAAGCTAGATCAACATTAGAATAACATACAGATCATATTCTAACATTTTATCATTGTTGAACTATATAACATTGATTAGTTTTATGTAAATGTGCTCACCTGTTTAATAAAGTACATGTAGCAGCGGTCGAAGTCTCGGACGTGGAGCTCTAGGCATCTCGAAAACACCGCGCTGATATTGATTCTCATTTTAGTTCTACTTTTTTATCCAAAGTCTGCTTGCCATGGTCCATAATGATTGAACGAAACAACAACAGCGTGCAGATAGGACATTACGAACTACACAGTTGTCGTCTGTCACCTTGGTTACTATCAGAGGGCTCTGGTTGCTATGGCAGTACGACCGGAAACCAGGGAGAATGCGGATATGACGCCATTGACGGCGACAAAACAGAAATAAAGAAACGTGACGTGTCTTCGAATTAAATTACAAATTTCTCCTGGTTTGAAAGTTGTTGGAAACAGTCGGGATAATGTAAGTACACAACTAAAAAAAATATATAACATAGATATAGTGATTTTTGCTATTTTTAAAGCAAAAAACTTACATATTGTACCTTTAAAGGTACAATATGTAACAATTTTTTTATCAAAATATCCAAACACTTCTTGCACAGTGTTATATATTTCTTTCAATTGTGTACTTACATTATCCTAAATGTTTCCAAGAATTTGTAAATTCAAAGAAATTCATACTTTTAAATAGTGCCCATCCCTTGTCACTTGTCAATGACGTAATATCCGCGTTATCCCTGGTTTCCGCTTGTACTGCCATAGTAACCATGGCGACAGACATGGACAACTGCGTTACGTCAAGCGGCAGCTCACGCTGTTGTTGTTTCGTTCAAACATTATGGACCATGGCAAGCAGACTTTGGGACAAAAGTAGAAATAAAACGAGGATCAATATCAGCGTGGGGTTTTCAAGACGCCGTGAAAAAAACTTTCAGTTTTGCAAATCCACCATTTTTGTAGTTTTTAACACTTGTTTCGTGTTTGTAGTTCTAATTCGAATCCTAGTCCAACGCGCAATGGGTTGTGGCCAATATTTGCCATTAGAATGTGCATGGATCTGTGCCCAATTGCATAAATTGCACTTTGGATTTTAACTGGACAAAGTACACCATCCGGGTATCTTTGGAATACTCATTTCAACATACTATGATTTGGGACACTAATTTCTAATTTCAAATACTATTTAGGCCGGATAATATGTGAATTGGGATGCAGGAAGTGTGAATTGCTTCAATTTTAAAGAAGCTACTTGATGAGTCTATTTTTCCCCCAATGTTTTTAGTTAAATGAGCGAATATTGTAAATGGGCACTTTAATCATATTGGTGATAATGCTAAATGATATCAAGTATAAAACAAGTTTTTAAAAAAATGAATAAACGCACGTCTCGTTTGGTGTTGATGAAAGGGCCTTACTGATGGGACTGTGCCTAAGACAAAAGGTTTAGAAACACTGGTTTAGATCACAGTTTAATTACAGTGAAATATGCATTGTTTTCCCGTTATTTAACAGTGTGTAATCAGTCTTTTTCTTTCTTCTCCCTCTTGTACCTACACTAGACAGGAACTAGGAACAGGAGAGAAGAAAAAGAGTCATTAAATATGCAGTGAAGAGCAGCAGCACTTCAGGCGTAATGAAAGACTCAGTGCTGTCAGAGCTTCAGACCTGCCATCCACCGGGAAACACCAACTCCTTCCTTATTTCGAGACAAGCCAGAATATACACAAGTATTTGTATAGACGATCTAAAGGGTTTAGATGAGCATACAGGGATCAGCTATTACTGCTATTCAGTCAATTATAAACAATGAAATGTATCACTCTTTACCCATTACTCAGTCGTTGTGTATCACCCTTACAAAATATTAATACAGCTGACATGCTTAAAGACACCAAGTGCTTTGATTCATTGAACAGTGCAGTATTGCATACATGTGATAGAGGAAATCTGTAAAATTACCTGCAATTTTCTCCTTACAGCAACGCAATCAAACCCTTTTGTTCGCTGTATATTATGACACCTCTAATTAGGCACTCTGAAATTATTTTTGTGTTATAAATGTATTCATTTTTCTTCTCTGATATTCAGTACAAGCAAAATTAATTACCCATAGGCCCGCCACGTTATTATTTCATAGGAAAATGAAAAGGAAAGCATTTTTCTTCACTGTGTTAGAATTTCTCACATGTAAGCTGTTTCAGCTTAATCTTTTTACTGTAACCACATGCAGAACATTATTTAGTTCTGTTCTCCCCTGTGTAGCTAAGGGGTTTTCTTGCCAAAGGTTGCCTGCTTCATTGGCTCCATTCTGGGACATATATTTTTTGTCTGCCCTAATGCAAAAATCCCACTGTATGTGAACAGAGAGCTGATAGGAAGCCAGAATTAAATTAGCTTTGAGTGGATCCTGCATATGAGAGATCTAAAGCAATGAGCCAAAGAGAGAGATTGAGCGGAAAAAAAGAAGATTGAGAACAAGACAATTGTGAAATAACTTCATAATTGGGGCCATTTATTAATATGTTTTTGACACACACACACACACACACACACACACACACACACACACACGTTGTGTTTTCATGTTTTATGGGCACTTTCCATTGACTTAATGATTTTAAACTGTACAAACTGTATAATTCTATCTCCCTACTACCCCTAAACCTACCCATCACACAAAACTTTCTGTATTTTTACATTTTCAAGAAACATCACTTAGTATGATTATGAGCTGTTTTCCTCATGGGGACCAAAAAATGTCCTCATAAGGATTTCAGATATTGCCATTTTTTGTGGGGATATTTTGTCACCGTAATGTAGGCTTTACCAGACCAGCCCACCCCTCACACACACACTCACACACTTCTTCAATAGAGCTGCAAATTGTTCCATTAAAAATCAACACCAGGTAGGTAATCCTGTAGCAAAAGCTGACCACATAAGAAGAGAATCCTAGCTCAGGTCTTCAAATTAGTTAAATAGTTCGTTTTTGTGATACTTGTGGCTACAAAATGACTGTTTACTAAACTCTCAAGGGAAAACAGAAATTCTCGCCTCCTTGGCTGAGTGGAGTTAAATCTTTACTTTAAATGCAGTTCAAACACAACAGCCCTCCTAGTGGAGAATTAAAGTAATAGCAACATAAGATTCAAGAGCATATGCTTGAAAGGAAAGCACAAAGAAGCTTCCTATGTGTTAGGGGAGTTTTATGTAAGCTCATGATTAAAAGCCTGTTTGCGCAATAAAAAAAAACAAGAATAAGGAATAAAAGTCAATATATAAATAAATTCAAATAACAACTAGAGATTCTGAATGTTTGATGGAAGATCATGCAGGAGCCAGAACAGCAGATGGCAGCATTGTATAACAACATACATTTTTTTGTTTTGTTTTTTACAATCGCTATAGGACACATTTCTCGACTTGGGCCACTTTTTCTAAACTTTGCACATTGTGAGCACAACATCAGTCTATTTGGGCTAAACTGAGCATTATTTATCATTGCTTTAGCTTAAAATGCATTCACTGACTACATATTTCACTTTACATTAATTTGCTTCTCACTTAGACACAAACACCACCAAAACTCTATGCACCTACACAACAATTTGTACACTTTTACATACTTTTTTCAAAACTGTTAAACTTGAAGGGGACCTATTATATAATGCCCGTCTTTACAAGATGTAGGCTAATAGCAACGGCTAATAGGCAACATCGGTCTGTTGTGACCATACCATTAACACAGTTCATGTTGTTTTCACACAGTATTCACTTAACACGTTTCTAAAATGCTTAAATTCTTTACCTATAAGCATATCCAATACCAAAAACACTGATATTTTTTAGTCTTATTTACAAAGGTTTTAACCTATTTTTTACAGTCTAGACTCTATGGTTTTAACACAGCATGTCAGAAATTAAGACCTAATGTTCCAAACCTTAGTATAAAAACCTCTACTTCTTTAACAACAGCAACTCAAAAGTACTAATAAAATATATTACACAAAAATATTGAAACAACTGATAAGCATTTTTTGGTAACAGATCACTGAAATATTAAGAAATTGGAGGTAGTCAGGTGCTGAAGTTCTTTTCATTACACTAAAAGGGAGTCTTTGAATTGGTTTTGTTTAATGTGGAGTTGAACAACTCAGAGGAGCAGAAAGAGAGAGAAAAATAATGGGCGAGGAAGATGACTATTTGTAGGAGGGAGAGAAGAAGTTGGATCAGGACAAGGGAGAAGAAGAGGGGAGAGGAGGAAGAATGTGCTGGATTGCATTTTTATGAAAGCTTATATCTGCCATGGAAATAGGTAATGACTTTTTATCTCACAATTCTGTGAGATAAAAAATTAAATGTGAGATAAAAAGTCACAATTACCTTTCTTACTTTTTGGAAAAAAGCTTCCATAGTTACCATGGCAGCAATTTCATGTTTTTATTTCAGTAACTGCTTCATGTAAAGCTTTTACTACAATGTTTCCAGTACCACTGTTCCATATACGCAGAATATGCAGTCTAGGGCACCAACTGCCAAGTGGGCATCATCCCACCTTCTATGTGGGCACCATGGAAAACAATGGATTTCACATTGTCTGCTGGTAGAACTGATGCAGTTTTCATAATGCCATCATTTGTTAGTATTTTGACAGTCATTGCGCTCGCTATTATTGACTTTATGTTCATGTTGGATAGAAAATTAGTGCTAGTGTTTTGACCGAATGATTCGATTTTGAGTCGGATTTGCTGTGTTTTGATGGAGTTAGTACATGTAGAAAAAGGTTTTACTTTTTAGCATTTAACAAAATGTGGTTTTGGACTGAAAATTAACTATTTGGTCAATTGTGTGATGTAGGTGTGTTGCTGTGTATAAGAGTTTAGAAAAAGTACTTTAAGTGTTGGTAAACGCTTGTTAGCAATTGTAAAAAACTTTAATGTTCAAACACATGTAAAAGTGAATTTAGCATAATAGGTCCCCTTTAAGTTCAAATCCTAACATAACACAAAAATGATTAAAGATAGCAATGTGTCACATTTCTACAGTGATACCATATTGAAATATATTCTGAATCTAAAAACTGAAAAAATTTGAAAGATTTTGTAAAGAAATTATACAAAGGAAAACAGTGTAATGCTACCTGTTGTGTTTTTTATGTTGTTGTTTTATGAGTGTCAAAGTGTGTTTGTTGGGTGGAAGAATAACTTGATTTGAGACATGGATGAAGTGTTTTGGTAGTTTTAGTGCAGTTTGAATGTGAAACTAACTGCTGTGCCAAGATGAAAGTTGGTTAGGAGAACTGTGTGAAGAGATTTGAGAAAGTACTTTCTTTCTTTCTTTCTTTCTTTCTTTCTTTCTTTCTTTCTTTCTTTCTTTCTTTCTTTCTTTCTTTCTTTCTTTCTTTCTTTCTTTCTTTCTTTCTTTCTTTCTACCACTTAATTATCTCTTAACTCTGTAAATGAACTTTTTATTGATCAAAGGAAGTATTCACCTCAGATTTTCAGAAGCCACCAATACCTGCTTTGTTTGTTTTCAGGGCACTGTTCTTTATTCATAATTACATTTATAACAGCTCAAATGAGACAAGGTGGCTACAGGAGTGAAACATGAGAGAAGCATTCCACATTTCATCAATGACGCCTATGTGTTATATACATTTGAATAATCATTTTCTTTTGTTGTATCATTAACATAGCTTCTTAAGAAGGTAATGAAGTGAATACAAATATTTTATACTAAAATGAATTAAAAATAGTAATAAGTAATAGCTAATTAAAAATAACTAATTTTGTTATTTTTCTTTAATTAAATTAATATTTATATGAAGTAATAATTTTGATCACAAATCTTGCCACTGGGATGAAATAGCTTATTCCATGTTATTTTAATAAGTCTCCTGTTGAATCATTCACATTAACAGCCCAGATATTTAGTTATTAAGCTCAAAAAATGATTAGGGAAAGAATGATTTACCAAAAGGCTTGATTCCACTATAATCATTTACAATAATTAAAGACAATAGTGGGCCATTATTGTGGCAGATTTATTTATATCCATAATTATGTTCGGCATGTAAAACACTGATGTAATGGGCCAGTATATCTACCAAGGATTACGTACTGATTATTATGCGCTTAATTATTTTTCAATGACTGTGAGTGCATGTACATAATATGTGCATGGATACATATATGTGTGCAATAGGTCTGCATATATATGATCTGCCAGGGGTCTGCGTATATCATCGTGTGTGTGTGTGTGTGTGTGTGTGTGTGTGTGTGTGTGTGTGTGTGTGTGTGTGTGTGTGTGTGTGTGCGTGTATGTAGATTGTGTGTCTTTTCTCTGACACAGAGCAGAGACACAGTGTCCCTGTAGAAGCATCTCTATGGTGTCCACTCACTCAGTATCTCTGGGTTTTGGCTGGCAGAGGAGCTCAACACTCCTTCATAGACAGACAACAGGCTGATGCTTAATCCGTTTCATCAATGTGTATGGTCATATTTGCTCCGGTAAGATCTCTATTTCCTCTATTTCTATCCTCTAAGTATGGGTTCATTTTAAAGCATTAGTAATTGTATTTTAACAAGACACACTGGCACAATTATACCACTTATCTCAAAAAGATAAGCTAAAAAGCTTAAGAAAAAAAGCTATAAAAAATATTATTTGTTTTATGAATTCTTAAAGTATTACCAGAATAGAAATATAATATGACAAAAAAAAATTGTCAGTATGTAATTGGGTTTGCCCATAATTTGACAGAAGCAAAAAGTGTCTAATAAAAGTAAAGTTCTGATAGTATTTTGTGCAGTTTCTCATGGTTGCATTCTTAAAATAGTCTTTTAAGCATGCAAATACGTCTTTCAAAAATCAGGTTTAATTATTAGCTGGTCTTTGGGGTCACAGCATTGGCTCCCTGTTAGTCTCTCTTGCTTGAATAATTCATCTGCTCTTGTTGAAATGTGCAAAAGATCGATGCCATCCAGCTCTTTGACAGACTTTACAATGATGAATCACAATTGCATATTTGTATTTGCACGTACTGTATGGATATATACATATATATTTATATATATATGTGTGTGTGTGTGTGTGTGTGTGTGTGTGTGTAAATGTGAGGTAATTAGTGTGTGTGTGTGTGTGTGTGTGTGTGTGTGTGTGTGTGTGTGTGTGTGTGTGTGTGTGTGTGTGTGTGTGTGTGTGTGTGTGTGTGTGTGTGTGTGTGTGTGTGTGTGTGTGTGTGTGTGTGTTTGTCTGAATGTGCTGCAACCCCTGGGTAATCTTTGCATAATTCACTGGGTCTCATCTGAGACTCATCAAAGAAGCTACCTTTTTTTTTTCTTTGCTTCATCTGTTCTGTGTATGCATGTTCTAAAGATATTATTATATTTTATATGGGATGTCTGTATGTGTGATACTTTTTAAATATTCACACTGTTTTTGGTTGGCTTAAGCCACTTAAGTATGGAGAAATAAATAACATAATACATAAAAAAATCTCCATTCTCTTTCTCTTACTGTGTCTCTGTCTTCCGTTGACACACACAGACCCAAACACTCAAGTATTCCAGACAGTATTTAATTTTTATATACACAGTAAAGGCATTAAATCTTAATTGAAAGGAGCCGCATCCTTTCATCTGCTGTAGTATCGGAAACAGAGAGAGAGGGGAAGGGATTGGGGAAAAGAGAGAATAGCAGGAGACTTGGATACATTTCTTATCTAGCACCTGTGTCCACAGAGAATAAAGCCCTGGCACTTGTCAAGTAAACCTCCAGCCCTTTCATTCATTATGCCAAACACAACACAAAACCTGTGGAAAATATTCAAATTGTGTCAGACAAATGTGTTAGTGCCTGGCATCCAGGTCTACAGCAATGGCAGGGGTTAGTGCACTTAAAAAGCATCTGTGTCTAATTTTGCACGAATAATTGTGCAGCAGTTTGATGAGAGGTCATTTAAATTGACCTTAAATCAGAAAACTGGAGGATGATTAAAACAGAATGTTTTAATGTTCTGTGAGGTTAATTTGTCTCGACTTTCTCTGATGAAGTAAAGCTTCTGCACAGATAGGGAGTTATGAGAGATGATCTTTGTCCCCTCCACATACTGGCTTATACTGTATCATCAGGGCACTTCATTAATATTTAGCTTTTCCCCCCACAGCTTTGTGCTGTTTTAGCATTTGCAACATGTGGGGGATATTCTGGCCAGATAATGGTTAAAGTGGAATGTTTGGACAAAATCCAAAACAACATCAGCATCAGTTTCAACTACCCATTCAGGTAAGTGTTGTTACCACAATGCAATATAAGTATTAAAATGTATGTTACACTTTAATTATGTATTATCAGTTGTATTAAAAAGATTTAATTTGATATCTCGATTGGATTTAATTATTTTGTTTTATCAAAGTTACAGGCAATTTTGTGAAATACTTTATGTTATACTGTGTGGCGAGCAGGACGAGGTCGAAGGCCGTGGGAGGATGGCGCGAGGCTGGTTGCGTGATTAATGATGAGCAACACCTGCGCGACACACCAGTCTCGCGCCATCCTCCCACGACCCTCGACCTCGTCCTGCTCGCCATACTGGTTTAAACTCTCTTCACGTCCTAATAGCAATCAATAATAGAAATGGTGTAAATATAAAAAAATATATACATTTTGTGGAAGTCTCAGGACCAAAAAATGTTTGTCCAATCAGCACACGTCATCAGCGCATTCCAGGCAATGCAGAGTTGTAGACAGTCAGACAATCGTTTCCATTACAGATGTGCGATACTTTTGCGATATTTTCTAAATGTCGATAAAAAACTACTGCGAAATGACGGCGTTATCATTATTCGATGTTATGCGACTAAAACGTCAATTTTTTCCTTTCGCAATGTCATTACAAAAATCATGATTTTTACGTGTATCCCAGCCACCGCACTATCCATTATTTTTAATCGAAGGAGATGTAAGCGTATTATCCAAGCATTAATGGCAAAGAAAGCCCTTTTTCTTGGGAACGGCACATATGAGATGTTTCTGGGTGTTTCTCCCACATATTCAAGGTCTTGATTAATTGTGGCATTTCTTTGCTGTTTAGAATCCAGTATTCCTGTAATTCTTTTGTATTTTATGAGTTTAATAAAGAACTCTGTCTCCTCTTCTGTCCAAACATACCGTGCCATCTACATCAGGTGACCTGTAAATGTGCTAAACTGCTTGAAAACCCACCTCGTGTGAGCATTAAAACATTTTTGCTATATATATAG
The DNA here is from genome assembly GCF_949319135.1 of Squalius cephalus. Lineage (NCBI taxonomy): Eukaryota > Metazoa > Chordata > Actinopteri > Cypriniformes > Leuciscidae > Squalius > Squalius cephalus. Next base: position 10,008,957 of record NC_137131.1, read on the forward strand.
TTTTTGCGAAATTGACGTGTTTCCATTGGGTGTATTTTCAATTTTCAATTTCAATTTCAAAGGGAAATGGAAATGCGACTAGTCACTGCGGTGCAAACAAACAGCAGCTGCCTTTTTACAGTTCTTCCTGAAGCAAAACAACGAGCTTATGCTGCATTTACACCATTTTGTAACCGCAATTACGAGGTGACAACTGTGACGTTCTACCCGGAGCTGTTCACGTCCTCAGACTCAGATTTATGCGTTTCTATGTTAACACTATCAATGCTGAAATTAATCTGCAGCAGTCAGGTGGTATGAGTAAGAGCTCTGTAAGTTGTTTACATGAGGTAATTTAATGCTTTGTAGACTCAGCTGTGCACGCTCATGTGTTTTGGAGGAGGTGTGGCTTTGTAGACGCTCTCAAGGGAGGGTGGGATCTCATGCTTTTAAAGCTAGCTTGCTATTGCTAGCCCTTCCGAAATTGCCTACCCTACCTTTAAGTCAAAGATATCATTACTAAATTATCAAACAAATTCAACCTACAGTACACAATTGAAGTATGCACTCAATGATTTCTTTCCTCAATAGTTTTATAAACATAAACAATACACTGTAGGGGAGAGTGGGGAAGTAACTCAGTGGTTGTTTGTGCTAGATCTCTCAAGCTTTGATACATGGTAGCCACATGTCTACTACAAATAAAACTCACTTGGACGTGTACTACACAATCACAGATTATGCGAGTCAATGTCAAATACCAGTTCTGTTGTCAAAACCTATCCCACTACTGGGATTTTGAATTCATATATGACCAGCCAAATGCTATTTGCTCAGTAACCCTAAGTATTTGGCCACTTTCGCTTGATGAGTAAATTAGTCATTGCTAACTAGCAAATGTATAATGTTGTCAGTAATTGAAATTGCTTTTGTGTGATATTGCATCCACACCAATAGGTGTCAGTTTAAGCGCAAGGTCATATTGACAACAGAGAATTACTGAGGGCATCTGTAAGGGTCAAGACAGGAAGAATTAAGTCCTTACACTATCCACTGTAAAATCTAAAGAAAACTATGAAGTGAGTGACTATTTTTAGAAGATATTTGACACATTAGTGGCACCCCATTGTCACAGTCTTGACTCTTATGCATGATACAAAAAAAAAGCTATCTATTATTTGTGCTTGAAACTTGTGAAAGCAGTGAATTACAATGTTTTCTCTTCCCAGACTTCAACAGGCACACTTCAGTGCTCCTCTGTGTGAAGGAACCAGGAAAGAGACTCTCTTTCTCGAAGGGGATTATGCTTCATCTGTACAGTTCTTCGTCACTGTGTCAGTCCTGGCTTTCCTCTATTCCCTTTTGGCCACAATTGTTTATTTCTTCTACCAGAACAAATACAGAGAGAAGAACAGAGGTCCAGTAGTTGTGAGTGCATTTCAAAATTTCTGTAAGAAAAAGACTGAGAGCACACTGTGCTGAAAAACTAAATATAACTTTAAGGAATAGTTCACCCTCAAGCCATCCAAGGTATATACGATTTTCTTCGTTCAGCTAAACACAATCGGAGTTATATTAAATAACAGATTTGTAATGGCATTGCATAGTGCCAGAGTTTTTGATGCTCCAAAAAGCGCATTCATCCATCATTAAAGTAATCCATAAGACTCCAGTGGGTTAATAAATGCCTTCTGAAGCGAAGCTATGGGTTTTTGTTAGAATAATATCTATATTCAAAACTTTATAAACTATAATCACAAACACCCATCGCTTCACTTCAGAAAGCATTTATAAACCCACTGGAGTCGTATGGATTACTTTTATGATGATGGATACATAAAAAAATAAAAATTAAATTGCAAAGCTGGGAAGAGCCAGGATATTTTTTTATACAACACCGATTGTGTACGGTATTTTTGGGTGAACTACTCATTTTCATTTTTGGGTGAACTACTCCTTTAACTGAATCACCAAGACCCTTGTTCTGTTTTCTCTTCTTATTTTCAATCGACATAGGACTTCATGGTGACTCTAGTGTTCTCTAGCCTGTGGCTTGTAAGCTCAATTGCCTGGGCTAAAACTCTGTCTGGGGTGAAGACAGCCACTGATGTGCATCAAATCCTGCTGTTAATGTCTGCATGCAGAGCCCAGGAGAACTTATGTGAGGTCTTGCAGGAACCCATCTGGACAAATCTCAACATGTCTGTGGTGAGTAGATTTCTTGTTTAGTATCGATGTAGGAAAGAGAAAATAAAGGAACTTGCACTTGATATACATTACCATTCTAAAGTTTGGAGTCAGTAAGAAATGAATATATTTTTTCAGCAAAGATGCATTAAATTGATAAAAAGTGACAGTAAAGATATTTATGATGTTACAAAAGATAACTTTTTCAAATAAATGCTGTTGTTTTGAACTTCCTGTTAATTAAAGAATCCTGAAAAAGAATTATCCATGTTTCCACAAAAAAATATTGAGCAACACCACCGTTTTCAACATTGATAATAGTAGGAAATGTTTCTTGAATGGCTTGAATCATTTAAAAAGCTTACCGACCCCAAACTTTTGAACAGTAGTGTACATTTTTACTTTACACTCTTTACATGTGAAGTAAAAATATACCTATATTAAAAGGTGCATCATTGACAGGCATTTATAACTATTGTTTTATAATTATGTTGGCTTCATTACATTTGGCACAGTTCTTCATCCTGTTGAATGGCTCAGTAACCAACCAGAACCGCCTAGCAACCAGCCTAGAAACCACCCAAAGTACCTTACCAATCACACAACACCCTAGCAACAACCTAGCAACTGATAACATCTGTCAGGCCTACTTTATAAAGCTCTCAGACTTAAGGTTTTTAAAAACGTTTTAAACCTTCAGGTCTTGGTAAAGGACTTGACAAACATTATTTTCCTATAAAAATTACCAATTTACAAGTAGACAAATTCCATATTTCTAATTCATCCTTGTCTGCTTGCAGGCCTTTGGTTTTTTGAACTTCTTCCTTTGGGCTGGTAATATTTGGTTTGCCTACAAAGAGACAGGTTTGCATAAGTCCACCCAGCGCCATCCCTCCAGAACTCCCTCTGAGAAACGCGGCAGCTTCAGGCAGTACAGTCAAACCAGTTTTGATCAATCTGGAGCTGGTTTTGGCCAGAGGCTCTACAACCAGGCGAGTTTTGACTTATCAAGTGGAGGCTTCAATCTACCCCAAACTAATCTAGGACTGCCGATGCTGTACGGACAGGTGGGGAGTCCCACATCCAGAGGCCCTCTCATATTTGTCAATGAGATGTGAGAGAGACTGTGACTGTGGAGAAGAGAAAGAAAATAGAAAGAAATTACTGCCAACTCTGATGTTTTCTCGGTGATATCACAGATTATTTGTCATTGTGAATTTGATATTTCTATCATGAGATGTAGAAATTGTGATATTTTTGTAGAGATCAGTCCGCATACTGTTATTTATTTGTTTACTGTATAATTAAGTCTTGATTCTAACTTGTACCTGCCCTTATGAAAATCTACCATAGTTCTTGTAATTGTTTAACTGTATCATTTGGTACAAAAAGGCTATAATTACAGGTGAGACCATTGATGTCTACTGTACTCATAAGGCCAGTGTTGACTTGTTTCTCTTTTTATTGATCGCATTTGTATAGCATTTGTTATGAAAAATAGCACCTACACATTTAGAAACTATAGCTACAACATGCCAGTTGGAATCTATTGTGAAATGTATAATTAAGTCACATTGAACTTAAAGTTCTAACTTGATATATATAACCTATTTTGCATTTGACATTACCGTGTCGTATATGGCTGTTGATAAATTGTGATAATTCTACAGTATTTGAATGGCTTTTAGCATAATATGCCTACATTCTAACAGTCTATGTTTGGTGTTTACTTTTCGACTTCTCCAAGGTACTTTAAAGAATAACATAGTATAACTATCATGATAGTGTCAAACAACATGGTATTATCACGGTAGCATGTCCAAAATACCATGCTTCTTTGTTATATGTGGGGTTTTTCAATGTTCTGCTATGAATAATGATTAATTACCAGTTGGCGCCTGGAAAAAGCAAATGGTTTGAGTCAGAGAATTGCATGGATCCCTGAAGGTCCAATCAGAGATCTTTTTTTAATTAATCATTTTGATTAACCTCACACAGTGTTCAGTGAAATGCATGCAAAAGAGTCTGATAAAATCCAACGCAGTAAAGTCACTCTGTTGTTCCAGTTTATTATAGGATTTAAAACTGTACAAATGTTATATGGAAACTGATTGCGTCTTAAAATTAAGTAATAAAATTATACTAATCCCTCTAAATGGCTGTTTTATGTATTTCACCATAATGAATGCTATCATTACCATTTCAGTTTGTTCCTGGAAAAACAATGAATCTGAAATTAGCAATCTCGGTAGAAATGACAAAAAGGAACATTCAAACAGAAGCAATCCCATTTGGAGACTCAAAAGTGAATTATCTTATATTCTATCAGTGCTTCTCTTATGTTTCTTCTTTGTTTGCAGCGTCTTTTACAAAAGAGACAACATCCACATCTGAAGCTACTGTGTTTTCCCCATTAAGCCTTTTAATGAAGGGGTGTAAGGGAGCAATTAGGATCTTTTGGCCTGTCAGAGCCCTATCAGAGCCATGTGGTTAACATCTCTATATCTGCAGAGTATATCCAGCACTGCAGTGAAGCTAACTGCTTGCAGCTGCCTAGGATCCAAATTGCAGCTTTTAGGTGATCATGAGATTTTAGCCACTGGCATGTTGCTTGTGCCAAATTAAAGGTTACCACTGAGAAATTCTACAGCTGTTCAATTACAGGCCTTGGACTAAAAGAGTGCAGTGAGCGTGATTTAAAGAGCTTGATAGAAAACAGAGAGATATGATTATGCAAGGCAGTAATGCACATATAATTTTGATTAACAAAAGACAAACAAGCTCTACATATATATTGCAGTATTTTTACAACATTTTAACAGTAAATACTGAAGGTGGTGGATTATAATCCACTGCTGCTTCATGTAATGAGTGATTAAAATAAAGATATTAATCAATATTTTTCCTTCTAAATATAAAAGTTGAATGACTTCTCTGGAGATTTTACTTTGTTATAGAAGTTACCAGTGATTATTGAAATGTTCTTTTCATGTATTCTTTAATGTCTGTATTTGATATTTGAATGCAGTAACAGTGCTTGCTTATTTAGCCCGGCTTCCAGAAATGAAATAGGGACTTGTTTTGTGTTTGAGAAAGGTCTTCAACGTGTTAAAACATATAGGGGGTCATTGAAGCCAATAGTTTAAGGGACCATTTCTTCGTTAAAGCCTTACTTTCCAATTGTAGCTCTCCTTGAGAGAAAGAACACATTATCTTGATGTTTTGAGAGGACTCTCCTGTTTATAGTTAGAGCCTGGCCAAATCCAACCTTGGAAAAGCTGTGTGTCGGTGTGTGTGTGTGTGTGTTAGTCTTCTTGGTTACAGGTTAAGGAACCACTGGCATTATTGGAGATTGACAGTTGTTGTTCTGGACAGGCTGGCACCCAGTAACCCAAATCTGCGACCTGGAAGATTTGACGTGCCTAACTTCAGGGTCCGAGTGTCAGCTGCCTAATCGATGGAGATCTGCTTCCGTCTATCTGTATATGTGTGGAAATTTACTATGTTTATCTATTTCTTAGCCAATCAGAAACTGCAACCTGAAGCAAGGACGTAGCTTAGACCTTGGTGTAGGGTTTAACTGCTATGATCTTTGTAACTGTAAGCGGGGCGGCCTACAAACTCCTGTGTGAGTCTTGAAGCTGACTTCTGCTGATAAAACTTCAAACTATCTTCAGTAAAATTTTTCTTCAATTTATTATAATTCTGACTCCGGGTCTTCTTTCAAACATTTGGTCCTTGGGTCCTAAACTGTTTCCCCCTAACAATACTGTACTAAATTATAGTGTAAATTCACACTAACATTACATTGTAAGGCTAGTTAAGAAGTGTTAAAAAGGCCCTAAGAGCGCTTACACAGTTAATTACATAATGGCAGAATAATCATCTTACATGGTGACACATGATGTCGCAGTGGCACTTATGTTTTACTCAAGGGGACAGAGTCTCAGATAATCATAGACTCAGCTGAGCAAATGAAAAGACGTCATGGTGTTCGATATTAGGAGGTACAAGTAAGAGGAGGCTGGACTGACCCTCACTGTTCCTCTACTGCAGTCCAATCTTTGTCATTCTGTTCATCCATCTGTCACTTCTGGCTCTTAGACAGGGTCATGGTCATAGGCTTAATGATAAAGCATGGGGCTACAGCTACACACAATACATGCATTTGATTGCAGCCACCACAACCTACTAACTAAAACCACAAATAAATGCTTGTCCTACTTGGAGATTTATAGAAATAATTATTCCAGTAACTACCATAGTGGCATCATTGACTGATATATATATATTAGTATTATATTATTATTAGTACTAGTATAAAATACAACATTTGGCGACGAGGATGGCAACTCTCAGTTTACCTACGCCTGCTTTGTTCTTGCCATGCCTGGGTCATCCCTCGGTACCGATTCATACTTGGCGGAAGATGTTTGAAAACTATCTTGTCGCCATCGATGCTACAGGAGATCGGTGGCCGGAGGAGAGGAAGCGCGCCGTTTTACTACAATGCCTGGGAGCCGAGGGGTTAAAAGTTTTCTACACGCTGCCTGATACAGGTCGGACTGTTGCCGATGCTTTCAAAGTTTTGCCGCTCAGAAAAAAAAGTGCAAGTTCTTGATGCCCCTGAAATGGAGGTCCCCGAAATTGTGCATGTGCTTGAAGTGGAAGGGAAACCGCTGTGTGAGAAAATAAAATGCACTGTGACTATTGGAACTGAGGGAGTGAGCCCTGTCCCATTTGAGCTCACAGTCCACACAGGTTCTGCTGTTTCCATCCTCCCTCATCACCTTTATAAGCGTCATTTCAGTACATCTTCTTTACGACCCCCCCGTGTGAAACTGGTGACTTACTCTAAAGCAGCACTGCCTGTTCTCGGATGCTTGTGTGCACATGTATATTACGGAGATGCGGTGGCCAGTACTAGCATCTATGTTGTTGAGAACTGGACCCCTTTACTGGGCATGGACTTAGTGTCTGGCCTAAACATTCATATTGCTGGAAATGAAGT